>NW_028318245.1:1583750-1907500 GCF_062004578.1 Staurois parvus | reverse complement strand
CCTTTTCCCAGAGGTTATGTTACTCCATGTGCTAGCATCCATCTTGGATTTCTGCTGAGCATGATGGGAATCTTTTATGCCTTCAGGTCTCTGAGGTCCATCCCCCAGAGGGGTGTGGCTGAGTACATATAAGCCTGGGATCTGCACATGCTCTTTGCACTTGTGTCTTGTGTCTTTGTCTTGCTACAGCTCTGTGTATACGCTCGTGACTCTTCTGGTATTCTGACTCGGCTTGTGACTAAGACCATTCTCTGCGTTTCCCTTTGATCTGACCTTCTGTTGCTGAACCCGGCCCGTGACCTGTGATTCTCTGTCTACTGTTCTGTACTGTTTTGTCCCGTTGTTATTGACCCGGCTTGTCTGACTACGCTATTGTCATTCTCACCAACTACACGCCATTGGCGGCGGCCATTACCGCAGCTGGGGTGTCTCGGGGGCCGCGACCTGGTCCCTGGTTGCGTCAAGTCCATCCCCACCATCAGGGGCCCTGGTGAAGGGCAGCCTGGGACTTAGACTCCGCGCCCTGAGGGACTTCAGTCTGTTGGTGGTGGTTGTCGTCAGCCAGTGCGTTACCCTGCCACTAGGCCTACCTGTCCGTTCCACGGCCCTGCCCTGACATTACACAAGTGCCATGAATCCTGACGGTGCAGGTACGCCTTCACTTCCTATGTTGGTTGCCAGACTGGATCAACAGGATCTCCTGTTGGATCAGTTCGCTCAGGCGTTGCAAACTCTGCTGGCACGCACCGCGCACCTTACTCCTGGTGTTATTAGGCCGGTTGTCACTCCGGTGGTCGCTCCCGCTGCTGTTCCGCTTGCTGTGCCTACCGCCGCGGCTGATGCGGCACCCGCGGTGTCCAGAGGTATGACCGGTTCAGCCCCTCTTCCACAGCGCTTTGGGGGTGAGCCGAGTCAGTGTCGTGGGTTCCTTAACCAGGTGGGGATTTACTTTGAATTAATCCCCTACGCTTTTCCGACTGAGAGGTCAAAGGTGGGTTTCCTCATCTCACTACTCTCAGACAAGGCCTTGGCCTGGGCGAATCCCTTATGGGAGAGGAATGACCCCGTGATTCACGAGTTTTCCGGTTTTGTCGATGCCTTCCGTAGGGTATTCGATGTACCGGCTCGCTCCGCCTCGGCTGCCAAGCTGCTCATGTCTATGCATCAGGGTTCACGGACCGTGGCCGAGTACGCCATAGAGTTTCGTACCCTGGCAGCAGAGGTGGGTTGGAACAATGAGGCTCTGGTGGCTGCGTTTTCTCAGGGTCTTTCTGATGCATTGAAGGACGAGATCGCAGCCAAGGAATTGCCTGTGGAGCTGGAAGCACTAATTTCCTTCCTGATCCTGATTGATACCAGGCTCAGGGAGAGGCCTTCACTCAAGGAACGCCTGCGGAGGCCTTCCAATCGACTGGCACCTGCGTTTTCTATCCCACCCATTCCTCCCTCTCCTCCCACGCCTCCTGGGGATAGATTGTCTGGTGGTGAGCCCATGCAGCTGGGGTTTGCTCGCCTTTCCGAGGGAGAGCGGGCCGCTCGGCGTCGGGAGGGTCGCTGCCTGTACTGTGGTCTTGGTGGGCACTTTCGGCTGTCCTGTCCGGTCCGTCCGGGAAACGCTCGCACCTGAGATCCTGTCGGGGACAGATCTTGGGTGGAGTCTCCTCGTCCCCGGCGTTCCGCAGAGATAAGCCACTGATCACCGTTGTCCTCTCTTGGGCGGAGGGCTCGGTGACGGCCCAGGCGTTGGTAGATTCTGGGGCTGGCGGGTTGTTTATGGACAGCTCGTTTGCTGCCCAGCACTCCATTCCCCTGCAGGCTCGAGTTACCCCATTGGTTCTCGAGGCGATAGATGGCAGGCCCCTGCAACCACCGCAGGTTACCCACGAGACTATGCCAGTTGAGGTAGCTATTGGGGCTGTTCACAGGGAGTTGGCCTGTTTCCAGGTGATTTCTTCTCCGCACTATTCGGTGGTTTTGGGGTATCCCTGGCTCCAGATGCACAATCCAACCTTCAATTGGCAAACTGCCGAGATTCTCTCGTGGTCTTCACAGTGTGGGGCCGGGTGCATCCGTGGGCCGGTTAAGGTGTTGTGTGCCTCCTCAGACTCTGCGTTGCCCACTGATTATGGGGAGTACCAGGACGTGTTTGATAAGGTACGCGCTGGTGCCTTACCTGCTCATCGTCCTTACGACTGCGCCATATCCTTGCAACCCGGTGCCACTCCTCCGCGTGGCAGGGTGTATCCTCTCTCGGTTGCGGAGAATAAGGCCATGGAGGAGTACGTTGCGGATGCGCTTTCCCGGGGGCACATTCGTAAGTCTACTTCCCCAGCAGGAGCGGGCTTTTTCTTTGTAAAGAAGAAGGGTGGTGAATTGAGGCCTTGCATCGATTATAGGGGTCTCAATCGAATCACCACTAAGAATGCCTACCCGATTCCCTTGATTACTGAGTTGTTCGACCGCCTTAAGGGGGCAACAGTCTTTACCAAACTTGACCTTAGGGCGGCGTACAACCTCGTACGGATCAAACAGGGGGATGAGTGGAAGACCGCGTTTAACACCAGAACCGGTCACTACGAATACCTGGTGATGCCCTTCGGGTTGTGTAACGCGCCCGCAGTTTTTCAGGAATTCATAAATGATGTCCTTCGTGACTTGTTGCAGCAGTGCGTGGTAGTTTACTTGGATGACATCCTGGTTTACTCTGCCTCCATGGAGTCCCATATCCAGGATGTCAAGCAGGTGCTGCAACGATTACGTGAGAACGAACTTTTTTGTAAACTTGAGAAGTGCGAATTCCATCGATCCCAAGTTGCCTTTTTAGGCTACATCATTTCTGCGGAGGGATTCTCCATGGACCCTCAGAAGGTTTCGGCAGTTCTGCAGTGGCCTCGTCCCAATGGCCTTCGGCCCATTCAGCGCTTTTTAGGTTTTGCCAACTACTATCGGAAATTCATCAGAAATTTCTCCACGCTTGCAAAACCTCTCTCAGACCTAACCAAGAAGGGCAGCAATCCTCACGAGTGGCCATCCGAGGCCATCGTAGCTTTTGAGGCTCTGAAATCCGCCTTCGCTTCGGCTCCGATACTGTCTCATCCCAATCCTGGATTGCCCTTCGTCCTTGAGGTTGATGCATCCGAGACAGGAGTAGGCGCTCTCCTGTCTCAACGTCGGTCGCCCGATGGACCCCTACTTCCCTGTGGGTTCTACTCCAGGAAGCTTTCCTCTGCAGAGTGCAACTACCAGATTGGAGATAGGGAGTTGTTGGCAATCATTCTGGCTCTCAAGGAATGGAGGCACCTGCTCGAGGGCTCCGCAGTTCCGGTCCTCATTCTTACCGATCATAAGAACCTGACTTATCTTTCGGAGGCCAAAAGATTGACACCCCGTCAAGCCAGATGGGCCTTGTTCTTGTCGCGGTTCAACTATGTGGTCTCCTATTTGCCTGGTTCCAAGAATGTCAGGGCTGATGCATTATCGCGGCAATACTCTGAGTTGTCCAGGGAGGACTCTGAGCCAACCTCGGTCATACCTCCGGATCATATCCTGGCTGCCATTCGTACCAGTCTGACTTCTCCCCTTGGGGAGCAGATTTTGGCGGCTCAAACTGACGCTCCTCCCGAGAGACCGGAGGGTAGATGTTTTGTACCCGAGGGGTTGCGCACCCGTCTGCTGCGTACCTACCATAACTCCAAAACTGCCGGGCATCCGGGGAGGAACCAGTTGTCTTGGGTCGTCTCTCGGTTGTTCTGGTGGCCAACTCTCCGTGCCGACATCGCCTCTTATGTAGCGGCATGTTCGATCTGTGCCCAGAATAAATCTCCACGGCATCTTCCAATGGGTCTTCTGCAACCCATTCCCAATGGGGAGCGTCCTTGGTCACACCTGGGCATGGACTTTATTGTAGACCTCCCTGTGTCTCGGGGTCATACGGTCATCCTCATGGTCGTCGATCGTTTTTCCAAAATGTGCCATTGTATTCCACTCAGGAAATTACCAACAGCGCAAGAACTGGCCACGGTCTTTTCCAGGGAGATTTTTCGCCTGCATGGGTTGCCCAAGGTGATTGTCTCGGACCGCGGGAGTCAGTTCGTGTCCAGATTCTGGCGCGCCTTCTGCTCCCAGTTGGGCATTAGTCTCTCCTTTTCTTCAGCCTACCACCCGCAGTCCAATGGGGCTGCGGAGCGTTCCAATCAGGCCTTAGAACAATTCCTTCGGTGTTATATCTCGGACCATCAGGACGATTGGGCCGATCTCCTGCCTTGGGCTGAGTTTGCCAGGAACTCAGCGGTCAACTCCTCCTCCGGGATGTCCCCCTTCATGGCCAACTATGGGTACCAACCCGCGGTATTACCTGAGAGGTTCTCACCACAGGACATTCCGGCTGTGGAGAACCATCTTGCTGCCCTGCGTTCTTCATGGGGGCAGATCCAGAGGGCTTTGAGGGACTCGGCTCAGCGTCAGAAGTTCCAGGCTGATCGCAGACGGTTGCCCGCTCCTTCATACCAGGTCGGCGATCGGGTGTGGTTGTCTACTCGTAACCTCAATCTTCGGGTGCCCACACCCAAACTAGCTCCCCGTTTTGTCGGTCCTTTTCGCATTCTCCGCAAGGTGAATCCGGTGGCCTATGCCCTTGCCCTTCCACCTGGGATGCGGATCTCCAATATCTTTCATGTATCACTGTTGAAACCTCTGATCTGCAATCGCTTCACTACCTCTCTGCCTCGGCCCCGTCCCATTCGGGTTGACGGTCATGAGGAGTATGAGGTGAGCCGGATCCTGGACTCTCGATTGGTGCGCGGCCGATTACAGTTCCTGGTTCATTGGCGCGGTTATGGTCCCGAGGAGCGTTCCTGGGTTCCTTCCGCGGATGTCCATGCTCCTGCCCTCCTCCGCGCGTTTCATACCCGCTTTCCTCGGAAACCTTTTGTTGAGCCGCGGAGGGGGAGGGGCCCTTGAGGAGGAGGTACTGTCAAGGTCCTACCTTTTCCCAGAGGTTATGTTACTCCATGTGCTAGCATCCATCTTGGATTTCTGCTGAGCATGATGGGAATCTTTTATGCCTTCAGGTCTCTGAGGTCCATCCCCCAGAGGGGTGTGGCTGAGTACATATAAGCCTGGGATCTGCACATGCTCTTTGCACTTGTGTCTTGTGTCTTTGTCTTGCTACAGCTCTGTGTATACGCTCGTGACTCTTCTGGTATTCTGACTCGGCTTGTGACTAAGACCATTCTCTGCGTTTCCCTTTGATCTGACCTTCTGTTGCTGAACCCGGCCCGTGACCTGTGATTCTCTGTCTACTGTTCTGTACTGTTTTGTCCCGTTGTTATTGACCCGGCTTGTCTGACTACGCTATTGTCATTCTCACCAACTACACGCCATTGGCGGCGGCCATTACCGCAGCTGGGGTGTCTCGGGGGCCGCGACCTGGTCCCTGGTTGCGTCAAGTCCATCCCCACCATCAGGGGCCCTGGTGAAGGGCAGCCTGGGACTTAGACTCCGCGCCCTGAGGGACTTCAGTCTGTTGGTGGTGGTTGTCGTCAGCCAGTGCGTTACCCTGCCACTAGGCCTACCTGTCCGTTCCACGGCCCTGCCCTGACAGGTGTCCAGTATCTCCTCATTTGTTGGGAACATGACGTTATACTGAGGAATGGAGATGGACCTTTCATATGGTGTCCAGTATCTCCTCCTCATTTGTTGGGAACATGATGTTATATTGGGGAATGGAGATGGACCTTTCATATGGTGTCCAGTATCGCCTCCTCATTTGTTGGGAACATGACGTTATATTGAATGGAGATGGACCTTTCATATGGTGTCCAGTATCTCCTCCTCATTTGTTGGGAACATGACGTTATATTGAGGAATGGAGATGGACCTTTCATATGGTGTCCAGTATCTCCTCCTCATTTGTAGGGAACATGACGTTTTATTGGGGAATGGAGATGGACCTTTCATATGGTGTCCAGTATCTCATTTGTTGGGAACATGACGTTATATTGAGGAATGGAGATGGACCTTCCATATGGTGTCCAGTATCTCCTCCTCATTTGTTGGGAACATGATGTTATATTGAGGAATGGAGATGGACCTTTCATATGGTGTCCAGTATCTCCTTCTCATTTACTGGAAACATGACGTTATGTTGCCTTTCTCAGCTTTACCGGTCCAACATTTGCCAATATTCCAAGAGGTTTGTTTAATCTTCATAGTTTAAACTAAAAAATTAAAAAGGAAAAATATGAACCATGTCTCCATTTAGCACTCATTTCTCACCTGTGCCTATAGTTACAGGATATTCCTCCTCCTTAACCTTCACCATTGTTCCTATCTCCGCTGTAGGCTCGTGATCACCTCTGACATCGGTTTCATTTTCCTCTTTATCCTCAACTTTTACATGAATGATTTCTCCTTCCTAAAACCACAAAACAAAAGAGGTTGATAGCCCAATAAACAAAGAAATATAATCCCACCAGGTTTAGAATCACTTTTAGAGCTGTAGGTCCTCAGTTCCACTTACTTGTATATGGTGAGGGATGGTGTGACCTTCCTGTGTGGAATCCCGGGAATACAGAGGCCGGGGACATCTCTCTGGTGGGTTCCCATGACTGGACCCATCTACCTGATGATGGTGAGGAATGGTGTGACCCTCCTGTGTGGAATCCTGGGAATACAGAGGACGGGGACATCTCTCTGGTGGGTTCCCATGACTGGATCCATCTGTAGGAAACACACACACGGACTGAATCCATTGTTTCTATTTGTTTTTCAGATGATGGGGGATCTAGGTGGACTCTCCGTACTGCTCTCTCCTTTACAATAAAGTCTCCTCTTACCCGGTGATGTGAGGGGTGGCTGATTGTCCATCATGACGTCCTTGTAGAGGTCCTTGTGTCCTTTCAGAGCAAAGCCTTCCCTGGACTCTGAAAAGCAAAAAAAAGGTCACCTGATCACAGGACTTCTCTGGTGTGCAACAACTCGTCTTCTCTTAGAGAAACCTTTCCCGCACTCTCAAAAGGAAAGAGGGATCTCACCTGCGTGTTTACTCTGGTGTTTAAGAAAGCGTCCTCTCTCTATGAAACCTTTCCCACATTCCAAACAGGAAAAAGGAAGCTGGCCTGTGTGTCTTCTCTGGTGAGCAGTAAGTACTCCTTTCTGAGTGAAACATTTCCCGCACTCTGAACATGAAAAAGGACGCTCGCCCGTGTGAGTTCTTTGATGAGCATCAAACGCAGCTTTATAGGCAAAAGACTTCTCACAGTACGAACATGGATACGGCCGCTCACCCGTGTGTCTTCTCTGGTGGGTAAGAAGGTGCCCTTTCCGAAAAAAAGATTGACCACAGGTTGTACATGAAAAAAGACGCTCCCCTGTATGACTCTTCTGGTGTCTAAGAAGGTCTCCTCTGTAAGTGAAAAATTTCCCGCACTCTGTGCAAGGAAAAGGACGCTCACCCGTGTGACTTCTCTGGTGTATAGTAAGTAACTTTTTCTGCATGAAACATTTCCCGCACTCCGAGCATGAATAAGGACGTTCCCCCGTGTGACTCCTCTGGTGTATAACGAATGCTGCTTTCTGAGCAAAAGATTTCTCGCACTGTGAACACTGAAAAGGACGCTCGCCTGTGTGCCCTCTCTGGTGGGTAAGCAGGTGCCCTCTACGGCTGAAAGATTTGCTGCAAACTGAACACGAATAAGGGCGCTCGCCTGTGTGAGTTCTCTCGTGTCTAAGAAGGTCTCCTTTCTGGGCAAAACTTTTCCCACACACAGGACAGGGAAAAGGTCGCTCCCCCGTGTGGCTTCTCTGGTGTCGAAGGAGGTCCTGTTTCGATGTGAAACTTTTCCCGCACTCCGAACATGGAAATGGAACTTCGTGTTTGTTTGTCCTTTGATTTACAGCAAGCGATGACTTTGATATTAGGAATTTATTAGCCTCAGAGGATGTGAACGTTTTATCTTCTCCAAGTGTTTCAGTATCTGAATTACTGGAAGTAATCCCATGGGGTTGGGGCAGATCAGAGGATCTATCCATAATTCTAGGATGAACCTTTTTGGAATCAGGATTAGTAAGAGAAGCTTGAGAATCAGAGAGATGTGCTGATCTGTTTCCATGGTGAAGTCCAGGATGTACATTTTGAGTAACATGGTTTAGTTCTGTAGAATGTTGCATTATGACGTCATCTTCTTTATAATCTGGAGAGAAGATAAAATACGTGTTCTGATCAATACGTTCTTCTGTTGGAAAGAAATGTATTATCGCCATTAAAAGCGCGTTAATACTTGTCATTCTTCAGTCAGAAATCATCTGTGCTGGCCTATTATTCAAGAATTTCCCAAAACTCTGGCATGAAATCACCAAGGTCTTCTCTGAAGCCCGTCCCACCACCTGCTCCCTTGACCATGTCCCCTCACAACTCCTACGACCTCCCTCCCCCTCCATCCTACGCTCCCTCACCCACATCTTTAATCTCTCCCTCTCTTCCGGCGCATTCCCCTCGCCTCTGAAGCACGCGCACATCACTACCATACTTAAAAAGCCCTCCCTGGACCCCAATGACCCAAGCAACCTTAGAACCATCTCCCTGCTGCCATTTACATCCAAACTCCTCAAGCGCCTCGTCTACACCCGCCTATGCTCTCACCTCAATGACAACAACCTCCTCGATCCCCTACACTTCACCAAAACCTCCCTACTCAAACTCACCAACGACCTGCTAACCGCCAAAGCTACTGGCCACTACTCAGTGCTCCTACTCCTCGACCTCTCCACGGCCTTCGACACAGTCAACCACCCCCTCCTCCTCAAAAAACTACACTCCCTCGGCATCAGAGACTCCGCTCTCTCCTGGCTCTCGTCCTATCTATCACAATGCTCCTTCAGCGTTACCTATAATGCTGCCAACTCCCCCTCACTTCCCCTCTCTGTTGGGGTCCCTCAAGGCTCTGTCCTCGGGCCCCTTCTATTCTCCATCTACACCTCCTCCCTTGGCCAGTTCATGCACTCTCACGGCTTCAACTACCACCTCTATGCCAACGACAAACAAATCTATCTCTTGACCCCTCGCCTCACCCCCTCAGTCTCCGCCCGAATCACAAGCCTACTGAACGACATATCAGACTGAATGTCGCTCCACTTCCTTAAACTGAACCTCTCCAAAACCGAGCTCCTAGTCTTCCCCCCAGCCCGGACCCCCCCCACTGACTTCTCCATCATGTCCAACAATGCCACCATCAGGCCCCCCCCGCAGGCCAGAGTACTTGGTGTCATTCTGGACCCCAACCTATCCTTCCAGCCCCAAGTCCAATCACTAACAAACTCATGCAGACTCCACCTCCGCAACATCGCCAAAATTCGCACGTTCTTAACCCACTAAACAGCTCATCCACTCCCTCATCATATCACGACTCGACTACTGCAACTCCCTCCTCACTGGCCTGCCTCGCCACAGGCTATCCCAGCTTCAGTCGATCCTGAATATGGCAGCCAGACTCATTCACCTTACCAACCGCTCCGTTTCCGCCACCCCCCCCCCTCTGCCAATCCCTCCACTGGCTTCCGATTGCCCAACGGATCAATTTCAAAATCCTAACACTGACGCACAAAGCTGTCCATCATACTGCCCCAAATTACATCACCGACCTAATATCCAAGTACCATCTAAAACGCACTCTCCGCTCCTCACAAGACCTGCTTCTCTCTAGTTCCCTGATCTCTTCCTCCCATGCACGCCTCTAGGATTTCTCCAGGGCGTCACCCATCCTCTGGAACTCCCTACCCCAATCCATCAGACTATCACCTACTCCCCTCTCCTTTAGGCGCACCCTGAAAACCCACCTCTTCAGGGAAGCCTACCCCACTCCTTGCTAATTGCCGACCTCCTCCACTCCTCCTACCACTCCATCCCCCACAGCTATCTCCTCCTGTACCACTATCCCCTCCCTCCTAGATTGTAAGCTCGAAGGAGCAGGGCCCTCGAACCCCTCGTGTATCACATTGTATTGTTACTGTACTGTCGCATGTTCTGTCCCCCTTTGTAATGTACAGCGCTGAGCGAACTATTGGCGCTTTATAAATACTGTATAATAATAATAATGAAATCAATTACAACCAGGAACATTATGTTGAGGAACGGAGATGGACCTTTCATATGGTGTCCAGTATCTCCTCATTTGTTGGGAACATGACGTTATGTTGAGGAATGGAGATGGACCTTTCATATGGTGTCCAGTATCTCCTCCTCATTTGTTGGGAACATGACGTTATATTGAGGAATGGAGATGGACCTTTCATATGGTGTCCAGTATCTCCTCCTCATTTGTTGGGGACATGACGTTATATTGAGGAATGGAGATGGACCTTTCATATGGTGTCCAGTATCTCCTTCTCATTTGTTGGGAACATGACGTTATATTGAGGAACGGAGATGGACCTTCCATATGGTGTCCAGTATCTCCTCATTTGTTGGGAACATGACGTTATGTTGAGGAATGGAGATGGACCTTTCATATGGTGTCCAGTATCTCCTCCTCATTTGTTGGGAACATGACGTTATATTGAGGAATGGAGATGGACCTTTCATATGGTGTCCAGTATCTCCTTCTCATTTGTTGGGAACATGACGTTATATTGAGGAACGGAGATGGACCTTTCATATGGTGTCCAGTATCTCCTCATTTGTTGGGGACACAACGGTATATTGAGGAATGGAGATGGACCTTTCATATGGTGTCCAGTATCTTCTCCTCATTTGTTGGGAACATGACGTCATATTGAGGAATGGAGATGGACCTTCATATGGTGTCCAGTATCTTCTCCTCATTTGTTGGGAACATGACAGTATATTGAGGAATGGAGATGGACCTTTCATATGGTGTCCATTATCTTCTCCTCATTTGTTGGGAACATGACGTCATATTGAGGAATGGAGATGGACCTTCATATGGTGTCCAGTATCTCCTCCTCATTTGTTGGGAACATGACAGTATATTGAGGAATGGAGATGGACCTTTCATATGGTGTCCATTATCTTCTCCTCATTTGTTGGGAACATGACGTCATATTGAGGAATGGAGATGGACCTTCATATGGTGTCCAGTATCTCCTCCTCATTTGTTAGGAACATGACATTATATTGAGGAATGGAATGGTCTGAACATGTGATGATGAAGATGTGAAGGTCTTCTTTTTCTTGGTTGATTTTGGTCCTTTGGTCATTTTGTTATACTTGTAGAAGTAAAACGAAATGTGAACTGTTTCTGTTATTAATGTTTACTACTAACATTGCTTCCTTTTTAAATTGTTATTCCAACCTCCTCTGCAAACTGCTAATTACCTCTCACAATCATCTGTTCTTCCTCTTTAACTTCAATTTTCATGTCAATTGGTTCATCACCCTAAAATCATAAAATAATAGTAAAAAGATGTTTAAATTGTGAGCACGACTCCCAAGACTACAAAGAGGAACATGACCTCACACAGATTAGAATTACTTTTGAGTTATAGTTCCTCAATCTCACCTACCTGATGATGATGAGGGCTGGTGTGAGCTTCCTGTGTGGAATCCCGGGAATACAGAGGATGGGGACATCTCTCTGGTGGGTTCCCATGACTGAATCCATCTGTAGGAAACACACACACTGATTGAATCCATTGTTTCTATGTGTTTATCAGATGATGGGGGATCTAGGTGGACCCTCCGTACTGCTCTCTCCTTTACAATAAAGTACCTCTTACCTGGTGATGTGAGGAGCGGCTGATTATCCATCATGACGTCGTTGTAGAGATCCTCATATCCTTCTAAATACTTCCATTTCTTTGTCCCATCATCTTCATCTAATTCATCATTAACTTCTTCTTTCACAATAACCTTAAAATCAGTCAGGCTTTCGCTCTGAATGTATAAGAAATAAAAGATAGTAGTACCAAGGCAAGAATTGTACAGCTAAAACACAAATTGCATATTAGGCTTTTACCTGACAATCCTGTGGGATCTGGTGGTCCTCCATCATGACGTCCTTGTAGAGATCCTTGTGTCCTTCTAAATACTCCCACTCCTCCATGGAGAAATAGACAGTGACATCCTGACACCTTATAGGAACCTGACACACACAATGATACAGTCACCATCCAGACACATCCCTTGTCTGTTACTGGAGAATGTCCCAGAATTCCCAGCACCGCTCACCTCTCCTGTCAGCACCTCAATTATCTTGTTGGTGACTTCTAGAATTTTCCTATTGTTGTGTCTATCAGGAGTCCGAAAGTGAGGTAGAGGCACCTTGACAGTCACATGGTCACCAGACTTCTTGACAGAAGGGAAACTCTGTATTGAAAAAAGAAATATCGATGTCACGTGACCTCCCAGAATCCTCCTCACCTCTCTGGTCAGGTCTGTGTTTTATTAATAGAGATAGGAGTGATGTCATGTGACCTCCCAGAATCCTCCTCACCTCTCTGGTCAGGTCTGTTTTATTAATAGAGATCAGTGATGTCATGTGACCTCCCAGAATCCTCCTCACCTCTCCGGTCAGGTCTGCGTTTTATTAATAGAGATGAGAGTGATGTCATATGATTTCCCAGAATCCTCCTCACCTCTCCAGTCAGGTCTTTGTTTTATTAATAGAGAGGAAAGTGATGTCATTTGACCTCCCAGAATCCTCCTCACCTCTCTAGTCAGGTCTGGGTTTTATTAATAGAGATAAGAGTGATGTCATGTGACCTCCCAGAATCCTCCTCACCTCTCTAGTCAGGTCTGGGTTTTATTAATAGAGATAAGAGTGATGTCATGTGACCTCCCAGAATCCTCCTCACCTCTCCAGTCAATAGGTAGATGATCTCCAAGGTGAGGTCCAAAATCCTCTGAGTCAAGTTTTCCTCGTCCATCTTCATCGAGGTGGTCATGTGATCTATACAGGACTCTCCTCTCTGTAGGACGGGTAATAATCTGAGAATTATTTGAACTCTAGGGCTCCGGACTATACAGCCCACATCAGTTATCCATTGTCTATCCTTTATTATTGCTGTTTGCTAAGTGAATGACTGTCATGGATCTCCACATCTACCAATGACGGTGATTGTCGAAAGTATTACTATTGTAAAGGATTACACTCGGAGTGCTTCTAGGTAGTTATTATTATATACAGATTATATATTCATCCTACATATGTAGTTGGACGTTAGATATTTGTAAGACATCACAGTGAGGATGAAGAGGACGGACATGACGATGGAGGAAGAGGATGGGAATGACTATGGAGGAAGAGGACAGACATGACGATGGAGGAAGAGGACGGGAATGACGATGGAGGAATAGGACGAGAATGATGATGGAGGAAGAGGACGAGAATGACTATGGAGGAAGAGGTCGGGAATGACTATGAAGGAAGAGGACGGGCATGACGATGGAGGCAGAGTACGGGCATGACGATGGAGGCAGAGTACGGGCATAGCTATGGAGGAAGAGGACGGGAATGACGATGGAGGAAGAGGATGGACATGACGATGGAGGAAGAGGATGGACATGACGATGGAGGAAGAGGATGGACATGACGGGGGGTTACAGGGTGAAAATAAGATCTTATTACCTCCTCTTCTGCCAGTTCCAGCAATGTCTCCTCTCTACTTCCTCCCAACTCACTGATCACTGGGAACTTCCACTTCATATGTGACATCACTTCCTGTCTGCTTCCAAAATCACTTCCTGTCTGTGCGGACCATTCAGTATGTGTGAGTGCACCACCTTGTTTTGGACAAAGGAATGGCAGCTTTCATTCTAGGCGTTGCACAATCAAGCTTCTGAAGTATGTGGGGGACATACTCCGAGACTCTGCTCTCTCCTGGTTCTCCTCCTACCTATCGCAGCGCTCCTTCAGCGTTACCTATAACTCTGCCTCCTCCTCTTCACTTCCCCTCTCTGTTGGGGTCCCTCAAGGTTCTGTCCTTGGACCCCTTCTCTTCTCCATCTACACCTCCTCCCTTGGTCACTTGATAAGCTCCCATGGCTTTAAGTACCATCTCTGTGCTGATGACACACAAATCTATCTCTCTACTCCTCACCTCACCCCTTCAGTCTCCACCCGCATTACTAACCTACTAAGAGACATATCGGTATGGATGTCACTCCACTTCCTCAAACTCAATCTTTCCAAAACTGAGCTCTTAGTATTCCCCCAGCCTGTGACCCCTCCCCTGACTTCTCCATCAAGATCAATAATACAGCCATCAGTCCCTCCCCTCATGCCAGGGTACTAGGTGTAATCCTAGACTCCCATCTGTCCTTTCAGCCCCAAATCCAATCGCTGTCTAAATCTTGTAGCCTTCACCTCCGCAACATCTCCAACCTTCGCAACTTCTCCAACCTTCGCAACAACTCCAAGATACGCCCGTTCCTAACCCTGGAAACCACTAAGCAACTTATTCACTCCCTTGTTATATCTCGCCTTGACTATTGTAACTCCCTCCTCATTGGCTGACCTCATTGCAGGCTATCCCCCCTCCAGTCTATCATGAATGCTGCTGCCAGACTCATCCACCTCACTAACCATTCTGTATCTGCCAATCCCTCCACTGGTCTCCACTCAGTGTCCTCCACCCCTCTCTGCCAATCCCTCCATTCAGTGTCCTCCACCCCTCTCTGCCAATCCCTCCACTGGTCTCCACTTAGTGTCCTCCACCCCTCTCTGCCAATCCCTCCATTCAGTGTCCTCCATCCCTCTCTGCCAATCCCTCCACTGGTCTCCACTCAGTGTCCTCCACCCCTCTCTGCCAATCCCCACTGGCCTCCATTCAGTGTCCTCCACCCCTCTCTGCCAATCCCTCCACTGGCCTCCACTCAGTGTCCTTCACCCCTCTCTGCCAATCCCTCCACTGGCTTCCCGTTGCCCAACAGATAAAATTTAAAACATTAACAATAACATATAAAGCCATTTATAACTCTGCCCCAAATTACATCACCGATCTTGTCTCTAAATATCACCCAAACCCTACTCTCCGCTCCTCACAAGACCTCCTGCTCTCTAGCTCCCTTGTCTCCTCCTCCCATGCTCATCTCCAGGACTTCTCCAGAGCTTCTCCCATCCTCTGGAACTCTCTACCCCAATTTATCAGACTATCGCCTACTCTGCTCACTTTTAGGCGATCTCTGAAAACCTATCTCTTTAGGGAAGCCTATCCTGCCTTCAGCTAATAATGAAATCTTCTACTCCTCCTACCAGTCCATCCCCCACAGTTACTACCTTTTGTACCACTAGCTCCTCCCTCCTAGATTGTAAGCTCCCAGGATCAGGGCCCTCCTTTCCCTCTTGTATTGAACTGTATTGTTGCTGTATTGTCTCCCGTTATATTGTAAAGCGCTGAGCAAACTGTTGGCGCCATAAATCCTGTATAATAATAATTATTCTTTCTCCCAGTAATCGTCCACCCAAAAAATATTTTAATGTTTGGTAGAAAGTGGACGATTAAACCACCTTACAGATTCTTATATGTTAGTGACACTTGATGAGATCTCGGTTTTGAGTTCCTGGGTCTACTCAACAAATGAACTCATTATAAGGCGTTCTCACCATCCCATCCTCCTTCCTTTCATGTCTCTCAGCTTCACTCCCGTTCTCCTTTTTTCCATGCCTCGAAGTCCCCTTTCGTCCTCCTTCCTTCCATGCCTCTAAGTCCCCTGTTCGTCCTCCTTTCTTCCATGCCTCTAAGTCCCCCTTTCGTCCTCCTTCCTTCCATGCCTCTAAGTCCCCCTTTTGTCCTCCTTCCTTCCATGCCTCTAATCCCCATTTTGTTCTCCTTCCTTCCATGCCTCTCAGTCACACGCTTGTCCTCCATCCCTCCTTGTCCCTCAGTCACATTCCCATCCTCCTTCTATGTCTCTCAGCTACATTTCCATCATCTTTCCATCCATGTCCATCAGCCCCTATCTTGTCCTCCTTTTTTCCATGTCTCAAAGTCCCCCTTTCACCTTCTTCCTTACATGTCTCTCAACCACATTTCAATCATTTTTCCATCCATGTTCCTCAGTCCCCCTTTCATCCTCCTTCCTTCCATGCCTCTAAGTCCCCCTTTCGTCCTTCTTCCTTCCATGCCTCTAGGTCCCCCTTTTTTCCCCCTTGCATCCATGCCTCTAATCCCCCTTTCGTTCTCCTTCCTTCCATGCCTCTAATCCTTCTTTCGTTCTCCTTCCTTCCATGCCTCTCAGTCACATGCTTGTCCTCCATCCCTCCTTGTCCCTCAGTCACAT
This sequence comes from Staurois parvus, assembly GCF_062004578.1. Taxonomy (NCBI): domain Eukaryota; kingdom Metazoa; phylum Chordata; class Amphibia; order Anura; family Ranidae; genus Staurois; species Staurois parvus. Next base: position 1,891,263 of record NW_028318245.1, on the reverse strand, counting down.
TCCCATCCTCCTTCCATGTCTCTCAGCTACATTTCCATCATCTTTCCATCCATGTCCCTCAGCCCCTATCTTGTCCTCCTTTTTCCAGGTCTCAAAGTCCCCCTTTCACCTTCTCCATTACATGTCTCTCAACCACATTTCCATCATCTTTCTATCCATGTTCCTCAGTCCCCATCTTGTCCTCCTTCTTTCCATGTCTCAAAGTCCCCCTTTCGTCCTCCTTTCTTTCAAGCCTCTAAGTCCCCCTTTCGCCCTTCTTCCCTCCATGCCTCTAAGTCCCCATTTCATCCGCCTTCCATTCATGCCTCTAAGTCCCCCTTATGTCCTTCTTCCTTCCATGCCTCTAGGTCCCCCTTTTGTTCTCGTTCCTTCCATGCCTATTATCCTTCTTTTGTTCTCCTTCCTTCCATGCCTCTCAGTCACACGCTTGTCCTCCATCCCTCCTTGTCCCTCAGTCACATTCCCATCCTCCTTCCATCTATGTCTCTCAGCTACATTTCCATCATCTTTCCATTCATGTCCCTCAGCCCCTATCTTGTCCTAATTGTTTCCATGTCTCAGAGTCCCCCTTTCACTTTCTTCCTTACATGTCTCTCAACTACATTTCAATCATCTTTCCATCCATGTTCCTCGGTCCCCCTTTCATCCTCCTTCCTTCCATGCCTCTAATGCAGGCCATAGATGGGGAGAAAAACTGCAGATTTTTCTTTTAAAAAACGAAAAATCGGTTGTTCAAGTGGCCGACGTTACCATCAATGGTAAAAAAAATCGGCCGATTTTCTACCCGTCTAGAGCCGGCAAAAAGTGTCCCTGCAGAGAGCTCTGCTATTTCTTTGACAGTTCTCTGACAGTTCCTTGACATTTATAGAAGTTTCAACAATGTATCTATTTGTTTCCATTTAGGATACAGATGTTTTTATTCGGAAACAAATAGATACAATGTTTCAACCGCTGTAAATGTCAAGGAACTATCAGAGAACTGTCAGAAATAGCGGAGCTCTCTGCAGAGACACTTTTTGCTGGACTGGAATTCTTCTTATTTTCATCCTACTTCTTCTTCTTCTTCTTCTTCTTCTTCCTCATCCTCATCCTCTTTTTCTTCTTCTTCATCCTCATCCTCTTCTTCTTCTTCATCCTCATCCTCTTCTTCTTCTTCTTCTTCTTCTTCCTCATCCTCTTCTTCATCCTCATCCGCTTCTTCTTCTTCTTCATCCTCATCCTCTTCTTCATCCTCATCCTCTTCTTCTTCTTCTTCATCCTCATCCTCTTCTTCTTCATCATCCTCATCCTCTTCTTCTGCATCCTCATCCTATTCTTCTTCTTCATCATCATCCTCATCCTCTTCTTCTTCATCATCATCCTCATCCTCTTCTTCTTCTTCTTCTTCATCCTCATCCTCTTCTTCTTCCTCATCCTCTTCTTCTTCCTCATCCTCATCCTCTTCTTTTTCATCATCATCCTCATCCTCTTCTTCATCATCATCCTCTTCTTCTTCATCCTCATCCTCTTCTTCTTCATCCTCATCCTCTTCTTCTTCATCCTCATCTTCTTCTTCATCCTCATCCTCTTCTTCTTCATCCTCTTCTTCTTTATCCTCTTCTTCATCGTCTTCCTCTTCTTCTTTTTCTTCTTTTTGTCTTCCTCTTGCAGGTCACTGCTCATGCGCAGATTTTTTATCGGTAAAAAATCTGCCGATTTGCCCACTAATTGCCGCGAAAATCGGCCGATCGGCAAAATCGGCCGATTTTTTTCCAACTTTACCAAAAAAAAAAAACGGCCAAAATACCGAAAAACGGCCGACCAAATCGCCCACTAACGATCCGAAAATCGGCCGATTTTATTTTCGGCCGAAAAATCGGCCGATTTTCGACCCATCTATGGCCTGCATAAGTCCCCCTTTCGTCCTTCTTCCCTCCATGTCTCTAAGTCCCCCTTTTGTCCGCCTTCCTTCCATGCCTCTAGGTCCCCCTTCCTTCCATGCCTTTAATCCCCCTTTCGTTCTCCTTCCTTCCTTCCATGCCTCTCAGTCACACGCTTGTGCTCCATCTCTCCTTGTCCCTCAGTCACATTCCCATCCTCCTTCCTTCTATGTCTCTAAGCTGAAATGTAGCTTCTTTCCATCCATGTTCCTCAGTCCCCATCTTGTCCTTCTTTTTGCCATGTCTCAAAGTCCCTCTTTCATCTTCTTCCTTACATGTCTCTCAACCACATTACCATCATCTTTCCATCCATGTCCCTCAGTCCCCTTCACTTCCATGATTAGTCCACCTAAAAAACACTTCAATGTTTGGTAGATACTGGAGAGTAAACCCCTTTACAGCTTCTTATATACAGTATCTCAGACACTTGTTGAGATCTCGTTGCTGAGTTCCTGGGTCTACTCAGCTATCGAGTTCATTTTGAGGGGTCACACTCTCCACCCTCCCATCCTCCTTCCATGTCTCTCGGCATCACTCCCATCCAGCTTCCTTCCACGCCTTTCAGTCACTCCCATCCTTCTTCTTTCCATGCCTTTCAGTCACTCCCATCCTTCTTCCTTCCATGTCTCTGAGTCATCCTCCTTCATTCCATGTCCCTCAGTTCCATTCCCATCATCCTTCCTTTTATGCCTCAGCCACATTTATATTCTCTTTCCCTCCATGTCCCTCAGCCCCCCTCTTGTCCTCCTTTCTTTTATGTCTCTCAGTCCCTCTCCTTCATTCCCTGTCTGTTCCCCTTTCGTTCTCCTTCCTTCCTTCCATGTCTCTCAGCCATATGCCCATCTTCTTTCCCTCCATATCTCACAGTTCCCCTCCCATCCTCCTTTCATCCATGTCTCTCAGTCCCCCTCATGTCCTCCTTCCTTCCATGTCTCTCAGTCCCCGTTTCGTTCTCCTTCCCTCCATATCTCTCAGCCACATTCCCATCTTCTTTGCTTTCATGTCTCTCAGTCCCCCTCCTGTCTTCCTTCCTTCCACGTCTCTCAGCCACATTTCCATCTTCTTTCCTTCCATGTCTCTCAGTCCCCCTCCTGTCCTTCTTCCTTCCACATCTCTCAGCCACATTCCCATCTTCTTTCCCTCATTGTCTCTCAGTCCCCCTCCTGTCCTTCTTCCTTCCATGTCTCTCAGGCCCCCTCCTGTCCTCCTTCCTTCCATGTCTCTCAGCCATATTCCCATCTTCTTTCCCTCCATGTCTCTCAGGCCCAGGGGTGGACTGACCATATGGGAACTCGGGCACTGCCCGAGGGCCCAGGGTCAGTAGGGGGCCCCATGAGATGCATCTGGTACCTTTCATAGGCTTTTTTGTGTGTGGTTTGAGTGTGGGTGAGGAGACAGGGGCCCCATGATCCCTTATTGCCCGGGGGCCCCATGAGTTGTCAGTCCGCCCCTGCTCAGGCCCCCTCCTGTCCTTCTTCCATCCATGTCTCCCAGTCATCCTCCTGTCCTCCTTTCTTCCATGTCTCTCAGCCACATTCCCATCTTCTTTCCTTCCATGTCTCTCAGTCCCCCTCCTGTCTTTCTTCCACACTGAAGACTGTCACTTTGAATGATATGTGTGGGCACTTTGAGCATTTAACAAGTGACAGTCTCAGACACAGCGTAAACTTCAGGACAAAGGGTCATTGTTTTGCTAGAAACAAGCTCCCTAGATTCCCTCATAAACCATACTAGGCCATTCAGGTCTGGTGTGAATTTTAGGTGCCCCCCCCCCCCCATGCAAAAATCAAGAGAAAAAAGCATGGGAGTTATCCCCAAAAAACCACACCACACCCTTATCCAAGCATGCAACTTGGCAGACTAGGAAAGGGAGAGGGGAAAATGAAGATATACCCCCGTCACCTGAACCATACCAGGTCATAAGCACTCCCTGGCAAAACACCTCATTGCCATGTTGATGAGGACATGGGCTTCTTCATCACAACCCTGACCCGGTGGTTTCCGGGTCTTCGGGCATGGGCCCCTTTGACAGCCCCTTAATCTGGAAGCCCCAGTGTGAATACGTAAGGGTATTTGGTCAATGGCATTACCTGGGAGACCCTACCTCATTGTTTATGAGGTGTCATTCATCAGCGGGTGTCATTAATCATGATTGAAGTGGATCTGCGTTGCTGGATGGTGTCATCGACAATTGTACAGTGGGACACTTTTTGGGATTCTTAAAAAAAATAAAATTTCATGTGTTTTTATTTACTGTTTACTTTTTTCGTGAATAAGTAGGAGTAGGGGTAGAGCCCCCTTTATACTGGTGTCAGTGGTCTTAAAGTTCTGGTTATACTGGAGGCAGAGGTGGAGAGCCCATGTTACACTGGTTTCAGAAGCTGCGTGACACTGGTGCCAAGAGGGGTAGAATTCGCAATATACTGCTGACAGAGGTAATGTTGGTGGTGTAAGACCTGCGTTACACTAGTAGTAGTGGTGTAGAACCCAAATTAAACTGGTTTCAGTGGTGAAGAGCTTACGTGGTGTCAGAGGCATAGAGACTGCGTTACACTAATGTCAATGCTGTGTAGTCCATGTTACAATGGTGTCAGTGGTAAAGAGTCTGCATTACACTAGTGTCAATGCTTTATAGTCCACGTTACAATGGTGTCAGTGGTGAAGAGCCCAAATCAATGGTTAAAACACCAGATTACGCTGGTGTAAGTGGTTTAGAGCCCAAGTGACAATGGTGTCAGTGGTAAAAAGCCCACATTACACATCCCAGGAGCTATCAACTCTCAAAGGAGCAGAGTGTGGACCTGGTGGCATGTCATCGGGAGGAGGCTACCTAAGCCTGAAAAATCCTGATGACGTCACGGAAAAAGATGGAGGGGGACACGGCCCCTGAGCATTGACTGTGGAGAATTAGATCACAGCAGGACAATGTCGGTCCGCTGGGTGGGCAACTATCTTAAATGAGGACAATCCAGCACCAGGTGAGCAAGTGGTAAAGAGTGAAGTTTAACTTTGACTTCTCTTCAGAATGCCCACACTCTCATTCTTTCTACTTCAAAATTAGAAGAAAAACTATCAAGAACAATGGTAGATTGCTGATCTTTAAATACTTGGATGGCAGCAGGGCTTCAAAGAAATTAGATCATTCGAATCCTTCCGGAGATCAGTGTTTCTCAACCTTTTTCAACACAGAGGAACCCTTGAAATAACTTTCTGGTCTCAGGGAACCCCTGCTAAAAAGAACTATATCTATGGGCAGCACAGTGGCTAAATGGTTAACACTTCCGCCTGGCAGCCCTAGGGTCATTGGTTCAAATCCCACCTGCAGCACCACCTTCCTGGAGTTTGCATGTTCTCCCCGTGGCTGTGAGGGTTTCCTCTGGGTACCCTGGATTCCTCCTACACTCCAAAGGCATGTTGGTAGGTTAATTGGCCCTAGTGTGTATGTAGGCATGTGAGTTAGGGATCTTAGATTGTACTCCTCTTGAGCATTAAGGATTTCCAATATATATGTAAAGTGCTGCATAAATTGATGGCGATATATAAGAACCTGTAATAAAATAAATATCTACCAAAAGATACATTAGTGTGATGGTCAGTGGGAAGAATGTTCCTTACAGTTGTGGTCATTGACCTCCTTACACATAGCTAAAAAGATCAGTGGTGTCAGTGGGAATGTATTGGAAAGGCAGAAATTTCTCATAATGCAAGGACCCCCAGGCAAACTCTGAAGGAACCCTAGTTGAGGAAGAATGATACTTACACTTGTGGTCATTGAGAAGAATCTCAAGATTTAGAGATAGCTAAAAAGATCAATGGTGTCAGTGGCAACTTAACAGAGAGGCAGAAATTTCTCATAACTCAAGGAACCTCTGAAGTCAACATAGGGTTCCATGGAACCCTGTTTGAGGAAGAATGCTCCTTACACTTGTGGTCATTGAGAAGAATCTCAAGATTTAGAGATAGCTAAAAAGACCAATGGTGTCAGTGGCAACTTATCCGAGAGGCAGAAATTTCTCATAACTTAAGGAACCTCCGAAGGAAACCTAGGGTTCCAGTTCCATGGAACCCTGTTTGAGGAAGAATGCTCCATACACTTGTGGTCATCAAGAAGAATCTCAAGATTTAGAGATAGCTAAAAAAACCAATGGTGTCAGTGGCAACTTATCCGAAAGGCAGAAATTTCTCATAACTCAAGGAACCTCCGAAGGAAACCTAGGGTTCCATGGAACCCTGTTTGAGGAAGAATGCTTCTTACTGTCAGGGCTCCGTCCACAGCAGAGGTACTAGGAAAACTGCCACTCCTGCCAGTACCTTGCATGGCTGCAGAAGTGCACGTTGGCAAACATCTATATGCACTGGCGCACGGACGTGAGCCGGAACACGCATGAGCACTGGTGCATAGTTGCACACGCATTTGCTCAGTTTGGCGCCAGATGGCCTTTTTAAGGAGGCCCATCACTCCCTCAAATTGTTGGTTGATCTCTGGCTCCCCAGTACCTTTGTCCATGTTCTCTTGCTGTTGTGATTTTCTGTTACCGATTCGGCTTGCTCTTGGACCTGTCTTCTCTGCCTGACTCCTGACCTGACCCTGGCTTGGCTAACGGATATTCTCCCCCACTCTTCTGTGTTTGACCATTGACTACGTCTGCTCTAATCTCCACCTGGCACTTGACCTTGGCTTTGAACTGACTATCCTGTGGTCCTCTGTTTCCCTGAAGGCTTGAATACCTCTCACAGGTGCCACCTGTCTGCAGACTCCATTTCAGTGCATCTGCCGTGCTCTTGGGTGTACCTCTGACCAGCACTCCTACAGGCAACCTGTACTACTTTGGGCCCGACTCCTGCTGTTCCATATCCAGGGGGGTCTGGAACGTAGCTGCAAGGGAAGCCCTCTCTCCATTGGCCTCTAACACCAGGTACGTGATACTTACACTTGTGGTCACTGAAAAGAAGCTCAAGATTTAGAGATAGCTAAAAAGATCAATGGTGTCAGTGGCAACTTATCCAAGAGGCAGAAATTTCTCATAACTCAAGGAACCTCTGAAGGAAACCTAGGATTCCATGGAACCCTGTTTGAGGATGAATGCTCCTTACACTTGTGGTCATTGAGAAGAATCTCAAGATTTAGAGATAGCTAAAAAGATCAATGGTGTCAGTGGGAACTTATCTGAGAGGCAGAAATTTCGAAGGAAACCTAGGGTTCCGGTTCCGTGGAACCCTGTTTGAGGAAGAATGCTCCTTACACTTGTGGTCATTGAGAAGAATCACCACCTTACCAATAGCTAAAAAGATCAATGGTGTCAGTGGGAACTTATGCGAGAGCCAGAAATTTCTCATAACTCAAGGAACCTCTGAAGGAAACGTAGGGTTCCGTGGAATCCTGCTTGAGGAAGAATGCTCCTTACACTTGTAGTCATTGAGAAGAAGGACCTACTCACTGATAGATGAAATGATGAATGGTGTCAGTGGGAACTTATCTGAGAAGCTGAAATTGCTCATAACTCAAGAAACCTCTGAAGGAAACCTAGGGTTCCATGGAACCCAGTTTGAAGAAGAATGCTCCTTACATTTGTGGTCATTGAGAAGAATGACCTCCTTACCTATAGCTAAAAAGATCAATGGTGTCAGTGGGAACTTATTTGAGAGGCTGAAATTGCTCAAGGAACCCCTAGCAACCTCTGAAGGAACCCATGGCACCCTGGGTAAGAAACCTTGCTCTAAATGCTTCTAACAAGCATCAACGTGTTCTAATGTACATGTCACTATGGGAAGTATTGACATCATATGGAACACTTCATTATTAAAACATCAAACTCTAGAATTTTTTTTTATTATGTTATTAAAAAACAATAGAATCAAGGACTTTGAAGGTGAAACATATCAAACCTCCACCGAGGTGTCCCTAAAATATACTTTGATGCTAAAAAACAGAATAAACTCTCCACCTCTTTAACTAGTAAAATGGCCCCTCTGACCACCATCAAGCTTCAACGGTGTCCTTCTACAGGGAGGTCCATAAATATTTGGACACCGGCACAATTTTAATCCTTTTGGCTCTGTATGCCACCAGAATAAATTAAAACGAAACAATCCAAATGAATGTGAAGTGCAGACTTTTAACCCTTTCTTCAAGGGGTTGGACCTAAATATCTAGTACAAATTTTAGGAACTGCAACCATTTTTATACACAGTCCCTCCATTTTCAGGGGCTCGAATGTAAATATAATCATCAATAAAATTGTCATTTGTAATATTTTGTTGAGAATCCTTTACTGGCAATGACTGCCTGAAGTCTGGAACCCATGGACGTTACCAAAGACTGGGTTTCCTCCTTTCTGACGCTCTGCCTGAAGTCTGGAACCCATGGACATGTCCAAAGATGGGTTTTCCTCCTTTCTGATGCTTTGCCTGAAGTCTGGAACCCATGGACATGATCGAAGACTGGGTTTCCTCCTTTCTGATGCTTTGCCTGAAGTCTGGAACCCATGGACATGATCGAAGACTGGGTTTCCTCCTTTCTGATGCTTTGCCTGAAGTCTGGAACCCATGGACATGATCGAAGACTGGGTTTCCTCCTTTCTGATGCTTTGCCTGAAGTCTGAAGCCCGTCTCACATTCTGAAAAGGAAAAAAGGATGCTTTTCCCGCACAACCTCTCTGGTATGTTAGAAGCTATTCTTTCAGCGTGAAAACATTCTCCTCATACTGAGGACACTCTGCTGTGTGTTTTCTTCAGGTGTACGACAAGGGAAATTTTCTGAGTAAAAGATTTCCCGCACTCCGAACATGAAAACGGACGCTCGCCCCTGTGACTTCTCTGGTGCGTTAACAGGTTTTCTTTCTGAGTGAAACGCTTCCCACACTCTGAACATGAAAAAGGGCGTTCACCCGTGTGGCTTCTCTGATGCGTAAGGAGCTTATCTTTCCGGGTGAAACTTTTCCCGCACTCCAAACATGAAAAAGGACGCTCGCCCGTGTGAACTCTTTGATGAGCATCAAACGCTGTTTTATACGCGAAGGATTTCTCACAGTACGAACATGGATACGGCCGCTCACCCGTGTGTGTTCTCTGGTGAGTGAGAAGGTGCCCTTTGCGAATGAAAGACAGGCCACAAGTTGCACATGAAAAAAGACGCTCCCCCGTATGACTCTTCTGGTGTCTAAGAAGGTCTCCTCTGTAAGCGAAACATTTCACGCACTCTGTGCAAGAAAAAGGACGCTCACCCGTGTGACTTCTCTGGTGCATAGTGAGTAACTTTTTTTGCGTGAAACATTTCCCGCACTCCGAGCATGAATAAGGACGTTCCCCCGTGTGAATCCTCTGGTGTATGACGAATGCTGCTTTCTCAGCAAAAGATTTTTCGCACTGTGAACACTGAAAAGGACGCTCGCCTGTGTGCCCTCTCTGGTGGGTAAGAAGGTACGCTTTGCGGCTGAAAGATTTGCTGCAAATTGAACACGAATAAGGGCGCTCGCCTGTGTGAGTTCTCTGGTGTCTAAGAAGGTCTCCTTTCTGGGTGAAACCTTTCCCACACACAGGACAGGAAAAAGGACGTTCACCCTTGTGGCTTCTCTGGTGTCTAAGGAGGTACGGTTTCGATGTGAAACTTTTCCCGCACTCTGAACATGGAAATGGAACTTCGTGTTTGTTTGTCCTTTGATGTACAGCAAGCGATGACTTTGATATTAGGAATTTATTAGCCTCAGAGGATGTTAACGTTTTATCTTCTCTAAGTGTTTCAGTATCTGAATTACTGGAAGTAATCCCATGGGGTTGGGGCAGATCAGAGGATCTATCCATAATTCTAGGATGAACCTTTCTGGAAACAGAATGTGGCTTATTGGGAGAAGCATGAGAATCAGAGAGATGTGCTGATCTGTTTCCATGGTGAAGTTCTGCATGTACACCTTCAGTGACATGGTATAGTTCTGTAGAATGTTGCATTATGACGTCATCTTCTTTACAATCTGGAGAGAACATCAAATATTTGTCTGAAGTATTCTGGTCAATATGTTCTTCTGTCGGAAAGAAATATTTTATCATCATTAAAAGCGTGTTAATATTTACTGTTCAGTCAGAAATCATTTATGCAGGCTTATTATTGAAGAGTTTCACAAGCTCTGACATGAAACTGAGAACAACCAGGTATCCAGAATCTCCTCCTCATTTGTTGGGAACATGATGTTATATTGAGGAATGGAGATGGACCTTTCATATGGTGTCCAGTATCTCCTCATTTGTTGGGAACATGACGTTATACTGAGGAATGGAGATGGACCTTTCATATGGTGTCCAGTATCTCCTCCTCATTTGTTGGGAACATGACGTTATATTGAGGAATGGAGATGGACCTTCCATATGGTGTCCAGTATCTCCTCCTCATTTGTTGGGAACATGACGTTATATTGAGGGATGGAAATGGACCTTTCATATGGTGTCCAGTATCTCCTCATTTGTTGGGAACATGACGGTATATTGAGGAATGGAGATGGACCTTCCATATGGTGTCCAGTATCTCCTCATTTGTTGGGAACATGACGGTATATGGAGGAATGGAGATGGACCTTTCATATGGTGTCCAGTATCTCCTCCTCATTTGTTGGGGACATGACGTTATATTGTGGAATGGAGATGGACCTTTCATATGGTGTCCAGTATCTCCTCCTCATTTGTTGGGAACATGACGTTATATTGAGGAATGGAGATGGAGCTTTCATATGGTGTACAGTATCTCCTCATTTGTTGGGAACATGACGTTATATTGAGGAATGGAGATGGACCTTTCATATGATGTCCAGTATCTCCTCATTTGTTGGGAACATGACGTTATATTGAGGAATGGAGATGGACCTTTCATATGGTGTCCAGTATCTCCTCCTCATTTGTTGGGAACATGACATTATATTGAGGAATGGAGATGGACCTTTCATATGGTGTCCAGTATCTCCTCCTCATGCTGCATGAAGACCACACAGATTGTGCAGAATTTTATAAACTAATGACTTTATGATAAAAAAGGACGAAAAATGAACCAACCAAATAACAATATGTAGACTGCATGACTAGTTTTTTTTCTGTAGGTTATCCTAAGTGCTCTAGAACAGCTAAAGAAAATGTGACCCCTTCAGCTTACATTAGATAAGAAAAAATTAAACCAGCTTGTCAAATTTCCTGGTCCACCATTCATAATATAGTCTGAACATGAGATGATGAAGATGTAAAGGTCCGCTTATTTTTGGTTGATTTGGTCAAACAACATACCTTATACTACAGTGAAATGAAAATGGCAACTCTTTCTGCTTTTATTGGTTATTACTACATTACATATGCCAATAATTTAGCAACATTTTCCCTTTTTTTAAATTATAGTTCCAACCACCTCTGCAGATTACCTCTTATCTGTTCTTCTTTAACTTCAATTTTCATGTCAATTGGTTGATCACCCTAAAATCACAAAATAATATGAAACATGTTTAAATTGTGAAAGTCAGTAACCCAGGAATACAATCTCACACAGATTAGAATTTCATTCAAATTCCAGTTGCTCAGTTCCACCTACCTGATGATGGTGAGGGATGGTGTGATCTTCCTGTGTGGAATCCCGGGAATGTAGAGAACAGGGACATCTCTCTGGTAGGTTTCCATTACTGGATCCATCTGTAGGAAACACACACACTGACTGAATCCATTGTTTCTATGTGTTTATCAGATGATGGGGGATCTAGGTGGACCCTCCGTACTGCTCTCTCCTTTACAATAAAGTCTCCTCTTACCTGGTGATGTGAGGGGCGGCTGATTGTCCATCATGATGTCCTTGTAGAGGTCCTTGTGTCCTTCTAAATACTCCCACTCCTCCATGGAGAAATAGACAGTGACATCCTGACACCTTATAGGAACCTGACACACACAATGATACAGTCACCATCCAGACACATCCCTTGTCTGTTACTGGAGAATGTCCCAGAATTCCCGGCACCGCTCACCTCTCCTGTCAGCAACTCCATCATCTTCTGGGTGACTTCTAGAATCTTCTTTTCTTTTGTCAGGCACTGAGGTGGAGGCACTGTGATGGGTAATACCCAATGATGACAGGTCTTGGGTGTTAATGGGTCATCAGATAGTTTCTTCACAATTTTACAATCCTAAGTAGATGGAGAAAATATTCACTAAAGACCTCCCAGAATCCTCCTCACCTCTCCGGTCAGGTCTGTGTTTTATTAATAGAGATAAGAGTGATGTCATGTGACCTCCCAGAATCCTCCTCACCTCTCTGGTCAGGTCTGTTTTATTAATAGAGATGAGAGTGATATCATATGACCTCCCAGAATCCTCCTCACCTCTCCGGTCAGGTCCGTTTTATTAATAGAGATAAGTGTGATGTCATGTGACCTCCCAGAATCCTCCTCACCTCTCTGGTCAGGTCCGTGTTTTATTAATAGAGATAGGAGTGATGTCATGTGACCTCCCAGAATCCTCCCCACCTCTCCGGTCAGGTCTGCGTTTTATTAATAGAGATGAGAGTGATGTCATATGATTTCCCAGAATCCTCCTCACCTCTCCAGTCAGGTCTGTGTTTTATTAATAGAGATAAGAGTGACGTCATGTGACCTCCCAGAATCCTCCTCACCTCTCCGGTCAGCAGGTAGATGATCTCCAGGGTGAGGTCCAATATCCTCTGAGTCAAGTTTTCCTCGTCCATCTTCATCGAGGTGGTCATGTGATCTATACAGGACTCTCCTCTCTGTAGGACGGGTAATATTTTGAGAATTATTTGAACTCTAGGGCTCCGGACTATACAGCCCACATCAGTTATCCATTGTTATTGGTTTACTATTACTGATTGCTAGGTGCATGACTGTCATGGATCCCCATGTCCAATTAAGCCGTGATTGTATTACCATGGGGAAGGATTACAGTCGGAGTGCCTCTAGTTGGACATTACTATATATACTTTCAATTAATATCCACTTCACCTCCTCCCAATTTTTTGCTACTCATCACTAAGCAACTGGCAATTGTTCGTTCATGCAACGCTGTACCCAAATAAAATTTTAATCATTTTTTTTTCATGCAAATAGAGCTTTCTTTTGGTGTTATTTGATCAGCGCTGGGTTTTATTTACGGAGGGAGAGGAAAGACGCAACTACAGAGGAAGAGGAAGGACGCAACGCCGGAGGAAGAGGAAAGACGCGGCGACGGAGGAAGAGGACGGACGCGACGACGGAAGAAGAGGAAAGACGCGACGACGGAGGAAGAGGACGGACGCGACGACGGAGGAAGAGGAAAGACACGAGGACGGAAAAAGAAGACGGACGCGACGACGGAGGAAGAGGACGGACGTGATTACGGAGGGAGAGACGCGACTATGGAGGGAGAGGACGGACACGACTATGGAAGGAGAAGACGGACGCAAGGACGGACGCAACGACGGAAAAAGAGGATGGACGGACGCAACGACGGAAAAAGAGGACGGACGCGACAGCGGAAAAAGAGTACGGACGCAACGACGGAAAAAGAGGACGGATGTTGTGACGGAAAAAGAGGACAGATGCGACGATGGAGGAAGAGGATGGATTAGACAATGGAAGAAGAGGAAGGACGCGACGTCGGAGGAAGAGGACAGATGCCACTACGGAGGAAGATGAAAGACACGACGACAGAGGAAGAAGAAAAACACGACGATGGAGGAAGAGGAAAAACAAGACTATGGAGGAAAGGCATGGACACGACGATGGAGGAAGAGGACGGGCATCATGATGGAGGAAGAGGACAGGCATGACGATGTAGAGGACAGACATGATGATGGAGGAAGAGGACGGACGTGACTACAGAGGAAGAGGATGGACATGACGATGAAGGAAGAGGATGGCCATGATGATGGAGGACGGACATGATGGGGGGGTTACTGGGTGTAAATATAAAATAAGATCTTATTACCTCCTCTGCTGCCAGTTCCAGCAATGTCTCCCCTCTACTTCCTCCACACTCACCTCTGACCCAGAACTTCCTATTTATAGCTGACATCACTTCCTGTCTGTGTAGACCATTCAGTACAGAAGAGAGCACCACCATGTGAAAAAAGGAATTGCAGTTTTCATTCTCTAGAGCCATGTAACTCCACCTTCTTTTCAGCCAACACCCTTTAACCTTCCATACAATCTCGAGGCGCCTCATTCTAAAATGTAAAGTAAATTAAACAGTTCTACATAAAGCGGCAACATCCACACAAGGACACCCAACCTTAGAAGTGGTCCTTTCTCTCCAAGCCGTTGCACACCGATCCCGACATGTATTCCAACGTTCCTCTTCTCCCGCACTCAGCGACCCCAGTGCTGATGGAGAGGATTCAGGCAACTGATGTCCTCCTTATCAACCAATCACATCATCGTTGGTTAGGATGCCAGCGTCTGACCCCCGCAGTGCCCAAAGTTGTAATGCCACACAATTCAAACTTGTGGCTTGTGTAACAAAAATAGTAGGCTTGGTCCACTGGCTGTCATGTTTACAATTTTTGGGGAAATTGGGGCAAATTTTAGGCATTTTTCCAAGGCACCCCTTAAGAACCCAGAAAGCACACCTGAAGAACCCAGAAGGCACCCCTGAAGAACCCAGAAGGCACACCTGAAGAACCCAGATGGCACCCCTGAAGAACCCAGTAGGCACCCTCGTTGGAAAAGACTGCTATTGTTTTATACAAAGAAGCTTCTGAAGTATGTAGAGGACATGCATTGTCCTAGTGACCACCATGTCCTAGTGACCGCCATGAAATAACAAGACCACCCAAAAAACTGGTCTACATTTGGTGGATGCTGGAGAGTAACACCCCCTTACAGCTTCTTATGTATCTCAGACACTCTGTTGGCAAAGTCTTGGCCCTAAGTTCCCGAGTCTACTCCACCAGTGAGCCCATTATGAGGGGCTTCCTCCATCCCATCCTCCTTCATTCCATGTCTCACAGCCTCATTCCCATCCTCCTTCATTCAACGTCTCACTGCCTTACTCCCATCCTCCTTCATTCCATTGCTCAGCCTTACTCCCATCCTCCTTCATTCAACGTCTTACAGCATCACTCCCATCCTGCTTCATTCCATGAAGGCTCACCCTCACTCCCATCCTCCTTCATTCGACGTCTCACAGCCTCACTCCCATCCTCCTTCATTCCACGTCTCACAGCCTCACTCCCATCCTCCTTTATTCCACTTCTCACAGCCTCACTCCCATCCTCCTTTGTTCCACGTCTCAGAGCCTCACTCCCATCCTCCTTCGTTCCACGTCTCACAGCCTCACTCCCATCCCCCTTCGTTCCACTTCTCACAGCCTCACTCCCATCCTCCTTCCTTCCACGTCTCACAGCCTCACTCCCATCCTCCTTCGTTCCACATCTCACAGCCTCACTCCCATCCTCCTTCGTTCCACGTCTCACAGCCTCACTCCCATCCTCCTTCGTTCCACGTCTCACAGCCTCACTCCCATCCTCCTTCATTCCACGTTTCACAGCCTCACTCCCATCCTCCTTCGTTCAACATCTCACAGCCTCACTCCCATCCTCCTTCATACAACGTTTCACAGCCTCTCTTCCATCTTCCTTCATTCCACGTCTCACAGCCTCACTCCCATCCTCCTTCGTTCCACGTCTCACAGCCTCACTCCCGTCCTCCTTCGTTCCACGTCTCACAGCCTCACTCCCGTCCTCCTTCGTTCCACGTTTCACAGCCTCACTCCCATCCTCCTTCATTCAACATCTCACAGCCTCACTCCCATCCTCCTTCATTCAACGTTTCACAGCCTCTCTTCCATCCTCCTTCATTCCACGTCTCACAGCCTCACTCCCATCCTCCTTCATTCAACATCTCACAGCCTCACTCCCATCCTCCTTCATTCAACGTTTCACAGCCTCTCTTCCATCCTCCTTCATTCCACGTCTCACAGCCTCACTCCCATCCTCCTTCATTCAACGTCTCACAGACTCACTCCCATCCTCCTTTATTCCACTTCTCACAGCCTCACTCCCATCCTCCTTCATTCGACGTCTCGCAGCCTCACTCCCATCTTCCTTCATTTCATGTCTCACAGCCTCACTCCCATCCTCCTTCATTCCACGTCTCACAGCCTCACTCCCATCCTCCTTCATTCAACGTCTCACAGCCTCACTCCCATCCTCCTTCATTCAACATCTCACAGCCTCACTCCCGTCCTCCTTCATTCTATGTCTCACAGCCTCACTCCCATCCTCCTTCTGTACCTGTCTTTTGGTTATACTTCCATCTTTGTTCATACCATGTCTTTCAGTCACATTCCCATCTCCCCTTCCACATCCCTCAGTCACTTTCCCATCTCCCCTTCTACGTCCCTCAGTCACATTCCCATCTCCCCTTCTACGTCCTTCAGTCACATTCCCAATCTGTTTCCTTCCATGTCTCTCAGTAACATACCCATCCTTCTTCCTTCTATATCTCTCAGTCACATTCCCATCCTTCTTCCCTCTTTCCCTCTCAGTCACATTCCCATCCTTCTTCCCTCTATCCCTCTCACTCACTTTCCCATCCTTCTTCCCTCTATGTCTCTAAGTCACATTCCCATCCTTTTTCCCTTTATGTCTCTCAGTCACATTCCCATCCTTCTTCCCTCTATGTCTCTCAGTCACATTCCCATCCTTCTTCCCTCTATGTCTCTCAGTCACATTCCTATCCTGCTTCCCTCTGTGTATCTCAGCCATCCTCCTATCCTACTTCCTTCCAGGTCAGAATTTGGCATAGACAACATGAAAGCATGGATCCATCCTGCCTTGTATCAATGGTTCAGGCTGGTGGTGGTGGTGTCATGGTGTGGTGGATCCATCCTGCCTTGTATCAATGGTTCACGCTGGTGGTGGTGGTGTCATGGTGTGGTGGATCCATCCTGCCTTGTATCAATGGTTCAGGCTGGTGGGGTGGTGTCATGGTGTGGTGGATTCATCCTGCCTTGTATCCATGGTTCAGGCTGGTGGTGGTGGTGTCATGGTGTGGTGGACCCATCCTGCCTTGTATCAACGGTTCAGGCTGGTGGTGTTGGTGTCATGGTGTGGTGAATCCATCCTGCCTTGTATCAATGGTTCAGGCTGGTGATGGTGGTGGTGTCATGGTGTGGTGGACCCATCCTGCCTTGTATCAACGGTTCAGGCTGGTGGTGGTGGTGGTGTTGTGGATCCATCCTGCCTTGTATCAATGGTTCAGGCTGGTGGGGTGGTGTCATGGTGTGGTGGATTCATCCTGCCTTGTATCAATGGTTCAGGATGGTGGTGTTGGTGTCATGGTGTGGTGAATCCATCCTGCCTTGTATCAATGGTTCAGGCTGGCGATGATGGTGGTGTCCTGGTGTGGTGGATCCATCCTGCCTTGTATCCACGGTTCAGGCTGGTGGTGTTATGGTGTGGTGGATCCATCCTGCCTTGTATCAACGGTTCAGGCTGGTGGTGGTGGTGTCATGGTGTGGCGGATCCATCCTGCCTTGTATCCACGGTTCAGGCTGGTGGTGGTGGTGTCATGGTGTGGTGGATCCATCTTGCCTTGTATCCACGGTTCAGGCTGGTGGTGGTGGTGTCATGGATCCATCCTGCCTTGTATCAATGGTTCAGGCTGGTGGGGTGGTGTCATGGTGTGGTGAATTCATCCTGCTTTGTATCCACGGTTCAGGCTGGTGGTGGTGGTGTCATGGTGTGGGGGAGATTTTCTTGGCACTAGCAAGGTGGACCTAATAAAGTGGCCTGTGAGTGTAAATGACAGCTTTTTCCTTCTGCTGTCAATACTTAAGGAAGCAGTGGGTGCCGGTAGCAACCTGTGACATCATCGGCCTCATTCATTTACTGACACATGATTACAGTGAAGCACACAGACCCCGCCCCCTAGTAAAACTCTCCCAGCACACAGTTAACCCTTTGATCGCCCCTCACGTTAACCCCTTCCTGCCCAGTGCCATGAGCATAGTGTCAGTGCTTTTTTTTTTTTTCTAGCACTGACCACTGTATTGGTGTCACTGGGATGTCAGTGACACCACGTTAGTTCCCCCCAGTGTCAGAATGTCCGCCGCACTCCCACTAAAAGTAGTAGAAAAAAAAAATCCCAGTATCGATACCGCCATTTGTAGACGCTATAACTTTCACGTAAACCAATGAATTTACACGTATCGGGATTTTTTTTTTCAACGAAGACACGGAGCGGAATACATTTTGGCTGAAATTTATGATGACATTTGATTTTTAAAATATTTTTACTGGACATGTTTAATAGCAAAAAGTACAAAATATTTTTTTTTCTCAAAATTATCAGTCTCTTTTTTGCTTATAGCACCAAAAATGTTAAAACGCAGAGGGGATCCAATACCACCGAAAGAAAGTTCAATTCTTGGGGGAAAAAAGGATGTCAATTTAATTTGGGAGCGGCGCCGCATGACCGCGCAATTGTCAGTGAAAGTAACGCAGCGCCGAAACGCAAAAAATGGCCCGGTCAGGAAGAGGGGGGGGGGAATTCTTTGGAGGGAGAGGGGTTAAAAAGAACATTCGGGGTTCCCCTCATTTGTCATATCAGGCCCTAGTCTGGTGTGACTTTGAAGGAGGCCCCCCCAACGCAAAAATCAGAAGAAAGTACATGGGAATCACCCTCAAAAATCCACACCAGATCCTTGTCTGAGCATGCAGCATGGTGGGCCACAAAAATGAAAGTGAAACTATCGAGAACATCGGCAACATGCTTGGATAGTAGAAGGGCTTCAAAGTGATGAAAAAGGTGCAAATTATTCCGTAGATCGGTCCAAATGCTTTGTGCTATTTCTAACACGCATCATCTTGTTCTAATGTACACGTCAATACGAGAAGTTTTCACCTGCCTCTGGAATGATTCATTATTAACCATTTGCCGCCCGGCCAATGGCTGTTTGGCGGTGGCAAAAGTGCTTCTGCATTCCGGGTGCACGCCCTTTGGCTTGCTCCCGCACATGCTCAGTTCGCGTAACTGCAGAGCGGCGCAGCAGCGCGATCTGTCACCGGCCGTGTACCTCAGACACGGCCGATGACAGATCCGAGTACCGCCTCCCGTTGCTGGTACCATGTGACCTGCTGTGACCAATCACAGCAGGTCACATGACAGTTGTATACAATGGATGGCTTCATTCATGACATCCATTGTATACTAGTGCCTAGCTGTGAATGGTCACAGCAGGTCACATGCACGTCATGTGATTAGCTGTGACCAAATCACAGCTAAGCACAAAAAAAAAAAATAACTGAATGAATCGATTTCATTCTGGTAAATGCTTGCTTATAGCAAAGTAATTCTTTGCTATAAGCAAATTGTGTAAAAAAAAAAAAATTAAAAAAATACTGATCACTTCCCCAAAGTAGTACAATGTTACTATGGTAACATTGTACTACTTTGGTCATAGTAAAATATGAAAAAAAATCTTAAAAAAAAAAAAAAAATGTAATAAAAAATTAAAAATAATAATAAAAAAAAAAATATATATATATATATTTTTTTTTCCATACTGTCACCAGTCAGTGTCCCTGTTCACCGCCATGCCAGTTATATGATGACGCTGTACTGCACTGGTGACAGTATGTAAAAAAAAAAATTGTGAAAATAATTTTTTTAATTTTTTCATTTTCCGAAAAATTATGACAAAAAAAATACAACTTCAAAAAACTCGCCATTCCTCTTATGAAGTACGTCGGACTGTCTACTCTGCAAAAAGGGGTCATTTGGGGATATCTGTACTATTCTGACATTCTTGGACCTCAAGAAATTAGATTGGCCATCAGTACTTCAGGATTGATCAATATTCAGATCTATACCATAGTTTGTGAACTCTATAACTTTCCTACAAACTAAAAAATACATCCTAATTTGGGTTATTTTCACCAAAGACATGTAGCAGAATACATCTCGGCCTAAATTTATGAAGAACAATTATTTATTTGTAAAGTTTTATAACAGAAACAAAGAAAAACGTGTTTTTTTTCAAAATTTTTGGTCTTTTTTTGTTAATTTAGCAAAAAATAAAAACCCTAGTGGTGATTAAATACCACCAAAAGAAAGCTCTAGTTGTGTGAAGAAAATGATAAAATTTTAGTTTGGGTACAATGTTGTATGACCGCGCAATTGTCATTCAAAGTGTGAGAGCGCTGAAACGTGAAAACTGGCCTGGGCAGGAAGGGGGAAAATTGCACGGTATTGAAATGGTTAAAACACAACTCTGGAAAATTTGTATCATGTTTTATTTAAAAAAGAAAAAAATGAAAGAAAAAAAGATATCAAATCTCCATGGAGGTGTCTTTCGCACGCACGCACGCACACACACACACACACACACACGTTGAAATGTGTTTTTATTGCAAAATATATGAAAAATATTTTTAAAAATACATTTTTCAAATATACTGTATGTCTTTAAAAATACAAATCTACATTTTTGGAATGCATTTACAAAATATATGTAAACATATACGTTAAAATGACTTTTTTAATATGTTAAAAAAAATTCTGGAGTATAGTTAAAAAATATATATTATCAGAAATATTTTTCATATACTTTGTAATATATCAAAAACGCATTTCAAGATGCAGTATATATATACACACACACATTGAAATATACATACAAACACACACACATTATATATATATATATATATATATATATATATATATATATATAAATAAATAAACACACACACACATATATATATATATATATATATATATATATATATGTTTTAATTTTTCTTTTAAATATATGGAATATGGCCAAAATTTTAGTATTTCAAATAAATGTCAAAATATTTGGGAAGAATATTTTTTAAATATATTCCAAATATATTTATTTTCCATGTGAGTCGTGCTTCACAGATGGCTGCAGACACTCATTATTGTATTATTACAAAATAAATGAAAAATATTTTTTAAAATTCCTTTTTTAAATATACTGTATGTCTTTAAAAATACAAATCTACATTTTTGGAATGCATTTACAAAATATATGTAAACATATACGTTAAAATGAGTTTAATACGTTAAAAAAAAATCTGAAGAGTATAGTTAAAAAATATATATTTTTAAAAATATTTTTCATATACTTTGTAATATATAAAAAACACATTTCAACATACAGTGTATATATATATATTTTAATAAGTATTTCAAGTAAATGTCAATATATAAGAATATTTTTAAAATATATTTCAAATATATTTTTCTTCAATGTGGGCCGTGCTTCACAGCTGGCTGCAGACACTCATTATTGTACCGCTCTCCAGCCCTTCCCCCAACAAACAGCCTCCTGCTACAGCCAATTTTTTCACATTTCAACTCATCAGCCCAGATCACCTGCTGCCATTTTTCTGCACTCCAGTTTCGGTGTTTTCCTGTTCTGGTGTTTTCCTATTCTTTCAGGGTGAAAACATTTTCCTCATACCAAACTTTAAAAAGGACACTGTGCTGTGTGATTTTTCTGGTGTACAAGGAGGGTTTCTTTCCGAGTAAAAGATTTCCCGCACTTTGAACATGAAAAAGGACGCTCGCCCCTGTGACTTCTCTGATGCGTAAGGAGGTTTTCTTTCTGAGTGAAACATTTCCCACACTCTGAACACGAAAAAGGACGCTCACCCGTGTGACTTCTCTGATGTGTAAGAAGCCTTTCTTTCCGAGTGAAACTTTTCCCGCACTCTGAACACGAGAAAGGACGCTCGCCCGTGTGTTTTCTCTGATGTGTTAGGAGGTTTTCTTTCTGGGTGAACCGTTTTCCACACTCTGAACACGAAAACGGTTGTTCACCAGTGTGGCTTCTCTGGTGCGTAAGAAGCCTTTCTTTCCGAGTGAAACATTTCCCACACTCCGAGCATGAAAAAGGACGCTCTCCGGTGTGACTTCTCTGGTGCGTAAGAAGGTCTCCTTTCTGAGTGAAACATTTCCCACACTCTGCACACGAAAAAGGCCGCTCACCCATGTGAATTCTCTGGTGCTCGATGAGAACACTTTTTCGAGTGAAACTTTTTCCGCAGTCTGAACATGAAAAAGGACGCTCGCCCGTGTGAGTTCTTTGATGAACAATAAAGTTTCCTTTCACACTGAAATATTTCCCGCACTCTGGACAAGGAAATGGTCGCTCACGCGTTGGTGTCCCTTGTGCTTCTGAAAAAGATGGTTCTGATAAAATACCTTGATCAACTGCAGGACACAGGGACAGTTCAGCATCTATGTGTGTATCTAAACTACTAGAAGTTCTTTGGGGACTCGATCTATCAGAAGATCTATCCACACTGTCAAGTAACGAACATGCTTTGTTGGTGACCGTATGAGATTTATCAAGAGAGGCTTCGGGATTAGGTCTATTGGCACAGCAAAGTCTGTGATGTGTATCTGGAGGAACATGGATTGTTCCCAGGGAATACTTTCCAATGCCATTTTCTGCGTTCACATCCAAGGACCGAGTAAGATCTCCATCTGAGGTGTTCCAGACATAGCGTCCATCTGTGAGAAAGAATATCAATTATAAAACCACATATGCTGTCCAGTATCTCCTCATTTGTTGGGAACATGACGTTATATTGAGGAATGGAGATGGACCTTTCATATGGTGTCCAGTATCTCCTCATTTGTTGGGAACATGACGTTATATTGAGGAATGGAGATGGACCTTTCATATTGTGTCCAGTATCTCCTCCTCATTTGTCGGGAACATGACGTTATACTGAGAAATGCAGATGGACCTTTTGTGTAGTGTACTGTATCTCCTCATTTTGTGGGAACTTTAGGTAGTGCAGTAGATACAAGGAACTGAAGAATGATCTGTATGGTGTACAATGCTACTGCCTCATTTATTGGGCCCATTGGGTGATGGGAGTGGGTACGTTGACGACATTCTTTCTCACACCTTGAGAAATTATTTGCTGTGTAAGAACACACCTTATATTTCTGTCAAGGGATAGCGCATTCTACGTTACAGACCATAAATGAAGAATAAACAAAATATATGTGACTTTCCTTTAAACAAATATACTAAATAAATAAAATAAAATAACACCAACAGAAAACATCAAACCATGAAAAAATATAAAAAAATTGTCCAAAAATCCCACCGTGTCCAAAATAATTCAAAATATAAAAATCAGAAAATCCAAAAATTTTTTCAGAAAAAGAGGGACACGTGACGTCAGACGCATCGACGTTGACCGGAAGTGCGATCGCGGCCATCTTGGAAGTGGGAACATGCGGCTAATGTTTCCCTGAACCTGTCCATGTGTGTACCTCTTGTGAGGAGGAGCTGTTTCCATCTGAATTTTTATGTGAGTTACCAATAAAGGAGAATATCTTTTATACTGTGACTGGTTTTCTGGAGGAAGGTGGAGGAAGTGGCCCTAGTCTTGGAGAAAATCGATGTGAGGAGAAAGTAACCCAGAGTGGTATTTTGCCCTGCTGTTTCTGCTATAGGGTAATTACCCATCTATATAAGAGTTGGAGAGTGGTGATCTGGGCTTTTTTGGCTATCACTGTTATATATATAGGGTGTGGTGATATACACTGGCAGTGATATTTGTGGAGTGGTTTTCACACATTGCATTTCATATTCCATGTGAATGTGTTTTCACTTATATTGACATTCACCTATGTGTATGTGTTTAGACACTCGTTTAGAGCATACACATTTATTTAAATATTTTGCATGCTGCACAGGGAGTGGCACGTGTGTTGTATATTATTTAAGGTATGACACTATGTCGAGTTTTTTTCTTTTTTTGAGGTGTATGAACATCAGGATTTGCGGGTATTAAGAAGGTTTTTGGTGATGAAAGAAGAAGAAAAAGTTTAAGTTTTTACTTTTTACTTTACACCTGTGGGGATTATTTTGGTTATAATTTTGGATTTTCTGATTTTTATATTTTGAATTATTTTGGACATGGTGGGATTTTTGGACAATTTTTTTATATTTTTTCATGGTTTGATGTTTTGTGTTGGTGTTATTTTATTTTATTTATTTAGTATATTTGTTTAAAGGAAAGTCACATATATTTTGTCTAGCTGGCCTTCAAGGGTGGAGGTAGATTACTTTTCTGGGATACTATAGGGTTAAGTGTTGTGATATAGAATTACATAAATGAAGAATGTTGACCTGTCCATTTGCATCTTAAAAATTATCTCACTCCAAAACAGACACATTAAAGGCACAACTCTGGTAATAACTGTCACAGTTGGCAGTGCTCTCAACTGAACTTTCAAATCCTGAAATGGTTGGTATCACAGCTGACCACACACACAGGAACATGGCAATCGCAGGTCTCAATGGAGTCTACGATGGTGTCTTCTTCAGCTGTAATGGATAGGAACATTAGGTTCTGTATTAAAGCATGGAAATAGGTTGGAAAATAAATAGAGGTGCCAGATAAAGACAATTATTTATGATGAAGTCTGTCATTCAGGACAGGAACTAATCATGATGGTTAGAGACATGGCATTTATTAGCACACTGCTGCCCTTCTAGAGGGTCTTCAGCCTCCTTGGTCAGATAATCCTGGTGGGGAACAGGTGCCTCTCTACAACCCAGGGCAGCACCACCTACCCACCTTAGGGTTAGGTTTTGGGTTTCCCCCATAAAAGTGACCATGTATGTTCCTCATCAGTAAGTTCTAGTTAGAATGAAATGTGATGGGGTTCCTGTGATCCAGGTGGACCAGGAACATTAGATCTATTTGAACAAGGACTTTAAAACAATGAGCGACTTCCTCTCTTCTTTGTGATTTTTTTGGGATGGATTTTTTGTAGCGATCTGAGTCTGATGATTTGCGGTGATGAGTGCCTACAGCAGAACATCACCTCTTGTATGTCATCACAATAGGACTAACCTGTCCCAATATCTAGAGAAGTTTCCTCCTTTTTAATGTCCATCCTGACTCCAACCTCCTCCACAGACTGCTGCTCACCGTTCTCCCACAGCTCTTCTTCTTCAGTTTTAATATCAATCGTCCCGCCACCCTTGAGCAACGAAATGATATAACATTTTCAAACCCTGAGCACTTAAATCTAAAAATAACATCATTTCACACAGTTTGGAGGTCCAGAAGCTTTGTTCCATCTACCTGATGATGGAGAGGGATGGTGTGACCTTCCTGCGTGGAATCCCGGGAATACAGAGGATGGGGACATCTCTCTGGTGGGTTCCCATTACTGGATCCATCTACCTGATGATGGTGGGGGATGGTGTGACCTTCCTGTGTGGAATCCCGGGAATACAGAGGACGGGGACATCTCTCTGGTGGGTTCCCATTACTGGATCCATCTACCTGATGATGGTGAGGGACGGTGTGACCTTCCTGTGTGGATGCCTGGAAATACAGAGGATGGGGACATCTCTCTGGTGGGTTCCTATTACTAGATTCATCTACATGATGATGGTGAAGGACTGTGTGACCTTCCTGTGTGGACTCCCGGGAATACAGTGGACGGGGACATCTCTCTGGTGGGTTCCCATTACTGGATCCATCTACCTGATGATGGTGAGGGATGGTGTGACCTTCCTGCGTAGAATCCTGGGAATACAGAGGACGGGGACATCTCTCTGCTGGGTTCCCATTACTAGATCCATCTACCTGATGATGGTGAAGGACGGTGTGACCTTCCTGTGTGGAATCCCGGGAATACAGAGGACGGGGACATCTCTCTGGTGGGTTCCCATTACTAGATCCATCTACCTGATGATGGTGAGGGATGGTGTGATCTTCCTGTGTGGAATCCCGGGAATACAGAGGACGGGGACATCTCTCTGGTGGGTTCCCATTACTGGATCCACCTACCTGATGATGGTGGGGGATGGTGTGATCTTCCTGTGTAGAATCCCGGGAATACAGAGGATGGGGACATCTCTCTGGTGGGTTTCTATCACTACATGGGTCCATCATACTCTCCTTGTATCTTTCTGAAAACTCTTCCATCGTACCGACCTCATCATCCTCCTCTTTTATCTCTTCTTTAACAAGAATTTTAAAATATTGCAGATCTCCTCTCTGTGTTTATTAACAAAAAAATAATTTAAATGTTTATAAACCAATTGAAACACAGACTCGAATGTTTTGTTGAGAATTCTTCTACCTGGTGATGGTGAGGGATGGCGTGATCTTCCTGTGTAGAATCCCGGGAATACAGAGGACGGGGACATCTCTCTGGTGGGTTCCTATTACTGGATCCATCTACCTGATGATGGTGAGGGATGGTGTGATCTTCCTGTGTGGAATCCCGGGAATACAGAGGACAGGGACATCTCTCTGGTGGGTTCCCATGACTGGATCCATCTGTAGGAAACACACACACTGACTGAATCCATTGTTTCTATGTGTTTATCAGATGATGGGGGATCTAGGTGGACCCTCCGTACTACTCTCTCCTTTACAATAAAGTCTCCTCTTACCCGGTGATGTGAGGTGCGGCTGATTGTCCATCATGACGTCCTGTGACCTTATTGTTGACTTCTATCTATTTCCTTCAGGAGTCAGAGAGCGAGAAACGGATGTTGATATTGGGATGGTTGGTGGGCATAGGTCACTCATTCCACGTTACTTTAGTCCTACTAAAAGGAGAAACTAATAAACATTCCAAATTGCATTCCCACAGATCTCTATATATCTCCCGTCTTGTCTGATCTTCATTGACAGAGATAAAAGGGATGTCCGGCAACACTTCCAGAATCCTAAGGGATAAAGTGTAAATTTGTTTATTAAAATCTTGCAAACAAATATCATAAAAATCATATTTACATACAGTGGGGCAAAAAAGTATTTAGTCTGCCACCAATTGTGCAAGTTCTCCCACTTAAAAAGATGAGAGAGGCCTGTAATTGGCATCATAGGTAGACCTCAACTATGAGAGACAAAATGAGAAAAAAAATCCAGACAATCACATTGGCTGATTTGGAAAGAATGTATTTGCAAATTATGGTGGAAAATAAGTATTTGGTCACCTACAAACAAGCAAGATTTCTGGCTCTCACAGACCTGTACCTTCTTCTTTAAGAGGCTCCTCTGTCCTGCACTCATTACCTGTATCAATGGCACCTGTTTGAACTTGCTATCAGTATAAAAGACACCTGTCCACAACCTCAAACAGTCACACTCCAAACTTCACTATGGTGAAGACAAAAGAGCTGTCGAAGGACACCAGAAACAAAATTGTAGACCTGCACCAGGCTGGGAAGACTGAATTTGCAATAGGCAAGCAGCTTGGTGTGAACAAATCAACTGTGGGAGCAATAATTAGAAAATGGAAGACATACAAGACCACTGATAATCTCCCTCGATCTGGGGCTCCACGCAAGATCTCACCCCGTGGGGTCAAAATGATCACAAGAACGGTGAGCAAAAATCCCAGGACCACACGGGGGACCTAGTGAATGACCTGCAGAGAGCTGGGACCAACGTAACAAAGGCTACCATCAGTAACACACTACGCTGCCAGGGACTCAGATCCTGCAGTGCCAGACGTGTCCCCCTGCTTAAGCCAGTACATGTCCGGGCCCGTCTGAAGTTTGCTAGAGAGCATTTGGATGATCCAGAAGAGGATTGGGAGAATGTCATATGGTCAGATGAAACCAAAATAGAACTGTTTGGTAGAAACACAACTCGTTGTGTTTGGAGGAGAGAGAATGCTGAGTTGCATCCAAAGAACACCATACCTACTGTGAAGCATGGGGGTGGCAACATCATGCTGGTCCACAAAGGGACCAGGACGACTGATCCATGTACAGGACAGAATGAATGGGGTCATGTATCGTGAGATTTTGAGTGCAAACCTCCTTCCATCAGCAAGGGCATTGAAGATGAAACGTGGCTGGGTCTTCCAACATGACAATGACCCCAAACATACCGCCCGGGCAACGAAGGAGTGGCTGCGTAAGAAGCATTTCAAGGTCCTGGAGTGGCCTAGCCAGTCTCCAGATCTCAACCCCATAGAAAACCTTTTGAGGGAGTTGAAAGTCCGTGTTGCCCAGCGACAGCCCCAAAACATCACTGCTCTAGAGGAAATCTGCATGGAGGAATGGGCCAACATACCAGCAACAGTGTGTGCCAACCTTGTGAAGACTTACAGGAAACGTTTGACCTCTGTCATTGCCAACAAAGGATATATAACAAAGTATTGAGATGAACTTTTGATATTGACCAAATACTTATTTTCCACCATAATTTGCAAATACATTCTTTCCAAATCAGCCAATGTGATTGTCTGGATTTTTTTTCTCATTTTGTCTCTCATAGTTGAGGTCTACCTATGATGCCAATTACAGGCCTCTCTCATCTTTTTAAGTGGGAGAACTTGCACAATTGGTGGCTGACTAAATACTTTTTTGCCCCACTGTATATACAGAATAAAATATATATAATTCAACAAAACCAGCTTACTTCAGCAAAGTACTACCAAATCCTGACCGTCACCTAAACACACCCTCGGGCTAAGAAACGATGAAACATTGATCCCATGCATGCAGCCTTTCTTCAAAAATCTGATGTCACAAAAATCTAGGGGACGTGAAAGGACAGAAAGAGAAGCCATGTCCCCAGAGACTGACAGACAGCAGCTACGGGGACCTGACATTTTTCCACGCCTTTGTCCAGGCTCCCAGCCGCCACCTGTCCTTCTCAAGACCCCGAATCTTCCCAACCTCACCCAGAATGTTGTTCACCACCACCTCGACAGGAAGGACTTTTTTGCGAATGGAAATCTGACACCGTGCATTCCACGTGTAGTAACGGACTACTAAGCTAACTAGAAAAAGTGTCTCAAAATCAAAGTCCCGGTGAGTCTGAAAGGCTCCGTAAGACCACTCCGCGTAACTCAAGCGGGAAAGGAAAGGGATCCCCAGAGCCCCACCCACTTGTAGACATCTATATTGAAAGTGCACTGAACCAAGAAATGGTCCATCGTCTCCTCCACCCCACCGCACTCCACTCTTGGACAACCACGGTTCTCCGCAGAGCGATGCTTCAGGTTGCCCTTCACATAGAGTCTGCCATGGAACGAGAGCCTGGCCAAATCCCAAAACTTTAAAGGGATTCTCTCCAGATTCATCAAACGCAGGACCTCCCTCATAACAGGGCCTGGGCAATCCCTCAAGGCAAATGGTTCGCTAATGGCAGATTCAACAACCCTCCTCTCCAGGACCTTCCTAGGAAGAGACTTAATTTCCTCCACTGTCACTCGCCATTGCCGAAGCATTTTCAGACATGGGGCAACATAAGCCGGGAGCTTACCATGTTGGACCCTCAGGCCTTTCACTGGCCCACCATTCTCCCAGCTCCGCAGAAAAGGCCTAAACCAGGACTGAAAAATACCAACCCACCCAGGCGGTTCCTCTGCCAGCATGCTACCAAAATTATGTTTCAAAAACATCAGAGAAAAGAAAACCACCGGGTTGACCATACCTAGGCCACCCATCCGCCTGGGAAGGTAGGTTACAGACCTCTTAATGAGGTTCAGTTTGTGCCCCCATAACAGCTGGAAGAAACAACTGTAGATCCTCGCATAGAGAGACACTGGTAAAACACAGACAAAGCTGACATACAGAAATACCGGGATCAGGTAAGTTTTAATCAGGTCAATCCTTTCCCTGTAAGAGAGTATCCAATCCTTCCAGCTGGCAACCTTGGCATCGGCATCTTGTAGCCTGCTTACCCAATTTGCAAGGCCGTAATCACCGGGACCAAACCTGATGCCTAAAACTTTAATTTCCTGCTGGGGCTCTGGGAAGGCGTCCGGAATGGTAAAGCCTTCGCCTTCCTCTCCCATCCAGAAAACCTCACTCTTATCCTGATTGATCTTTGAGCCAGATGTCTCAGCATACTGTTCCATCACCGAGACCACCTCCTCCGCCTCCTGCGTCCCGGAGATGAAAACAGACACGTCATCAGCATAGGCCACGACCCTCAGAGGGGGCTCCCCAGGAATGCCCAAAGGAACTCCACACAACGGTCCGCTCTCTAACCTCCGAATGAAGAGATCGATTACAAACGCATATAGCAGAGGACTCAAAGGACACCCCTGACGCACACCTGAGCCAACCTCAAAGGGCCGTCCAATCAAACCATTTACAAGCATGAAGCTTTCAGCCCCTCTGTATAAAGTCTTTAGCCAATCGATAAAGCCCCCCTCCAGGCCATACTTGCCAAGAAGCAGCCACAGGTACTCATGATTGACTCGATCAAAAGCTGTGGCCTGATCCAATGCCAGCAGGAACTTTCCCCAGCCTGCAGCCCTGCACCGCTCCAGGGACTCCCGGACAGCTAACACCGCTGAAAAAGTGCTTCTTCCCTGATCCGAACAGTGCTGATGGCGAGAAAGTAAATTGCCCACAACAGTCAATAAACGCCAGAAAATGATCTTTGCCAGTATCTTCCTATCAACATTGAGAAGGCTAATGGGCCACCAATTCTCAAAGAATCCTTACCCTTTGACAGAAGAATCACTGCAGATTGTCGCATGGAGGGAGAGAGCGAACCCTCTCTCAGACAGCCATTAAAAACCTCCACCAAATATGGGACCAGAGTCACCTTAAAGTGCTTATAAAACTCGGCTGTCAATCCGTCTGGCCCAGGCGACTTCTTCATGGCAAGCTGATCAATAGCTTTCACCACCTCATCTGCCGTGATGTGCTCTGTCAAACTCACAAGAGAACTGCCATTTCCCAGTCCTGGAGTAGAGTCCAGAAAACCCAACATGCTCGCCCGATCGAGGTCCCTCCTACCCAGGAGGTCAGCATACTATGACCTGGAGGTTTCCAGGATCCCCGACTTGGACTTTGTCAGGGAACCCGTACTGTCAACCAGGCCTACAACTGACTTAACTGCTCTACCTTGTTTGCAATTCTGGTAAGGGTCAGGAGAGTGATATTTCCCATAATCCCTTTCCAGAACCAAAGAGGCATGCCTGTCATATTGACACTGCCTGAGCAAGAGTTTAACCTCAGAGATCGCCCCTGGATCTCCATTATTCCAGACAAGCTGATCAAGCTTCCTCCGCAGACGCTGGTAGGTGACATACATATCAAGCTGTTTATTTCTTCCTATGGCCTTGAAAAACCAGATGATCCTTAGTTTTGTAAGCTCCCACCACTTGGACTTACTGCTGCAAAAGTCCATGATTGATACCTGTGCCTGAAAAAAATCCTCAAAGGATTGACTCACCTTCGCATCGTCCAGGAGTGCCGAATTCAGCTTCCAGGTACCCCTCC
This sequence comes from Staurois parvus, assembly GCF_062004578.1. NCBI lineage: Eukaryota > Metazoa > Chordata > Amphibia > Anura > Ranidae > Staurois > Staurois parvus. Next base: position 1,860,109 of record NW_028318245.1, on the reverse strand, counting down.
CCCCAGGTGGTGTATCGGGGCCACTCAGAGTCACAGACAGAATACAGTGATCGGAAAACTCCACCACCTGACACACTGGTGCCAAGAAAGTGGAGTTCCCCTTTAAAAAAAAACAAAACGTATCTATTCTACTCTGACTAGCACCTCGCTGAAAAGTGAATCCCATGTCGTCTGGGCAGCAATGAATGTGCACATCAACCAGACCTGCCTCTCTAGCTATTTTGTTCCAGAAAAAACTCGTCACAGTCCAGACTGGCTCCAGTACCTTTCTTGTCCTTAGTCCTAGTGACGGTGTTAAAGTCACCACCGAAGACAACTTGCTGGGCTGTAAAAAGAAAAGGCTTGATCTTCATGAAGAGGTATTTCCTGTCCCATTTTGTCTGGGGCCCATAGATGTTAATCAGGTGCAGGTCCTGCCCCCCCATGGAGATGTCTAAGACCATGCATCTCCCCATTTCTACCTCAATAATCCACCGACAGGTTACCATGCCGGAAAAAGTACCGCAACTCCAGTGTAAGGCTCGGCAGCAAGAGACCAGAAGGAGGGGCCGCGCCTCCACTCCTTCTTCGCCATATGAACATCCCCCAAACTGGACAACCTGGTCTCTTCAAAAAGAAAATATCAGCATCAAACCTGCTGAGCAAAAATAAGGCCATGTTACGAGCGCTTACTGATTTTATGCTGGCGACATTAATGGTCGCCACCTTCAAAAGGAGTGGGAACCGCCATCAGGATGATCAAGGTACACGTTTCTTAGCCTGCTTACCCCGCTCCCTACTTGGAGACCCTACACGCTTCAGAGTCCTCTGTGATTCCTCCTCCATGGAAACCACAGACTCATCACCCGAAGATCCCTCATCCTCCACCTCAGATAACACATCAAATGTGTTTGACACCTCCACCCTCCCAGGTTCAGATACAGGCACATCCTTCTTCCGCTTCTTCTTCCCAGACTTCCTTTTTGCCTCCAACCACTCCATATCATCATTTCATAACCCACACTACTGCAAAGCCCCCTCCCTTCCACCATCACCCACCCCACTCACCACAGCAGTCCCCCCAACCTTCACCCCAACACCCCCACCATCATTCACTCCACCCCCCAGCCCCTCACGCCCTCTGATCCTCAGATGCCGGGGGTCGGTGCAACCATACACTTTGGTCCAGCTCCCTCCACAGCCCCCACTACCTCTGGGGAAACTGGCACAGGAGGATCAGACACAACATCCACAGACACTAACTCAGGGGGCACAACACAAGGAGATGACATATTAGAGGGATCATCAGACACTGGGACCACAGGGACAGAGACATTGGGGACCCCTAGCACAGCTCCTCTCTCCTCTGCCTCCTCCATATCCAGACGAAAAAATTCTTCCACCAAAGCTGACTGGTTATGCATGGTCTCAGGGCACCGGTTGTACGAATGGCCAACCTTATCACACAGATTGCACCTGATGATGTTACAATCCTTAGCCAGATGTCCCAGATCCTGACATAGAGAGCACTTCATCTCTGGACATGAGGAGGCGAAGTGACCCCGAGAACTGCACCTTTTGCAGAGCTTGGGTTGTCCAGGGTAGAACACAGCAATCCTATCCTTCCCAATGAAGGCTGAGGAGGGCAGATGCTGGACCACATTCCCACACACATACAGCCTCATCTGCACCGACCACCCACCAGTCCATATCCCTCTCTCATGCACAATCTTCTTCAGGGGTGTAAGTAGCTCCCCAAATCTCCTCAGCCAGACAGCCAAGTCAGCAGAAGGAATCGACTCTTTACTAGAATGGTGACCGTCTTAACTAGAGGTTGGTGTGAGACAACCTTTGGGACAAGTCCCTTCCACTCCGGCAGACCCTTATACATGTGTTCATATTTCTCCCAGAATATATCCAGAGACTCGGGGCGCACAAAGGACAGGTCATATTCATAGGATCCCACCGGACTGATCAAAGCGAAGATCTCATCAGTCTTAAACCCCATCTCCAAAATCCTGTCCACCACCAACTTCCTGACCGGGGGAGCACCCCCACCTGAGCTGTACCAAATTCCTCCTCCTGAAGGATAGGGGTGCAGATGGCAGACCTACAGCAGACCTCCCCCCAGAGCTGACAGCATGATGTGACCCCCTCCTCCCAGCCAGAGCCCCAGCATAGGTTTTATTTGCAGCATTAGTTGTACTGGACCTTAAAGCTACACCCTGCCCATTGGTTGCAGGAACCTCAGAACCCCCGCTCTGCAAACCACCATCAGAGGCAGCAGCAGTCACTCCATCCACCAACACACATGCATTCCCCTTTCCAGCATTGCAAGCACTTTCATCATTCACATGTTTCCTTTCACTCGTGGCACTACTGCTCCCAGCAGACCCACTCACACCGGATGCTCCTGTCTCCCCCTCCCCCAACATACTCCTCTTAGGCAAAAGCCTTCCACTCCTGGTCACTCTCCCCTGGGTTTCAGCAACAACTTTCATAGTGCAGCTGACATTTTCCCTCCCACCATTTTCTGCTGCATTTGCAGACATCAGCAGGGATTGTCCAGCAAAAATGTCAGTTCCCACCTTTACCTTCCCCCCAGCAGAGTCCACAGTCACAGGGTTCTTAGTATCAGAGTCCACAGTCCCAGTAGAGTGCAGTCCTGCAGGCACAGCAGCCATCTTCCCTGCAGAGCTCTGTGCAGACACTGGAGGATTTCCCTCCAAAACTCTACAGTGCACATGGCTGTCCATACTGGAGTCCAAACTGTCACTTTTAATAAAGCGTGGTTTTGCTGACTTTTTTTCCTTTACAGGACCAGGTACAGAGTCCTCACCATCATCCTCATCCGCAGAATCCTCAGAAAAGCAGAAGATTCTTCCACTTAGGGGAGACTCCATTTCATTAATAAACGTTAGCAGCCCTCCGCCATTTTCCTCTACCTCCTGTGCTGTTCCTCCAGCTTGCTGGGGAGGGATGCAGAGGCTGACATTTCCTCCAGGGAAGCAGATCCTGAGGTGGATGGGATACCAGGGGCAGCATCCAGGACCCAATCCTCGCTCTCCACCCATACTGCCACCGCCGCTGTTGGATCCTTACTGGCGTCTCTCTTCATCTCCCAGAACCTTTCCTCATTCTGGAACTTTTCTTTGAAAGCTCCGCTCTTCTCCTTCAGCGCTTTCACCAAATTCTGCTGCTTCTTGATGGCGTCCTCCAAACATTTCATCTCCGGCTTCAGACTCTGCCTCTTGCTGCTCCATGCCTTGTCATGGAGAACTTTCTTCTTCTTATAATCTGCTTTCAGATTCATCAGCTTTTCCTCCTCCTTTGTAATTCTCACCAGATAATCAGCAACCCGCTCTCTGAAGACAGGGAGGGATTCCCCTCTTTTAGGGCCACAGTCAAGGTCTTCAGGTGTAGGTGAAGTATGGGAGGGCAAGCTGGGTGCCTCAGGGGGAGCATGGTCTGATCCTATCCCAAGAAAAGCCATGTTTCTGCGCCCAGGCCTGGCCCCCTAGTGTAGAGGGAGAGCTACAGCACCACAACCTCTCTGGTGCAGAGTGTAAGCTCCTCTGGTACAGAGACTGATGGGACTGTGGGGGAGGGGACATTAGAGCGCAAGCTCCTCTGGTACAGAGACTGATGTGACTGTGGGGGGAGGGGAAATTAGAGCATAAGCTCCTCTGGTACAGAGACTGATGTGACTGTGGGGGAGAGGACATTAGAGTGTAAGCTCCTCTGGTACAGAGACTGATGGGACTGGCTCAGTGATCTCTGTACAGCGCTGCGGTATATGTCAGAGCTATAGAAAGCAATAAAAGAAATAATATTTTCCTCTATGTGTGTATCTTCATCTGCTGGAAATAAAAGACGTCACAGTGACAATGAAGGAAGAGGACGGACATGACGGTGGAGGAAGCGGATGAACATGACGGGGGAGGGTTTACTAGGTGTAAATATAAAATCAGATCCTATTACCTCCTCTGCTGCCAGTTCCAGCAATGTCTCTTCTCTACGTCTTCTCACCCGGAATTTCCTGTCTGTTCATAAGATCGTTTCCTTTCTCTCTTCCATGGTCACCTGTCTGTTGGCTCCACTCAGTGATTTTGCCTCCTAGTGGAGAATATAAGAACTTCAGGATGCATTCAAGACTGACAGTGTGTAAAGGCGGACTTGTGTTGCAAGTTGTTTGTTTTACTGGTGGTCACCATCCCCATCACTATCACCATGCCCATCACTGTCACCATCCCCATCACTGTCACCATCCTCATCACTGTCACCATCCTCATCACTATCACCATCACAATGTTCTGCCTCTTCTATGGGCCTTCATACGTCTCCTTTCTAACATACAGACCTGCATGGAGGACAGAGCAATCCTTGCAGTGAAATCCTGACAATGATGAGGATCCCAAATTTTGTGAGAATACACTCTATATAGTATGATATATGGCGAAGGAAATGTGTATTTGCTCCCCGGCTGATCTTGAATGTTCTCGCCACTCACAAAGAAATGATCGGTCTATAAATCGAATGTTCGGTGTATTGTAACACTGAGAGACAGAATAGCAACAACAAATTCAGCAGAAATGCGTGTCTAACAAATGATGACAGATCTGCATGTTCATGAGGGAAATAAGGATTTGATCCCCTTCACAAAACATGACTTAGTACTTAGTGGCAAATCCCTTGTTGGCAATCACAGAGGTCAGACGTTTCCTGGAGTTGGCCCCCAGGTTCGCACACATCTCAGGAGGGATTTTGGCACACTCCTCTTGGCAGATCCTCTCCAAGTCATTAAGGTTTGGTAGCTGACATTTGGCAACTCGAACTTTCAGCTCCCTCCACAGATTTTCAATCGGATTTAGGTCTGGGGACTGGCTAGGCCACTCCAGGACCTTAATGTGTTTCTTCTTGAGCCACTCCTTTGTTGCCTTGGCCGTGTATTTTGGGTCATTGTCATGCTGGAACACCCATCCACAACCCATTTTCAATGCCCTGGCTGAGGGAAGAAGGTTCTCACCCAAGATTTGATGGTACATTGCCCCGTCCATCGTCCCTTTGATGTGCAGTTGTCCTGTCCCCTTATATCCGCTCTCCCCGGACCCCGCATTCACTGTATCCGCTCTCCCCGGACCCCGCATTCACTGTATCCGCTCTCCCCGGACCCCGCATTCACTGTATCCCCTCTCCCCGGACCCCGCATTCACTGTATCCGCTCTCCCCGGACCCCGCATTCACTGTATCCCCTCTCCCCGGACCCCGCATTCACTGTATCCGCTCTCCCCGGACCCCGCTCTCCCTACATCCGCTCTCCTCGGACCCCACGTTCACTATATCTGGTCTCCCCAGACCCCGCATTCACTATATCTGGTCTCCCACAGTACACGGAAATGCAATTATTTTAGTAAATATAAACTGCTAAATCCCTTTTCCCATCAGCAGTATATAGCAGTCTTGTGACTTGTATCAGTGTCCAGCAGAGCACTGGTTAAAGCTTGTAGTAGGAGTTTTCATTCTGCTCTAGGATGATGCAGCACCCCTGACCCTCAGTGCTGATTGGCCCTGTGCTGATCACATGCACCCTCCCAAGAAAAAAAAAAAATCTCTAGCACTACACACCAAACTAAGCATGTGCAGCTTGCCCCCAAGGCTCAGTTCTATCAGCAGATGGATTGGGGACACTTTAAGAAGAGGAGGATCAGAGAAGACAGGATCAAACAGCCTTTTTACACAATGCGGAGGATTAACCCCTTAGGTCCCACAGTGCGCATAACAAGCATGCTGTACTGCATCTACAGACTGATTGTACTGTTGGGGGTTCAGGAACACAGAATTCTACAGTCCCCCTCCCTTCTCACGGTTGGTACAGTCCTTTGGTGGGAATCTCTCTCCCCACAGTACAGATGGTACAGCCCTAGCGGGGCGGTAATAGGGAATTTTAGAGTTTCGCCTCCCCTCTCACAGTTGGTACAGTCCTCAGGCAGGAACCTCCCCCTCATATTGGCAGATGGTACAGCCAGATTGGGGTAATAATAGGGAATTCTGCGGTCCCCCTCCCTTCTCACAGTTAGTATATTCCTCAGGCGGGAATTTACCCCAACTGCAAATATTAGGCGCTCAGCTCAGTCAAAATCAGGTCACTTGACTATCCTGGGCCAATCACAGAGCCGCCCTGGGCTAGCACTGCTTCCATCTATATGTCCCGAGGTCTGGTCTATTACTAGGAATGTAAACTTGTCTCCAACAAAATGGCCGCCAGCGGCAGAGCTATCCCCTGACCGGAGACACTTTTCCCCTGAGAGCGCAGTGCAGGGCGGTGCTCTATGAGAGGAGCTCAGAGCCCGGGCTGTGAGAGAGAAGTGAGTGTATGAGGAGGGTCAACTTCGCCCCGGACGCTGCGGGCGACATTCACCCAACATTAGCCCCTCACTGCCCTTCTATAGTCGGTGTACATGAACCCTTCATGGTGGGGATATGACCCCCTCCGTGGTTTCTGCACATTCAGGACATTTTGGGTGGAGCAGGGAAGAAGCGTCTATTGCTGTCTGTGACCCCGCAGAGGAGATTTCTCCTCACATCCTGTCCCTGTGACACCCGAAAATAAAAGGGAGCAGGGGCCGTCACTGGAAACATGGTCAGTAGTTGCACCTGTGGCCCCGTTGGGGAGATTCCCCCTCACTTCCTGTCTCTATGACACCCGTAGATGGGAGGGGCTGTTACTGGAAACATGGTCAGTAGTTGCACCTGTGGCCCCGTTGGGGAGATTCCCCCTCACTTCCTGTCTCTGTGACACCCATAGATGAAATGGGAGGGGCTGTCACTGGGATGATGGAGGTCACTGTACTGGATGCCTTTCCTGCTGGAGTCTCCAACCAAGAAGATGGCCGTCCGCCATCTGGCAGACACGTGTGATTCGTTTCCTTGCGAGTTGAAATTTTCATTATTCAGATGTATTGGAATTTCCAGATCACAATTGTACCGAATTTCAACCAATCAGAAATAAATTAAAGCAAAAACAAAATGACCTGAATTGAAAAATTTTTTTGAAAAAAAAAAAAAAGGAGTTCGAGTCCCAAAATTAATTCAGATTTGAAATGGAAACAAATTGTGGTGAATGCGGTCTAAACGTGAAACGAGATGATGGATTCTACAGAGGCGATTTTGTAGAATAGAATGAAACAGAAGAGAATAGAAACTAAAATAATAGAATAGAAAATAAAATAATAGAATAGAAAATAAAGAAATACAATAAAAAGTTAAATAATAGAATGGAAAATAAATAAATAGAATAGAATAGAGAAAAGTTAGAATTGAAAATACAGAAATAGGATAAAAAAATAATATAGAATGGAACATAAAATAATAGAATAAAAAATAATAGAATAGAACATAAAGAAATAGAATAAAAAAAATAATAGAATGGAAAATAAAATAATAGAATAGAAAATAAAGAAACAGAATATAATAGAAAAAGGTTAGAATAGAAAAAAAATAGAATAGAAAATAAAGAAATAGAATAAAAAATAATATAAATTGGAAAATAAAATAGAATAAAAAATAATAGAAAGGAAAATTAAATAATAGAAAATAAAATAATAGAAAAAAATAAGAATAGAATAGAAAAGATTAGAATTGAATGAAATAAAACAGAATGGAATAGAAAACAGTAGAATAAGTCTGGCCATAGACAGAATTATTTTATTTCTTGCATCAGTCAGTGTTGACAGGGGAATCCCTCCCGCGGGTCTATGGTCTTTTCCCTGTGGGGATGCGCCCCCCCCCCCCCGATGGGAGATGACAAGAATACAGTGATTATCGCTAGTGGCTATAACAGCCGCCAGCAATAATCATGTAAAATCTGGAAGGCGGGTTGTTCCCAAGCTGATTGACTGATTGATCAACTTGGGTACATTAAGCCTTGTCCATACCTGGTTCGAATCTCAGCCAGTTCCTGCTGAACTGGCTGAAATTTGAACCATCTATGGCTGGCCTAAATTAGAATGGAATAGAAAATAGAAGAATACAATAAAACAGAATGGAATAGAAAAGAAAATAAAGAATAGAATAAAACTGGAAAAAATAGAATAAAACAGACTAGAGTAGAATAAAATAAAACAGAATGGAATAGAAAAGAATAAAAAAGAAAAAATTAGTCAAAGTAGATTACAATTGAAAAGAATATAATAAAACAGAATAGAAAATAAAATATAATAAAACAGAATAGAAAATAAAAGAATAGAATACAACAGACTAGAATAAAATAAAACAGAATGGAATAGAAAAGAGAAAATAATCGAATCAAATAAAATAGAATACAATTGAAAAGAATAGAATTAAATAAACCAATGGAATAGAAAGGAACAAAAGAAAAAATATTCAAATCAAATAAAATAGCATACAATTGAAAAAAATAGAATAGAAAATAAAAGAATAGAATACAACAGACTAGAATAAAATAAAACAGAATGGAATAGAAAAGAACAAAAGATAAAATAATCGAATCAAATAAAATAGAATACAATTGAAAAGAATAGAATAAAACAATAGAATACAACAGACTAGAATAGAATAAAACAGAATAGTATAAAAAATAAACAAATAGAATACAACAAAATAGAACAGATATAGTCATCTTTTGAATACCTAATCGATTTGAAAATAGCGAACACACAACGAATTCTGAAAATGAATCATTTAATATAATGAATATGATGAAACACATTTTTCCGTCCTGCACATCTCTATTGGATTGTACATTTCAGATGTGAATTTGGATGGCGCAGGAGGTGGGCAGCTGCTCCTGGGCTCACAGGGACAGGTCCTCTTTCTGCCTGTCTCGGAGTTCCACCCAGTGGGGTCGCCTTCCATTCTGCAAAGAATTAACACCATTTACTGTTTCTATTTTGTTTCAGTTTTCTGCAGCTTCAGCCTTCAGTAGGTGGTTCAGGCTTACGGGAAAAGGAGGAGCTAAGTCACAGATTAATAAAAGATAGCAGTTAGCGGAATCTTCAGGGGTTGAACTCAGAGGTAGGTCATAATCACACCTTGTCCAGTGATCTGTAAGTTGATGATAGGTATTCCCTTGCCGCCTTACTGTATATTTGGATGGCTATCTAGACCAGGGTTTCTTAACCAGAGAGAGTTCCATGGATCCCCTGGGTTCCTTCAGAGGTTGCTAGGAGTTCTTTGAGGGTTCCTCCAGAGGATGCTAGGCGTTCCTTGAGGGTTCTTCCAGAGGTTGCCAAGGGTTCCTTGAGGGTTCCTCCAGAGGATGTTATGGGTTTCTTTGAGGGTTCCTCCAGAGGTTGCTATGTGTTCCTCCATTGGTTTCTAGGGGTTCTTTGAGGGTTCCTCCAGAAGTTGCAAGGGGTTCCTCGAGGGTTCCTCCAGAAGTTGCAAGGGGTTCCTCGAGGGTTCCTCCAGCGGATGCTAGGGATTCTTCGAGGGTTCCTCCAGAGAATGCTAGGGGTTCCTCTATAGGTTTCTAGGGATTCCTTGAGAGTTCCTCCAGAGGTTGCTAGGGGTTCCTCAAGGGTTCTTCCAGAGGATGCTAGGTGTTCCTCTATAAGTTTCTAGGGATTCCTTGAGGGTTCCTCCAGAGGTTGCTAGGGTTTCCTTGAGGGCTCCTCCAGAGGTTGCTAGGGGTTCCTTGAGGGTTCCTGTAGAGGATGCTAGTGGTTCCTGGAGGGTTCCTCCTGGGGATGCTAGGCATCCTTGAGGGTTCCTCCAGAGGTTTCTTGAGGGTTCCTCCAGAAGTTGTTTGTGGGTTCCTCCAGAGGATGCTAGGGGTTCCTTGAGGGTTCTATCAGAGGTTGCTAGGTATTACTCCATAGGATTCTAGGGTTTCTTTTAGAGTTTCTCCAAAGAATGCTAGGGGTTCTTTGAGGGTTTCTCCAGAGGATGCTAGGGGTTCTTTGAGGGTTCCTCCAGTGGATGCTAGGGGTTCTTTGAGGGTTTCTCCAGAGGATGCTAGGGGTTCTTTGAGGGTTTCTCCAGAAGATGCTAGGGGTTCTTTGAGGGTTCCTCCAGAGAATGCTAGGGGTTCTTTGAGGGTTTCTCCAGAGAATACTAGGGGTTCTTTGAGGGTTCCTCCAGAGGTTGCTAGGGGTTCCTTGAGGATTCCTCCAGAGGTTGCTAGGGGTTCTTTGAGGGTTTCTCCAGAGGTTACAAGGGGTTCTTTCAAGGTTCCTCCAGAGGATGCTAGGTTTTCCTTCATAGGTTTGTAGGGGTTCCTTGAGGGTTCTTCAAGAGGTTGCTAGGGGTACCTAATGACCAATTCCTACCTCTCAGATAAGGATGGGGCCAGTATTGAACACTCTGCTCAGTAGAGTATGAGGTGGTATCAAAACGTTCTGAGACGAGCTCTGTACTTTACTGATCTACGTTTACACACTATCACCTTCAAAGTGGTCACATGATCGCAAAACCTCCAAATTGCTACCTGCGGGCGCCAGTAACTGACGGGAATGCGCAGGATGCATGCTGTCATCACCTGCCCCCACTTCCGCTGTGTTCGGAAGTGGATGTCGTCGTCCCCTCCTCTTCTGGGATACGTGAAAGGTCCCAGAAGACTACGGGACCATTCAGAAAGTGCAGCGCTCCTCGCACATGTGGGCACCCTGCTGTGAAGCTTGCCCATCTGAGGGCCCGGCTCACTGCTGTTGGCTAGAGGGAAGGGAGGAGAGCGGACCCATCCCCTCTCCTCCCCTTCTTGTCCTGCCCCGGAAGTGACGTTATGATGTCACTTCCCGGCCGAATGTAATGCAGTGCGATGTGAACTGCATATCATCCAGTAGAGCACAGGGGGGACATGCGGGGTCTTTGAGACCTCGGATGTCTCAATAAAGAGAACCTGTCACCAAAGATAATCACATAGGAAGGTGATTTTGTCCCCTATGTGATGAAAAAAAAAATTAAGTTAAAAAAAAATGTGTTTTTTTCCTTTTATTGTAAAAAATGAAAAAGTTACACCCAAGCACATAACAAGTCTCCCCCCCCCCCCCCCAAGTATTGTTTGTTTTTTTTCAAAAAATTTCCACTCCCGATAACTGAGGGAGGTAAATATGTCTGTAGTCTGGCCGTGCGGTCATTGTTTCATGAGTTATGACACCTCAGCTGATGGGGGGGAGGTCACTGTGGCTGTAGAGGAGGAGGGGAGAGAAAAAGGTTGCTGTGGTCCTAAAGGAGGGGGGGAGGTCACTGTGGCCATAAAGGAGGGGGGGGGGGGTCACTGTGGCCATAAAGGAGGGGGGCCACTGTGCCCATAAAAGAGGGGGGGGAGGTCACTGTGGCCATAAAGTAGGGGGGGAGGTCACTGTGGTCATAAAGGAGGGGGGGAGGTCACTGTGGCCATAAAGGAGGGGGGGAGGTCACTGTGGCCATAAAGGAGGGGGGGAGGTCACTGTGGCCATAAAGGAGGGGGGGATGTCGCTGTGGTCATAAAGGGCAGGGGGGGGGGTCACTGTGGCCATAAAGGAGGCGGGGGGGTCATTGTGGCCATAAAGGAGGGGGGGGATGCCACTGTGGCCATAAAGGGCAGAGGGGGTCACTGTGGCCATAAAGGAGGGGGGGAGGTCACTGTGGCCATAAAGGGGGGGGGGGGGGTCACTGGCCATTTCTTTCCTCTTGTGACCATTCCACCCACGTGTGACTTTTCTGCTGTGTGAGAACGTGACCTTTTCCTTTGAAACGGTTTCTCCACTCTGACCACAGGAAGGGACGTTCACCTGTGTTCCTTGTTTTGATGCGTAAGTTGCTCTTCCTTCTGAGTGAAACCTTTCCCACATTTTGGGCAGACAAAAGGACACTCACCCATCTCTCTTCTCTGGTGTGCCAAAAGTCCGCTTTTACGAGTGAATGATTTCCCACACTCTGAACACGAAAAAGGGCGCTCGCCCGTGTGACTCCTGTGATGTTTTTTAAGGTCTCCGTTCTGATTGAAACATTTCCCACACTCTGAGCATGAAAAAGGACGCACTCCTGTATGAATCCTCTGGTGTGTAACCAGACTTCTTTTCCACAAGAAACTTTTCCCGCACTCCGAACAGGAATAAGGGTAAACACCCGTGTGAACATTCTGGTGAGCCGTAAGTGTCTTTTTATGAGTGAAACATTTCCCGCACTCTGAACATGAAAATGGACGCTCCCCTGTGTGACTTCTCTGGTGTTCAGTAAGCTTCCCTTTGTGTAGAAAACCCTTTCCGCACTCTAAACATGAGAAGGGGCATTCACCCGTGTGAATTTTTTGATGCGTAACAAGCCTGGTTTTCTCAACGAAACATTTCCCGCACTCTGAACAGACAAAAGGACGCTCGTCCGTATGACATTTGTCATGTGCAGAAAGCGAACTTTTACGAGTGAACGATTTCCCACACTTTGAACACAAAAAAGGACGCTCGCCCGTGTGCCCTCTCTGGTGAGTATGAAGGTCTCCTTTCTGATTGAAACCTTTCCCGCACTCTGAGCACGAAAAAGGACGCTCTGCCATATGAATTCTCTGGTGTATCTTAAAATTTGTTTTCCACACAAAACATTTCCCGCACACCTTGCAGGAAAAGGGATAATCGCCCGTGTGAGTTCTCTGGTGAGCATTAAGTCTTCTTTTCCGGGTGAAACATTTTCCGCATTCTGAACAGGAAAAAAGTCGCTCGCCCGTCTTGTGACTCCTTTGATGTTTCACAAGGTCTTGCTTATAGGGGAAACGCTTCTCACACTCGGTGCACGAATAAGGGCGCTCGGCGACGTGGCTTTCTTGGTGTCTGAGAAGGTCCCTTTTCTGAGTGAAAAGTTTCCCGCACACTGAACACGGAAGCGGGTGAGTCGTTGGATCTTCGTCAAGAGACGGTTCGGATGCTTCAGAATCTACAGTTCGGAAAGACGGCCTCTGGGGTGGAGCTGGATTGGAGGATTCGCAGTGGCGCCTCGAATGGAGGGTCGGGGTAACGCGGTCTGACGTTTCGGGAGTTGATGCTCCGTCAGGACAGGACGTAGTTCCGGAGTTAACTCTCGGAGAAGGTCGGCTGAGGGTCGTTCGTTCTGAAGACAGTAGAAGACAGTAGAAGGGGTTAATCCTCTGCATTGTGTAAAAAAAGGCTCTTTGATCCTGTCTTCTCTGATCCTCCCCTTCTTCCAGTGCCCCCCCCCCCCCCTTATCTCCTGATGAGACTTGTGGATGATACTGATATCTTGTGGATGCACATGCTCAGTTTGGTGTGTATTGATTTTTTTTAATGTTTCTTGGGAAAGTGCATGCGATCAGCACAGGGTTAATCAGCGCTGTCCAGACAGAGATCAGGGGTCCTGCATCCTCCTAGAGCAGAATGAAAACTCCTCCTACAAGCTTTAACATGTGCTCTGCTGGACACTGATAGAAGTCAAAAGACTGCTCTATACTGCTGATGGGAAAAGGGATTTAGCAGTTTATATTTACTAAAATAATTGCGTTTCTGTGTTGTGTGTACTGGGGGAGACCAGATATAGTGAATGCGGGGTCCGGGGAGAGCGGATATAGTGAATGCGGGGTCCGGGGAGAGCGGATATAGTGAATGCGGGGTCCGGGGAGAGCGGATATAGTGAATGCGGGGTCCGGGGAGAGCGGATATAGTGAATGCGGGGTCCGGGGAGAGCGGAAATAGTGAATGCGGGGTCCGGGGAGAGAAGATATAGTGAGTGCGGTGTCCGGGGAGAGCGGACATAGTGAATGCGGGGTCTGGGGAGAGCGGACATAGTGAGTGTGGGGTCCGGGGAGAGCAGATATAGTGAATGCGGGGTCCGGGGAGAGCAGATATAGTGAATGCGGGGTTCGGGGAGAGCAGATATAGTGAATGCGGGGTCCGGGGAGAGCAGATATAGTGAATGCGTGGTCCGGGGAGAGCAGATATAGTGAATGTGGGGTCCGGGGAGAGCGGATATAGTGAATGCGGAGTCCGGGGAGAGCGTATTAAGCGAATGCAGGGTCCGGGGAGAGCGGATATAGTGAATGCGGGGTCCGGGGAGAGCGGATATAGTGAATGCGGGGTCCGGGGAGAGCGGATATAGTGAATGCGGGGTCCGGGGAGAGCGGATATAGTGAATGCGGGGTCCGGGGAGAGCAGATATAATGAATGCGGGGTCCGGGGAGAGCGGACATAGTGAATGCGGGGTCCGGGGAGAGAAGATATAGTGAGTGCGGGGTCCGGGGAGAGCAGATATAGTGAATGCGGGGTCCGGGGAGAGCAGATATAGTGAATGCGGGGTCCGGGGAGAGCAGATATAGTGAATGTGGGGTCCGGGGAGAGCGGATATAGTGAATGCGGAGTCCGGGGAGAGCGTATTAAGTGAATGCAGGGTCCGGGGAGAGCGGATATAGTGAATGCGGGGTCCGGGGAGAGCGGATATAGTGAATGCGGGGTCCGGGGAGAGCGGATATAGTGAATGCGGGGTCCGGGGAGAGCGGATATAGTGAATGCGGGGTCCGGGGAGAGCAGATATAGTGAATGCGGGGTCCGGGGAGAGCGGACATAGCGAATGCGGGGTCCGGGGAGAGAAGATATAGTGAGTGCGGTGTCCGGGGAGAGCGGACATAGTGAATGCGGGGTCCAGGGAGAGCAGATATAGTGAATGCAGGGTCCGGGTAGAGCAGATATAGTGAATGTGGGGTCCGGGGAGAGCGGACATAGTGAATGCGGGGTCTGGGGAGAGCGGACATAGTGAGTGCGGGGTCCGGGGAGAGCGGATATAGTGAATTCGGGGTCCGGGGAGAGCGGATATAGTGAATGCGGGGTCCGGGGAGAGCAGATACAGTGAGTGCGGGGTCCAGGGAGAGCGGATATAGTGAATGCGGGGTCCGGGGAGAGCGGATTAAGTGAATGCGGGGTCCGGGGAGAGCGGATATAGTGAATGCAGGGTCCGTGGAGAGCGGACATAGTGAATGCCGGGTCCGGGGAGAGCGGATATAGTGAATGCGGGGTCCGTGGAGAGCGGACATAGTGAATGCGGGGTCCGGGGAGAGCGGATATAGTGAATGCGGGGTCCGGGGAGAGCAGATATAGTGAATGCGGGGTCCGGGGAGAGCGGATATAGTGAATGCGGGGTCCGGGGAGAGCGGATATAGTGAATCCCAATTAGTCATCGGTCTCGCCGCTGCTATTTGTGTGCGTTTTCAGCGTAATTTCAGGTGCGATTTCTGAAGACTTGCTACTTGTGAAGATTTTCAACGATTTCTTGCGATTTCCATTGTATTTGATGTCGGTGAAATCGCAACAAAAGGGCAGAAAAAGTCACGCGAGAACTACTTTAGCAGTCGCACCGCAGCCAATCACACGTGTCAAGTCACTGCCGTTCACATTCGTTAGATGCCATTTCTGTTCACAAATCGCACCGGTATGACCGGGAACTAATGCAGGCCATAGGTCGAAAATCGGCTGGAAAAAAAAAATCGGCCAATTTTCACACCGTTAGTGGGTTAATTGGTTGGCCGTTTTCGGGGTTTTGGCAGGTTTTTTTTATCGGTCAAGTTGGAAAATTTGTGGCCGATTTTGACGATCAGACGATTTTCCCGGCAATGATGGGCAAATCGGCCGATCGTTTTACCGATAAAAAATCTGCGCATGAGCTGCGACCTGCAAGAAGAAGCAGAAGAAAAAGAAGAAGGAAAAGAAGAAGAATTCCAGTCCGCTATTATATTTTATATAAAAGTCTTGCGGTTGCAACAATGTATCTATTTGTATCCGAATAAAAACATCTGTATCCGAAATGGATACATTGTTGCAAGACTTTTTCATATAAAATATAATAGCGGAGCTCTCTGCAAGGGACAGAAGTAAAAATGCCGCCCGTAGACAGGACGAAAATCGGCCAATTTTTTACCGTTGATGGTAATGTTGGCCGATTGAACGACCGATTTTTCGTGTTTTTTTTTAAAACGGCTGATTTTTGACCCGTCTATGGCCTGCATAAGTGTGTATTGATTGGTCTACAGACTATGGGATATATACTGTAATTATTTTTTCTTTTTTTTTTTTTCTTTTATACTGGTAATGGCGGTGATCAGGGACGGTGCTGACAAATCAAAAGCCCTCTTGCCTGAACTGTCATCCCTGCAAGGAGGATATAGAAAGTGTTGTGGATTTCAAATCCCCGCCGCTTTCTCGCCTCTCCTTCTGCTGAGAATATGGAGCATCTGCTTCCATAGTAGACATACCCCACACGCCCACTCTCCAATCGGCATGGGAAGTTTCTCGCACCGTTCCTGTGTGAGCTTAGGTTTTCACAAGCCTGGGTTCACACAGGAGCAGTAGGGAAACCGCATGCGATTTGGACAGGAATCGCATTCCTGTTCAAATTGCATAATAACCTTTTGCGGCGCAATTTGTATTGACGCAAATCGCACTGCAAAGCATCGGGTTTCCTGTAACGGGAGCATTTTCACGAGCAGTCATGAAAATTCTCGGTATCAGCACTGACATCGGTACCGGTGCATCCCTAGTGTGTAAATGTAGCAGGGGAGTATGTTTGAAAAATAAATGCAGTTTCCACTCCATGAAATTTGTTCTCTCATATGAATTCAAAAGCCCCGGTTTGACTTGAAGGCCCCTTGTAAAAGTTCTATATCTGCAGAAGGGTCCGAAAAAGGCCCTTTGAAAAGAATAACTCCATCCCTACTGTGAAGCATGGTGGTGGATCTTTGGTGCTCTGGAGGTGTGTCGGGAACAGCAGCACAAGGAATTTAGACAACATTGACAGCAAGCCGAATGAGGCAGATTTTCATAAAGTATTCATGGAAATTTTGCATCGATCAGCCCTGAGGCTGCATATTAACCACTTCCCATCTGGCTGCTGTATATAACCGGCCAGACGGTGGCAGTGTAGGGGTGAGTTGCTGTTCATAAACGGCGACCGCCATTTTGGATTGTGCGCTCTCCCTGTGCCCACTGTGTCCTCCGGATCGAATCGCTGTAGGGGCCCTTTCTGTGAGGTCCCGATCATGTGATCACTGATTGCCCAATCAGTGATCACATGAAGAGTAGTAAGCAAGATGTCACTTCTGACATCATTGCTTACTACGTGTGAAATCTGTAAATGATCACACAGATCACATGGTACAGGGCTATTCACAACAGCCTTGTACCATGTGACAAGCTGTGACCAATCACAGCTCACACAGTATTTCTCAATGTCTGCAGGAATGCAGCCAGAGAGAAGGAGAAATAATTGCTTTTACATCCTTTATGGGTGTAAAAGCAATCAGTGTAAAAAAAAAAAAACAATCTTCATCACCCCCCATAAGTAGTACAGTGTCACCATGGTGACACTGTACTGCTAGGGTGACAGTATGTAAAAAAAAAACCATAAATAATAATATAAAAAAATAAAATAAAAATTATAATTTTTGGTTTTAAACTAATTTGGTTTATTTATTTTTTTTACTAAAAAGATAACTGAATAAATTTTGGCCGAGATTCATGAAGAAAGATTATTTACAGGTGAAACTCAAAAAATTAGAATATTGTGCAAAAGTTCATTTATTTCAGCAATGCAACTTAAAAGGTGAAACTAATATATGAGATAGACTCATTACATGCAAAGCAAGATAGTTCAAGCCGTGATTTGTCATCATTGTGATGATTATGGCTTACAGCTCATGAAAACCCCAAATCCACAATCTCAGAAAATGAGAATATTGTGAAAAGGTGCAATATTCTCGGCTCAAAGTGTCCCACTCTAATCAGCTAATTAAGCCATAACACCTGCAAAGGGTTCCTGAGCCTTTAAATGGTCTCTTAGTCTGGTTCAGTAGGAATCACAATCATGGGAAAGACTGCTGACCTGACACCATCATTGACACCCTCAATAAGGACGGAAAGCCTCAAAAGGTAATTACAAAAGAAGTTGGATGTTCCCAAAGTGCTGTATCAAAGCACATTAATAGAAAGTTATGTGGAAGGGAAAAGTGTGGAAGAAAAAGGTGCACAAGCAGCAGGGATGACCGCATCCTGGAGAGGATTGTCAGGAAAAGGCCATTCAAAAGTGTTGGGGACTTTCACAAGGAGTGGACTGAGGCTGGAGTCAGTGCATCAAGAGCCACTACACACAGACGGATCCTGGACATGGGCTTCAAATGCCGTATTCCTCTTGTCAAGCCGCTCCTGAACAACAAACAGCGCCAGAAGCGTCTTACCTGGGCTAAAGACAAACACACCTGGTCTGTTGCTCAGTGGTCCAAAGTCCTCTTTTCTGATGAGAGCAACTTTTGCATCTCATTTGGAAACCAAGGACCCAGAGTATGGAGGAAGAATGGAGAGGCACACACTGCAAGATGCTTGAAGTCCAGTGTGAAGTTTCCACAGTCTGTGTTGATTTGGGGAGCCATGTCATCTGCTGGTGTTGGTCCACTGTGCTTCATTAAGTCCAGGGTCAACGCAGCAGTCTATCAGGAGATTTTGGAGCACTTCATGCTTCCTTCCGCAGATGAGCTTTATGGGGATGCTGACTTCATTTTCCAGCAGGACTTGGCATCTGCCCACACTGCCAAAAGCACCAAAACCTGGTTCAATGACCGTGGGATTACTGTGCTTGATTGGCCAGCAAACTTGCCTGACCTGAACCCCGTAGAGAATCTATGGGCCATTGCCAAGAGAAAGATGACAGACATGAGACCGAACAATGCAGAAGAGCTGAAGGCCGCTATTGAAGCATCCTGGTCTTTCATAACACCTCAGCAGTGCCACAGGCTGATAGCTTCCATGCCACGCCGCATTGAGGCAGTAATTGCTGCAAAAGGGGCCCAAACCAAGTACTGAGTACATATGCATGCTTCTACTTTTCAGAGGTCTGATATTGTTCTATGTACAATCCTTGTTTTATTGATTGCATGTAATATTCTCATTTTCTGAGATTGTGGATTTGGGGTTTTCATGAGCTGTAAGCCATAATCATCACAATGATGACAAATCACGGCTTGAACTATCTTGCTTTGCATGTAATGAGTCTATCTCATATATTAGTTTCACCTTTTAAGTTGCATTACTGAAATAAATGAACTTTTGCACGATATTCTAATTTTTGGAGTTTCACCTGTATTTGCAAAATTTTATAAGAAAAACACTTTTTTTTCAAAATTGTTGGACTTTTTAATTTACATATCAAAAAAAAATCCCAGTGGTGAATAAATACCACCAAAATAAAGCTTTATCTGTCTCAAAAAAATGCTAAAAATTCTCATATAGATTTAGTGTCACATGACCGCGCTGAAAGCTGAAAATTGGCCTGGACAGGAAGGGGGTGAAAGTGACCGGACAGGAAGGGGGTGAAAGTGTCCAGACTGGGAAGGGGGTGAAAGTGTCCAGACTGGGAAGGGGGTGAAAGTGTCCAGACTGGGAAGGGGGTGAAAGTGTCCGGACTGGAAGGGGGTGAAAGGGTCCGGACAGGAAAGGGGGGGAAAGCGTCCGGACTGGAAGGGGGTGAAAGCGTCCGGACTGGAAGGGGGGAAAGCGTCCGGACTGGGAAGGGGGTGAAAGCGTCCGGACTGGAAGGGGGTGAAAGCGTCCGGACAGGAAGGGGGTGAAAGCGTCCGGACAGGAAGGGGGTGAAAGTGTCCGGATTGGAAGGAGGGGAAAGCGTCCGGACTGGAAGGAGGGGAAAGCGTCCGGACTGGAAGGGGGGGAAAGCGTCCGGACTGGAAGGGGGGGAAAGCGTCCGGACTGGTAGGAGGGGAAAGCGTCCGGACTGGTAGGAGGGGAAAGCGTCCGGACTGGAAGGAGGGGAAAGCGTCCGGACTGGAAGGAAGGGAAAGTGTCCAAACTGGAAGGAGGGGAAAGCGTCCAGACTGGAAGGGGGTGAAAGCATCCGGACTGGAAGGGGGTGAAAGCGTCCGGACTGGAAGGGGGTGAAAGTGTCCAGACTGTAAGGGGAGGAAAGCGTCCGGACTGGAAGGGGGGGAAAGCGTCCGGACTGAAAGGGGGGGAAAGCGTCCGAACTGGAAGGGGGGGAAAGCGTCCGGACTGGAAGGGGGGGGAAGCGTCCGGACTGGAAGGGGGGGAAAGCGTCCGGACTGGAAGGGGGGGAAAGCGTCCGGACTGAAAGGGGGGGAAAGCGTCCGGACTGGAAGGGGGGGAAAGCGTCCAGACTGAAAGGGGGGGAAAGCGTCCGGACTGGAAGGGGGGGGAAAGCGTCCGGACTGGAAGGGGGGGGAAAGCGTCCGGACTGGAAGGGGGGTGAAAGTGTCCGGACTGGAAGGGGGGTGAAAGTGTCCGGACTGGAAGGGGGGTGAAAGCGTCCGGACCGGTAGGGGGTGAAAGTGTCCAAACTGGAAGGAGGTGAAATATGGTCCACATCTTACAGATTCTGTCACGGTGTGAGTGTATCAGTGAGATGACAATGGGAACCATTACTGCATGAAGTGGCTGTTCTGTACCTGTGCTGATTTGGACAGAAGGTTTGTCCTTTGTAATGGTCCCAGACTCCTTTGTAGACTGACAATCATCTCTTGCATACGTCTCTTCCTCTTTTACATCAACTTTTTTGTAAGTCAGTTCTTCATCCTAAACCAACAGAATGGGAGAAGATAGTAAAAAAAAAATACAATCTGAGTGTTAGCAATTTCTCTTAAATCCTAGACTCTCTGTCCCACCTACCTGATGATGGTGAGGGATGGTGTGATCTTCCTGTGTGGAATCCTGGGGAAACAGAGGACGGGGACTTCTCTCTGGTGGGTTCCCATTACTGGATCCATCTACCTGATGATGGTGAGAAATGGTGTGACCTTCCTGTGTGGAATCCCGGGAATACAGGGGATGGGGACATCTCTTTGGTGGGTTCCCATTAGTGGAACCATTTACCTGATGATGGTGAGGGATGGTGTGATCTTCCTGTGTGGAATCCCGGGAATACAGAGGACGGGGACATCTCTCTAGTGGGTTCCCGTTACTGGATCCATCTACCTGATGATGGTGAGGGATGGTGTGACCTTCCTGTGTGGAATCCCGGGAATAAAGAGGACCACTCTCCTCTATAGTCTGCGGAGCTCCACTCTTTGACATCTCTTCTTCTTCCTCTTTAATCTCAGCTTTGATGTCTTTCAGTTCTTCACCCTAAACCCCAAAGATGATGGAATACATTTATGAAAAAGAAATAACATAGAAAAATGTCCTCTCAGCTTAGAAATCTTTTTAATGTTCTAGTTCCTTAGTCCCACCTACCTGATGATGGTGGGGGATGGTGTGATCTTCCTGTGTGGAATCCTGGGAATACGGAGGACGGGGACATCTCTCTGTTGGGTTCCCATGACTGGATCCATCTACCTGATGATGGTGAGGGACGGTGTGTTCTTGCTGTGTGGAACCCGGGGAATACAGAGGACAGGGAAATCTCTCTGGTGGGTTCCCATGACTGGATCCATCTGTAGGAAACACACACACTGACTGAATTTATTTTTTCTATGTGTTTATCAGATGATGGGGGATCTAGGTGGACCCTCCGTACTGCTCTCTCCTTTCCAATAAAGTCTCCTCTTACCCGGTGATGTGAGGGGCGGCTGATTGTCCATCATGACATCAAAGGCTTCCTTCTCTTTAACTGGAACTACAGTGACATCCTCTTCATATTTCACTTCTTCTGCTTTACCTTCGGCTTTTATATCTGTCAGATCTTCACCCTAAAGGCAAGGAAATGTTTGGCAAATATAAGATTTAATCAAGCAAGATCACAAATCAAATATTTTGTAGGGTTTTCAAACTGTCTCGAATTGTTGAGTCATGTTCATGTTCTAGATCTGGAGTGTCAAACTGACGGCCCTCCAGCTGTTGCGGAACAAATGCTCCAACCAACCTGATAACAGCGTGTATAGTTGTGATTTTCCTGTGTGGAATCTCGAGAATTCAGAGGATGGGGACATCTCTCTGGTGGGTTCCCATTACTGGATCCATCTACCTGATGATGGTGAGGGATGGTGTGCTCTTCCTGTGTGGAATCCCGGGAATACAGAGGACGAGGACATCTCTCTGGTGGGTTCCCATTACTGGTTCCACCTACCTGTTGATGGTGAGGGATGGTTTGACCTTCCTGTGTGGAATCCCGGGAATACAGAGAATGGGGACATCTCTCTGGTGGGTTCCCATGACTGGATCCATCTGTAGGAAACACACACACTGACTGAATCCATTGTTTCTATGTGTTTATCAGATGATGGGGGATCTAGGCGGATCCTCCGTACTGCTCTCTCCTTTACAATAAAGTCTCCTCTTACCCGGTGATGTGAGGGGCGGCTGATTGTCCATCATGACGTCCTTGTAGAGGTCCTTGTGTCCTTCTAAATACTCCCACTCCTCCATGGAGAAATAGACAGTGACATCCTGACACCTTATAGGAACCTGACACACACAATGATACAGTCACCATCCAGACACATCCCTTGTCTGTTACTGGAGAATGTCCCAGAATTCCCGGCACCGCTCACCTCTCCTGTCAGCAGCTCCATCATCTTCTGGGTGACTTCTAGAATCTTGTGGTCATCTCCCCTAGGTCCAAGGGAATGGGATGGCGATGGTATATGGAAACAGCTGCTGGGTGTCACTTCCCTATTATATGTCTTTTTTATCACTTCATATTCCTATTGAAAAGAAATACTATCAGCTGTTTATTCCCAGAATCCTCCTCACCTCTCCGGTCAGGTCTGAGTTTTATTAATAGAGAAGAGTGATGTCATGTGACCTCCCAGAATCCTCCTCACCTCTCCGGTCAGGTCTGTGTTTTATTAATAGAGATGAGAGTGATGTCATGTGACCTCCCAGAATCCTCCTCACCTCTCCGGTCAGGTCTGTGTTTATTAATAGAGATAGGAGTGATGTCATGTGACCTCCCAGAATCCTCCTCACCTCTCCGGTAAGCAGGTAGATGATCTCTAGGGTGAGCTTTAATATCTTGTTGGTCAAGTGACTCCACTTCTCATCCATCCTGATCAAGGTGGTTGTGATCCGTTCAGAACGCTCGTCTCTGTAAGATAATAACGGATGTGACTGGCTCAGTGATCTCTGTACAGCGCTGCGGTATATGTCAGAGCTATATAAATATATAATAATAATAGTGTGTGACTGTGGGGGAGGGGACATTAGAGTGTAAGCTCCTCTGGTACAGAGACTGATGTGACTGTGGGGGAGGGGACATTAGAGTGTAAGCTCCTCTGGTACAGAGACTGATGGGACTGACTCAGTGTTCTCTGTACAACTCTGCGGTATATGTCAGAGCTATATAAATGTATAATAATAGTAGTGTGTGAATGTGGGGGAGGGGACATTAGAGTTTAAATTTTAAAATCTTGCAAACATTCAGCTCATTAATAAAAGCATACTTGCATATATACAAGAATAAAAATGAATATATATCTATATAAACAAAACCAATAAAAGCTTAAATCTGCAAATAACAGAAAAGAAAATGTATTTTTTTCTAAAAATAACATAAATAGAACTATATACAAGGAAACAATTTAGTGAGGGGCGGCTGATTGTCCATCATGACATGAAAAGATTCCTTCTCTTTAACCACATGCCGCCCAGCCACTGTAGAAATACGGCGGCAGGGCGGCACGGCTGGGCAAAAGCACGTTTTAAAACGTGTGTTTTGAAAACAGGTAGGGGGCGCGCGTGAGGCGCGCCGCTGCCCTATCTGTCCCGCCGATCACAGCCACGGATATCAGTCGCCGGGTCACAGCCGGTCGTTACCGGCTACGTCCCGGCGATCGGCGGCAATCGCTGACAGAGCACATCAGCAGTAGCTGTGCATTCCGTCAGTTCCCTGGACATGGTGATTGAGACAGAAGAGTTTCTCTCTCCCGATCAGCTGTGTTCCCTGCAGTACACCCCCGCCCCCTAGTAAAACACTCCCCTCACACAGTTAACCCTTTCCCTGAATAATAAACTTAACCCCTTCCTCCCCAGTGCCATTAGTACAGTGTCAGTGTTTTTTTTTTTGCACTGATCACTGTATTGGTGTCACTGGGGATGTCAGTTACTCCAAGTCAGTACCCCCCAATGTCAGAATGTCTGCCGCAGTCCCGCCATAAGTCGCTGATCACCGCTATAAGTCACTGATCGCCGCCATAAGTCGCTGATCGCCATTATTAATATAAAAAAAAACTAAAAATCCCAGTATCTTTCCCGCCATATGTAAACGCTATAACTTTCACGTAAACCAATTAATTTACACGTATTGGGTTTTTTTTTTAGCAAAGACATGTCGCAGAATGCATTTTGGCTGAAATTTATGACTAAATTTGATTTTAAATTTTTTTTTACTGGACATGTTTTATAGCAAAAAGTCTAAAATATTGTTTTTTTTCCTCAAAATTGTCAGCCTTTTTTTTTTTACCGCAAAAAATTAAAACCGCACAGGCGATCAAATACCACCGAAAGAAAGCTCAATTTGTGGGGAAAAAAAGGATGTAAATTTCATTTATGTACCATTTTGCATGATTGCGCAATTGTCCGTTAAACTAGCGCAGCGCTGTATAGCAAAAAAATGGCGTAAATTGCAGTATCTATACCATAGTTTGTAGGCGCTATAACTTTCACACAAAGCAATCAATATACACTTATTGGGATTTTTTTTACCAAAAACATGGAGCAGAATACATTTTGGCCTAAATTTATAACCAACTTTGAGTTTACTATATATTTTTTATAGCTGAAAGTAAAAAATATCGTTTTTCTTCAAAATTTTTGGTCTTTTTTTGTTTATAGTGTGAAAAATAAAAAGCGCACAGGTGATCAAATACCACCAAAAGAAAGCTCTATTTGTGTGAAAAAAAGGACGTAAATTTTGTTTGGGTGCAGCATTGCATGATTGCACAATTATCAGTTGAATTAGTGCAGCACCAAGTAGCAAAAAGAGTCCTGGTCATTAAGGGGGGTAAATCCTCAGGAGGTCAAGTGGTTAATTGGCACCATCATGGCAGCCTCTTCCATGGACTGATCATCTCTCACATATGGCTCTTCTTCTGCTTTAACTTTCATATCAATCAGACCATCACCCTAAACCAATGAAATGGTTGGCAAATATAAGTTATAACCACTAGGGGACCGCCCGCAGTACATATACTGCTACAAGGCGGCCCCTGTGCTGCAATTCGGGGTAGGGGGCGCACACGCCCGCCCCAACCGCGCTATCGATCGCGGCCCTTGGAGTCAATCTCCGAGTCCTGGCCGGTGATTACCTGCCGGAGCCCGGTGATTGCCCGCAAACACCGACAAGGAGGAGAGCTGCATTGTTTACAATGCAGGTCTCCTCCCTGTCAGTTTGAGCACACTGATCGAGATGTATGAGCTGAGCCATCTCCATCAGTGTGCTTACAGTGAAGCACACACCCCCACCCCCTAGTGAAACACTCTCCTGAGGCAGTGAACCCTTTGATTGCCTGTCATTGTTAACCCCTTCCTGCCCAGCACCATTAGTACAGTGTCAGTGCTTTTTTTTTTTTTGCATTGATCACTGTATTGGTGTCACTGGGGATATCAGTAACCCCAAATCAGTTCCCCCCCCCAGTGTCAGAATGTCCGCCGCAGTCCCGCTAGAAGTCGCTGATTGCTGCCATAAGTCGCTGATCGCCGCTATTATTAGTATAAGAAAAAAAAAAATCCAGTATCTACACCACCATTTGTAAACGCTATAACTTTCAGGTAAACCAATTAATTTCCACGTATCACGATTTTTTTGTCAGCAAAGACACAGAGCAGAATACATTTTGCCCGAAATTTATCACGAAATTTGATTTTTCAATTTTTTTACTGGACATGTTTTATAGCAAAAAGCTCAAAATATTGTTTTTTTTTCTCAAAATTGTCGGTCTTTTTTTTATAGCGCAAAAAATAAAAAAAAAAACACACAGGCAATTGAATACCACCGAAAGAAAGCTCAATTTGTGGGGAAAAAAAAGGACGTAAATGGAAATAAAAATGTATTTTTATTTATATTACTATAAAATTTTATTTATATTACTATAAAATTCAGTTTTTAAAGGTAATGCACTAGGCCTATGCGCCCTCCTTTTGTCTTTTATATACACGGTCACTTGATACATTGCACACAAAACCGCAGTGTTGGCAGAATCAGGCCTGATCTCTGTTAGGACTTGCCGGTAAATTTTGATGACTCTCATATGCAGCAGAATGCCAGTACTAGTGCCACGCTACCTTTTGGTGAACTGGCGAGTACCAGCGGCCTAGTACATCCTGGTCTTTCAGATAACAGCACTGCAGTATCACTTGGTGACGTGGCGAGTCCCATAAGTGCAGTACAAGCTGGTACGGTGGCGAGCACAAGTATTGTCCTGCAACCACCAAGAATTCGCACACAGGCCCATAGAGCCCCTAGTATCCTTCCGGATGTGCTTGCAAATCCCAATTGGCAGCCCACAAATTCTGCAGCACCCGTACTTCCCCCATTCACTGCCCTACCCGAAATTCAAGTGGAAACAGCAAATTTAACTACTCCCCTTGATTTTTGGAGCTGTTTTTCACAGAAGATCTGTATGCATTGATTGTGGATCAAAGCAATTTATATGCACAACAATTTATCGCCGCCAACCCAAATTCAAACCTTGCCAGACAATTCGCATGGAAACCCATTATGGTTTCCGAATTTAAATTTTTTTTGGACCTAACCCTCAACTTGGGCATTACTAAAAAAAAATTAATTGCGGTTGTATTGGTCCACAGACCCGATTCATCATATGCCGTGTTCTCTGCTGCCATGGCCAGGCATAGATATGAGAGTATAATGTGTTCTATGCATTTCAATGATAATACACTCTGTCATCCTTGAGGTGACCCTGAATTTGACCGGCTCCACAAAATTCAGCCCCTCTTAAATCACCTTAACCAAAAATTTGCAGATGTCCATACTCCCCAGCAAAAAATCTGCGTTGATGAGTCCCTCATTAATATTTCTGGCCGCCTTGCATTCAAGCAATTTCTCCCCAGCAAGCGTGCCAGATATGGGGTCAAAATGTAGAAGACCTGTGAGAGGACAACAGGCTATACTTATAAGTTTTGGATTTACGAGGAAAAAGATAGTCACATGGAGCCCCCCCCCCCCCCCCCGGATGCCCAGACTACATGGAGAGTAGTGGCAAGACGGTTTGGGACTTGGTGTCATCCTTTTTCCATATGGGGTACCACTTATATGTGGACAATTTTTATTCAAGTGTGCCACTATTTAGACATTTGTACAATCTTGGAATTGGTGCATGTGGCACTATGTGACCTAATGTGTGCCCACCATTAGAAGTGGGTGGATGCAGGGTGACAGTATGTAAAAAATAAAAAATAATATAAAAAAAATAAAATAAAAATGTAAAAAAAAAATGTTTAAAAATTATAATTTTGGGTTATAAACTAATTTGGATTTTTTTTTTTTACTAAAAAAATAACGGAATACATTTTGGCCAAGATTTATGATGAAATATTATTTATTTGCAAAATTGTATTAAAAAAAAAAACACTTTTTTTCAAAATTTTTGGACTTTTTCATTTACATAGTAAAAAAAATAAAAATCCCAGCGGTGAATAAATACCACCAAAATAAAGCTTTATCTGTCTCAAAAAAATGGCAAAAAATTCATATGGGTACAGTATTGCATGACCGCGCAATTGTCATTCAAAGTGTGATAGCACTGAAAGCTGAAAATTGCCCTGGACAGGAAGGGGGTAAAAGTGTCCGGACAGGAAGTGGTTAAGAGGATCTTTCTTTATGTGGAATTATTTTGATATTTATTTGGAGGAGATTGATTAGTTGAAATTATCTATTTAAATATTTTTTGGTATTTATACACTTTTATTAGTTATTTGTATCATAATTTGAATTAATTTAATGGTAATAATTTATTTATTATTTATTGAATAGTATTTAGGAGCGCAACATATATTTGTAGATCTTTCTTTGGCTCACTGGGCTGGTGAGTTATTATTCTTCAGAAGCTTCCGGTCTGGGGCGATGGGAGCCCCTTAGGAGATCCACTACGTAAGGAGGTGTACCTGTCTTCAGGATTAAGGATCCAGGGTGATCCTGAAAGCTGTTTGGCCCTTGGGGGTCACCTGGAGGAGGTGAGGAGGCATTCTAGCCTTAATAGGAGAAAACTGGTGACACAATCACTGAGGACAAGCACCATTTGCACATTGCATGAATATACACATCACCTATTGAGTGTTATATGGATGTTTTGTTGGCGGGGGGTGGAGCCTGAACATGGCGGCACTGGAGAGTGTAGAGTGAACACTCTCCGTTAGCCTCCCCCGAATATCTCCTCCTCAAGTGTCCCAGCTTGTGGACCGGCTGCCCCAGAGACATGTGGACCCACCTGCTTGGCTGTTGAAGCCCTTTGGAGACGGTGGGAGCCGAGCCTGGATTGAGACAGCGGAGTGCCTGCTTCCCCGGGAGTCATCTCGCGGTAGCGGCGAGATAGGGAGAGCGGTTGCCGGGAGACAGGAAGGCGCAGTCACGTGTGCAGCCGCGGAGGATCACTGGGAGACAGAGTTGCCGGCCGGCCGGCGTTTTGGGAGGCGGAAGACCGGAGCAAAGCGGGCTTTCGATCGGAAGGGTCTGCGGTGGCTTGGGTAAGTGCATCCCTAAGCACCCCATACCAGTTTTCCCCGGATCTCCAGGCTTCCCCTGGAGGCTTTTGAGAAGGCTCCTGCTCCCCTGGGCTTATCTTGCGGTGACGGTGCGACGAGGAGTGCGGCCGTCAGGAGACGGTTAGGACGGCGCAGCCACATGAGAGAGACGCCGTTCCCCGGCTCATATTCTGGGAGATAGATATAGTATGAGTGGAGAGGTCCAGCGAGCCCAGTGAGGAGAGAAACCCACGACCGGGTACCCCGAGGTTTGGAACACAGATACACTGCCTCCGTACTGCCTCCATACTGCTACTGTCTCCGTGTGATTATATATTATATATATCATAGGACTATAATACTATACTCCTTACCTCCCTCCTCCATACCTCTATATCACCCTACATTACTATTCTACCCTGTCAACAAATTATACTATCTTTATGCTACTATAGATACATCTCTACCTTTATTTCCACACCATTGGGAAATTATATATTGTTCCTAGAAGAAGAAGTTAACCCCACAAAGAGTAACCCCCCCCAGGAGAAGATTGCCACAGAAGAGATTCGTACCCTGAAGGACATTATAACTTGGAGGGTGAGTGATAACAGTGGTTTTATTGCAGAAGTGGGTTTTTTTTTTTTGTTTTTTTTTTTTGCTCTGCATCTGTTGTCTAAGGAATTTGGACTTTGAATCCGGAGAGTCCTAGGGTGGGTCTAAAGATCCGATAGATTACAAGGAAAGGAGTCGGGATAAAACCTCAAAAATAATCATGAAAGGCAAAAACACAAAAGGGGTTGGGTCTAGGAACCCCCAATCTGGTACGATCAAAAAATTTACGACACAGGGAAATCTCACGCCAGAAAGATCCCAGAGAAACAGTGAAAAAAGTGAATTGGAAATAAGTCTGGATAACAGCCCGAGACTTTCCCTGGGTCCGGTGTATAACAGTCAACAAGTAATGGAAGGCATTGAGACGAGAGAAATTGAAAGGGACCTTCAAATACCAAATAAAAAGGAAATGGCGGAGATGTTTAAAAATCTGGAAATATCAATAAAGCAAGAGATGGGTATAATTCGGGAAGATCTGGAGCAATTGTTAACTAGGGTGGAGGAAACGGAGGAAAAAGTTCAAAAACATGCCCAAATTATCCCAAACTTGAAAAAAGGGATAACAGACAATAGAAAGGACCTAAAAAGACTGCTTTATATGATGGAACAACAAGAAAACAGAGCAAGGAGAAACAATCTAAGAGTGAGAGGAGTCCCAGAGTTGACCCTGGGGGAAGATTTAAAAGGGTTAATTGGCAAAATTTTGACCTTCATAATGGATAATCAGGACATGGCGATATGTAAACTGGATGGAGTATATAGGATAGGGAGGTTTCAGCGAGAAAAAGGAGTAGAGAAACCAAGAGACATAATTGTTAAATTTCATAATCACGATGATAAAGAAGAGATATGGAAAAAGGTGAAAGGCAGAACAAATATTGTATATGAAGGGAAAAACATCCAAATTTTTGCGGACTTAACAGCAGAGACTTTGCGGAAAAAGAGATTATTGAAACCCCTACTAGAAGTGCTGAAAAAACATAATGTGAACTATAGATGGGGTCGTACAGCGGGTTTAATTGGTTGGAGGGAAGGAATTACAGCGGTCTTGAGGTTCCCAGAAGATGTGGGGGAGCTCTGTGATAAATTTGGTATACAGAAACTAGAGATCCCGGGTTGGGAAGGGGAGGAGGGAGAGTTATATAATCTGGAGGAAGAAAATTGGCAGCCGGTTAAAAAAAGAAATAGAGAAGCAATGGATAAGGGGACACGGGGGAGGAGGAGGGGGGGGGAGTGCGGTCATGGGAGGAGTTGAACCCCTGAGGTAGGGATCCAAGGTGGATAAAGATCCATAGGCAGAGGAGGCCTGGAGGGGATGGTGGGGGGGGAGGGGGGGGGGGTGGTGGGATGTGGGGGGGAGGAGGGTGGTGAGATGGGGAGTGGGGGGGGTTGGATGGGTAATACTCTGCATAGGAGGGGTAAGAGTAAGAGGACGGGTAGCGGAAAGAGAGAGAAAAAAAAGAGGAGGCCAACATGGAAGAAGTTCAGTTTGTAACTTTTAATGTAAAGGGACTAAGTTGCCCTGGAAAGAGATTTAGATTATTTAAGGAGTTACAACACAGGACAGCCTCAGTGGTTTTTTTTGCAGGAGACACATTTGGATTTGGAATCTAAGATTGGGCTGCGCTCAAGATACTTTCCGACATGGTATTATGCGGACTCACCAATTAGAAGAGCAAAAGGGGTAGCTATAGGGTTTGCAAAAAATATTAGGTTTGAAGTGGAGAAGAGAATAACAGACCCAGAGGGCAGGTTTTTGTTCCTAAGGGGTAAGTTGCAGGATATTGATTGTACAGTTGCTAGTATATATTGCCCAAATAAGAAACCAGAGATATTCCTAAGGGAAGTATTGCAGAGGCTGATGGATTTTAAAAGAGGTCAATTGATAGTAGCGGGGGATTTTAACCTTTGTATGGATCCACGGCTGGATACTACCTCCCAAGCGAGGAAAGAGGAGTATAGGTCCCTGAGATTATTAAAGAAATCATTGAATGAGTGTCAGTTGGTGGATATATGGAGAATTAGGCACATGAAAGATAGAGATTATACATTTTATTCACATGTTCACGAGACTTACTCCAGATTGGATTACGTATTGGTAGAACATCAATTTATAGACTCCGTCGTAGAGGTTATGATTGGAGGGAGTTCTATCTCAGACCACTCTCCGGTTGTAATAAAGTTAAGTTGGGGTAGTGAAGATAGAGGTGGTTTTGTGTGGCGGATGAATGAAGCACTTCTTTTGGATGAGGAGATCGATCAAAGGATTAAAATAGAAATTGAAAGATATTTTGAAGAGAATGACACTGGGGAAGTGTCGGTCGCAACATTGTGGGAGGCCCATAAAGCCTATATCAGAGGATTACTTATTGCAATAGGGGCAAAAAAGAAAAGAGAAAGGAGAGAAAAGATTAATAGACTTTTAAATGAAATAGCTGATCTGGAACAGGCTCATAAAAGGAATATCTTGAAAGAACTAAGGCAGAAGATAATAAAAAAGAAAGATGAATTAGAGAGGACAATGAAGGAAGAAAAAAGAAGAGTCTTTAATAAATTAACAAGCGAAAGGTATAGATGGGGAGATAGGCCGGGAAAACATCTAATGAGGGCGTTGAGGGAAAAGAAAAATAGGAATTATATAGAAAAAATAAGAAACTCCAAGGGTGAAATGGTTCACTCAACTAAAAGAATCGCTAGAGTATTTAAAGATTATTATAGTGAATTATACAACATTATACCCCAGGACACCCCCAATAACATTGATACAGTAAATAAAGAAAAAAGAAGTATATTTCTAAAAAATGCAAGTCTAACAAAATTAAGTAAAATTCAACTGAATTCTTTGGATTCAGAAATTACGTCAGAAGAAATAGAAATGGCATTGAAGGATACACTGGTGGGGAAAAGTCCGGGCCCAGATGGGTTTACTGTAAAATATTATAAAAAATATAAAGAGTTATTAATACCTAGATTGAAGACATATATGAACGCCCTCGGAGATAAGTTGGAAATTAGGGGAGAGTCCTTACAGGCCAATATAGTTTTAATCCACAAGGAAGATAAAGATCCTTCTCAGTGTTCAAGTTATAGGCCTATTGCGCTGTTAAATGTTGACACTAAATTGTTCGCAAAAGTTCTGGCAAACAGGCTTAAGGTCTTGTTACCAGAATGGATACATGGGGATCAGGTGGGATTTGTCCCGGGAAGAGAGGGTAGAGACAACGGATTAAGATCATTGTTGCTTATACAAGAGGGGAAAAAAGGGAACACCCCAGTAATATTATTGTCAATTGATGCAGAGAAAGCTTTCGATAGAGTGAACTGGAGTTTTATGATGGACACCTTGGTGGAGATGGGGTTGGGGGATAGAATTAGGAAGTGGATTGGTAATTTATATAAAGGCCCCACAGCCACTGTCTTGGTAAATGGAGGAAGATCGGAGCTCTTTAGGATGTCAAATGGAACTAGACAGGGATGCCCCCTATCCCCACTATTGTTTGTTTTGTCCCTGGAACCATTGTTGTCAATGATAAGAAAGAATATCAATATAAAAGGAATAAAGATAGGTGATAGAGAACATAAGGTAGCGGCCTACGCGGACGATTTATTGTTTTTCGTTGGAAATCCTCGTATTTCTCTACCAAACTTAATGAAAACACTGAAGGAGTACGGGGAAATATCAAACTTAAAAATTAATCCAACAAAATCAGAAATTTTAAATATAAATCTTAAAAATAGTGAAAAAGAAAAAATACAAGAAGAATTCCCCTTTGTGTGGAGAGAGAAAGAACTAAAGTATCTTGGGGTAAAATTGTCTGCCTCAATTAATAATATGTATAAGATTAATTATATTTCACTTTTAAACGAGATAAAAGAGGAATTGAATAGGTTGGGAACTGGAAATCCGTCTTGGATGGGCCGTATAAATTTAATAAAAATGATAATTTTGCCCAAAGTCCTATACAAGTTTCAAATGATCCCAATTAAACTTCCAGAGGTTTTTTTCAGGACACTAAGGAAAATGCTGTTGGGGTATATATGGAGGAAAAAAAAAACCGAGGATATGTTATGAAACGCTGACCAGAATTAAAGAGAGAGGCGGCTTAGGGCTCCCAGATTTCAAGAGATATTATAAAGCGACCTTGATCGCGAGAATCTTTGACTGGACTCATAACCCAGCGAAAAGTTGGGTCAAAATTGAAAATATACTGAGTGGGTCCAATCTGAATAGAATTATATGGTTACATACACATCATAGAGGTCTAGATGTTAACACAAGTGTGTACACTTTTATTGTTTTAAAAGTTTGGCAGATGTTACACAGACAAAGGGGTTGGGTTTTTAATTCACAGCTAATGCCACTTAAAAATACAGATTACTTTGCACCGGGGAAGGAAGATATCACGGGGAATTGGATTATTAAACAGGACGCGCAATTGAGAGATATAATGGTGGGGGAGGAACTAAGATCTTATAGAGAGATGGAGAAATTAAAGGGAGAGGTTTTTAGCAGAATGGACGAGGTTCGATACCACCAATTAAAACACTTTTTTGAGAGTCTCCCAAAACCGGTAAGAACTAAAAAGGATTGGAATTTATTTGAAAGTTTATTAGATACACGGGGAGATGGGAGACACGGAGTTGCTAAAATATATAGAATCTTAACGGCACTAGACACTGACACAAAATTAATTTATGTAGAGAAATGGGGAAAAGATATGGGCAGGGAGATTGATGAGGAACAGCAGAGGAAAATGCTTAGATTAATTCACGAAAATATTAGTATTAGAGAAGTAGAATTAAATTATAAGTGTTTAGTTAGATGGCACATTGCACCGAGTGTGGAGCACAAGATGAATGAGGAGAACTCTCCACTATGTTGGAGAGGCTGTGGAGAAGTGGGTACACTATATCACATTTGGTGGGAATGTTCAAAGATACAGGTGTTCTGGGGGAAAATCGTCCATTTAATGAGGAAAATTACTGAGATCGATATTAGATTGGACCCAGAGTTATGTCTTCTTCATATCTCCGAGCTTACAGTGAGATCATATAAGGACTCAGGGATTTGGTACTTTCTGAATGCAGCCAAAGGCTTGATTCCTACGTTTTGGAAAAAAAGGGAGGTTCCGACGGAAGTAGATTGGTTGATCAGAATGAATCAGTTATGTGAGATGGAAAAACTTTATTATACACACATAGACGGGATGGAGATGTACCATAAAAAGTGGGGAAAATGGGAAGAATTTAGACAAGAAAGTGAAATATAGTTGATTTACACCTCTTGACGAACAATGATTTTTAGAAATGAGTTTTAGAAAGAAAAAGGATAGTGTTATATATTTATTTATTTATGCGTTCTCTCTCTTTTGGATTTGAAAAGAAATGGCAGAGCAGGAGGGAGGGGGGATATGGGGTTGAGCGTGGGTGGGGAGGGGTTTAGGGGGGATTAGGGCTGTGGGAATTAAATAAATTATGAGGAATATAATGATTATTTAATGAAGAAAATGTTTGTTAATTATATTTGATTGAAATTCAATAAATATTTATAAAATATGGATGTTTTGTTATGATTATTTGAGTGGCATTTGAAGTGTGGACACTTGATCACAGAAAGCAATGTGTGTTTACCCCCCCTGCTTTTCTTTTCCTTGGAAGGGGACTTGCATCATATTAGTATTTTAGTTTATGGACACTATTATTTATAAGTGTGTGGACACTGCTAATTAGTCATTTTTTTTTGGAGTGGCACAATATATTTGAGTTACTTTGAGATTTATAATATTGTATTTGGCACCTTTTCATCGGAGCACTTTTAAGTATTGCACTTAGTGGATATTTTCACATTTTTTAGAAGTGCTGCACTATTTATGATTATTACATACACTGTTTGGGTATCAGTTTGAGTGTTGGCAGCTTTCAGTCAGGTAGACTTCCTTTCAGCGCAGGAGGACCTTGGTCCCAAAGCAACGATGATGTGACCCATATTTCCACACATTATATCATGGATCCTGATCCAAATAAAAGATCCCGAAGTGATAGAAGTCGTGAAAAAGAAGAAAAAAAAAGAGAGAACAAAAGATGCTGAGCCCCCCCCCAAAAAAGGCTAGCATCAACGAAATAGCGGATAAACAATATGCAGCATAGAACAATTGAAATGCAAAGTCAAGAAACGGAAGAGTCTCCACCAAGGCAAAGCAATAGGGAGAGTCTTTTGATCAGACTCTTCCCTGTATGTGTAGGTTTAGTCTTTCTGCTTTTTGGTTTCTTACAAAAATCTTAGTAAATACCGGTATGTGAATGGTCTTCCATTCTAATTTGCCATGAAGCCCCCTCTAGTGTGGAAACTTACGTGAACAGATCAGAGTTACGTCCTCTTCTGCCTGTTTCAGCAATGGCTTCTCTGTACTTCCTGTCTGTGTGACCTACCACTTCCTGTTTAGATGTCCTCTCTCTTTACTTCCTGTTCAGATGTCCTCTCTCTTTACTTCCTGTTCGTAGATCCCTCCACTTCCTGCCTATGCTTTCCCTCTCTCTCTTCGCTTCTTGTTCGTAGATCCCTCCACTTCCTGCCTAAATTGGTACCAGGGGCATCTCATGGGGCCCCCTACTGACCCCGGGCCCTCGGGCAGTGCCCGAGTTTCCAAATGGTCAGTCCGCCCCTGGAAGTACTACCACCTTTCTTCCAGACATTTGATATAAGCGGTGTTCAGAGGCTTCTGCTGAAAGTCCTCCATCATACTTGCTAAATATATCCCCATTGCACATGAGTAAAATTAGGTGCTGAAGAAACAGCCAGATAATACAGAACTTTACTTAAAAAATAAAAATTTGCATTTTTTTTTCAAAGCATATGTAATACCTCATCTTGTAAAACAACCCATAATAGAAATGAAAGGCAAAACATTTGTGTGTAAATATAAAAATATATAGGGACCTTTTCCCCTTTTTTTAAATAAGTGATCACATACCCTCTGTTCTCAGCGGCATAGAGAATTGGGGGAGGAGAAACAGCAGGACACTGAGCTTCACAGTGAATGTCTGTGGAAGGGGGGAGGGGGCTGTCGGGACAATTCTGATCATTGGAGGAAAGCAGGTTGAGTTCCCAGCACACCTAGAGAACTGTCCACGTTGTGCTCTCATGCCTAGTGTGGTCAGTTTTTACATAGGAAAGCAGAGGGACTGGCAGGAACACCAGGGATTTCACACAAAGGAAACAATACAAAGAGAAGAGGAGACTTCTTCATACAAGTACTTGATATAGCATGCACATATCAGGAATAGGGAATGTTATTTATTTTATTGTTTATTATCTATTACAAGTACTTTTATAAACTATATTGCCTAAAGTATTGGGCGCCAGCCTTTCCACGCAGCGGACCTTGAATGGCCTCCCAGTCTTAGTCTGTAGGGTTCAATATTGAGTTGGCCCCGCACTTTGCAGCTATAACAGCTTCAGCTCTTCTGGGAAGGCTGTCCACAAGGTTTAGGAGGGTGTCTATGGGAAGGTTGGACCATTCTTCCAGAAGCACATTTGTCAGGTCAGGCACTGATGTCGGAGGAAGAGGCCTGGCTCGCAGTCTCCGCTCTAATTCATCCCAAAGGTGTTCTATGGGGTTGAGGTCAGGACTCTGTGCAGGCCAGTCAAGTTCCTCCACCCCAAACTGGCTCCTCCATGTCTTTATGGACCTTGCTTTGTGCACTGGTGTGCAGTCATGTTGGAACAGGAAGGGGCCATCCCCAAACTTTTCCCACAAAGTTGGGAGCATGAAATTGTCCAAAATGTTACCTTAAAGTGTTCCCTTCGCTGGAACTAGGGGGCCAAGCCCAACCCCTGAAAAACACCCCCACACCATAATCCCCCCTCCACCAAACTTTACACTTGGCACAATGCAGTCAGGCAAGTACCGTTCTGGCAACCGGCAAACCCAGACACGTTCAACGGATTGCCAGACAGAGAAGCATGATTGGTCCCTCCAGAGAACACGTCTCCTCTGCTCTACAGTCCAGTGGCGGCG
The DNA here is from genome assembly GCF_062004578.1 of Staurois parvus. Taxonomy (NCBI): domain Eukaryota; kingdom Metazoa; phylum Chordata; class Amphibia; order Anura; family Ranidae; genus Staurois; species Staurois parvus. Next base: position 1,822,911 of record NW_028318245.1, on the reverse strand, counting down.
TGCTTTACACTATGGCATCCCACACTTTGCATTGCACTTGGTGACGTAAGGCTTGGATGCAGCTGCTTGGCCATGGAAACCCATTCCATGAAGCTCTCTACACACTGTTGTGCTCATCTGAAAGCCACACCAAGTTTGGAGGTCTTTAGCTATTGACCCTGCAGACAGTTGGTGACTTCTGCGCACTGTGCGCTTCAGCATGCACTTACCCCACCCTGTCATGTGACGTGGCCTACCACTTGGTGGCTGAGTTGCTGTTGTTCCCAGTTGCTTCCACTTTGTAGGAAGCATCTAGGTCAAACATCTATTAAACCAATCCCATCAGGATAAGTGCAATGTTTCAAGTCCACGCAGGACCCCCTTTGACAGTAATGTGATGTTGAAGGGGTCCTGCATGCATTGAAACGTTGCACTTATTGTGATGTGATCTAGACTATAGGTCATGAATCCATAGCCCTGGTGCCCAACATGGAGCCTGCTGTGCTCCAGACCCCACTTCAGATCTGGAGCACACAACTGTTTATACCTTTAAAGGTGCAGCTCTCAGCTCTTCTGTATAAGTGACAAGAAAGTCATTGGTATGTTAGTTGAGGAGTACTGTAGAAGTAAACCTTGCAAACAGTTTGCAGGTTTGCTGATCATACCGCATGCACCTATCAACTGCCATGCTTCCTGACTGCCTTACCCCCCATATCAACTCAACTGCTCCTTCTCAGACTGTTTCCCTCACACAGCTCCATCTCTCAGACTTTTTCTCTTATGGTCTTCTCACTTCAGCCAAAGGACTCTTCTCTCTTGCCCCTGTTCTCTCCAGTCAGATCGCTCCCATCTACCTGTCTGTCAGGTCACTCTTCTCTCTTCCCTGACACACATACAAACGAGAAGAGCCTGTGGGGCAATATCCTTAAAAATGCACTCATGACCAAAAATGAATCCGCTCATCAATCACATCTCCCCACCATGGTACTGGGCACCAAAGTCCTCTCACCACCCATGATAGGAGCTCTAGCTGTCAATGTGGATATGGCAGCAGTCCTGGATTGAATGCAGCTGCCGCTGTGTTAGTTCACAAACACAGGAAGCCTCCCTGGGTCACGTGGTACTAGCAGTTGGCTGTTTATGGGGTGTGTGACAACATTTTTCAGAGGGTGTGCCTCCTTTATCGCCTGCATTCAGTTCTAGACTGCTGCCATATCCACACTGTCAGCTGGAGCTCCTATCAAAACACCAACACTTATCTGGGCCAGAGTGACCAGGTCCTGGATTACCCCCTAAATTGGGTAGGCAACCTGCGGCTCTCTAGCTGTTGTGGAACTACATTTCCCATGAGGCATTGCAAAGATTACAAAACTGACAGTTACAGCTATGACTTGCATAGGCATGACGGGACTTGTAGTCCTGCGGCTCTCAGGTTGCCTACCCCTGCTAAATGCACCCAGGTCAACCAGACACATATAAGGCCTGGTTCACAAAGATGTGACTTGAGTCACATGATATTGCATGACAATGGAAATCACGTGATTATCGCGCCTGTTCACATCAGTGTGGTACAACACAGTGTGTTTTTGGAAAAGGGTCCTTCGCTACTTTGGCGTGATTGCAGCGTGATTATGGCCCCATAGATTTCAATGGAAGCTCACCAAAAACGCATGTTGACGCATTTTTGCAGCTTGTTAAGGCTCCTTAACAACCAGCCTCCAGTCTCATTCACCTACCAAAAAATCACAGTAGTATCAAAAATGCAACAAGGTCACACGACATAATTGCGCTGAAAAACAGATGAAATCGCAGTTGCGCTAGTGTGAACCTAGGTTTAAGGTCTATGTGGGGACATAAACACCCTGCACAAGTGAGTTTTTGAGATGTGTTTGGGTAACTAGCAACCCTCCTAAATTTGAAAATTATTTGCCTTTCGTCAATCATCTTTACCTGGTCTCTGAAATCATCAACCATCTTTACCTGATCCCCAAAATCATCAACCACCTGATCCCCAAAATCATCAATCATCTTTACCTGGTTTCTGAAATCATCAATCATCTTTACCTGGTCTCCGAAATCATCAACCATGTTTACCTGGTCTCCGAAAAATAGCACACCATTAGAGTCCATCTTATCCTAGTTCTTATGCTTTTTTTACTCCCTTTGTGAAACCATCAACCGTATTTACCTGGTCTCGGAAATCAACGACCATCTTTACTTGGTCTCGGAAATCATCAAACATCTTTACTTGGTTTCAGAAATCATCAACCATCCTTACCTGATCCACAAAATCATCAACCATCCTTACCTGATCCCCAACATCATCAACCATCCTTACCTGATCTCAGAAATCATCAACCATCTTTATCTGGTCTCCAAAATCACCAACCATCTTTACCTGATCCCCAAAATCATCAACCATCTTTACCTGGTCTCCGAAATCACCAACCATCTTTTCCTGATCCCCAGAATCACCAACCATCTTTATCTGATCTCCGAAACCATCAACCATCTTTACCTGGTCTCCGGAACCATCAACCATCTTTACCTGGTCTCCGGAACCATCAACTATCTTTACCTGGTCTCCGAAATCACCAACCATCTTTACCTGATCTCCAAAATCATCAACCATCCTTACCTGGTCTCAGAAATCATAAATCATCTTTACCTGGTCTCCCAAATCACCAACCATCTTTATCTGATCTCCAGAACCATCAACCATCTTTACCTGGTCTCCGGAACCATCAACTATCTTTACCTGGTCTCCAAAATCATCAACCATCCTTACCTGGTCTCCAAAATCATCAACCAACTTTACCTGGTCTCTGAAATCACCATCTTTACCTGATCTCTGGAACCATCAACCATCTTTACCTGATCTCCAAAATCATCAACCATCTTTACCTGATCTCAGAAATCATCAACCATCTTTACCTGATTCCCCAAATCATCGACCATCTTTACCTGATTCCCCAAATCATCGACCATCTTTACCTGATCCCCGAAATCATCAAGCATCTTTACCTGATCCTCAAAATTATCAACCATCTTTACCTGGTCTCCAGAACCATCAACCATCTTTACCTAGTCTCCAAAACCATCAACCATCTTTACCTGATCCCCGAAATCATCAAGCATCTTTACCTGATCCTCAAAATCATCAACCATATTTACCTGGTCTCTGGAACCATCAACCATCTTTACCTATTCTCCAAAATCATCAACCATCTTTACCTATTCTCCAAAATCATCAAACATCTTTACCTGGTCTCCAGAACCATCAACCATCTTTACCTGGTATTGGGAACCATCAACCATCTTTACCTGGTCTCCAAAATCATCAACCATCCTTACCTGATCCCTGAAATCATCAACCAGCTTTACCTGATCCCTGAAATCATCAACCATCTTTACCTGATCCTCAAAATCAACCATCTTTACCTAGTCTCCAAAATTATCAAGCATCTTTACCTGGTCTCCGGAACTATCAACCATCTTTACCTAGTTTTCAAAATCATCAACCATCTTTACCTGGTCTCCGAAATCATCAACCAACTTTACCTGATCCCCAGAATCATCAACCATCCTTACCTAGTCTCCGGAACCATCAAACATCTTTACCTGATCTCCAGAATCATCGACCATCTTTACCTGGTCTCCAAAACATACAACGCCATTAGAGTCCATCTTCTACTTCCTATGCTTTTTGTATTCCCTTTGTAAAGTTTTTCTTTGAACATTTTTTCGTGGATGTTGGGCACTTGTAAGGGGTTTTCCAAAACTGCTAAACTCACCCATCTGGCTGTTTCCCATCCTCCTTCTCCTCCTCCTGCACAGGCGTGGCACCCACATTTCCATTTACCGTCCTTCTATCTCATGCAACCCAACCCCCATCTTCCCATCACCAGTCATTTCCTAGTATGATAAAGCATCTGACATTCTAATTTATTCCTCATCCACAGACAACAGTCCCAGTTTAAGTAACTATCTGATATAGAGTAAACCCTTCACCGGTTCACCCCATCAGGTTCGTGTCGAATTTTTATTGTTTGATATAAATAATAATAATACATAGGAGCCTGTAATGGTGCTCAACATACAGTAGAGGTGGCCAGACAAGAGGTTTGCATAATGGATACATTATATTTACATCATCCAAAGTGAAAAAGGATAAAAAACAACAAATGTTTAACTCTTCTTATCGTAAGATTATTCTCTAGATGGACCGGGCTGTGAAGTACTTACGGTGTGTCTTTTCTGGTGTATAAGAAGGTATCCTTTCTGAACGAAACATTTTCCGCACACCGTGCATAAAAAGGGCCGTTCTCCTGTGTGGATTCTCTGGTGCGTGAGAAGGTTTGCTTTTTGCGCAAAACATTTCCCGCACTCCGAACATGAAAAAGGCCGCTCCCCAGTGTGACATTTTTGATGCGTTAGAAGATGTCCTTTGCGTATAAAATGCTTCCCGCACTCCGCACATGAAAAAGGACGCACCCCTGTGTGACTTTTCTGGTGGATAAGAAGGTGTCCTTTACGTAGGAAACACCTTCCACACTCTAAACAGGAGAAAGGACGTTCACCCGTGTGAATTCTCTGGTGTGCAGTAAGGTTTCCGCTCTGTGCAAAACATTTTCCACACTCCAAACATGAGAAGGGGCGCTCACCAGTGTGGATTCTCTGGTGTGTAAGGAAATCTCCTTTCTGACTGAAACATTTTCCACATTCTGAACTTGAAAATTAATGTTCTCGAATGAGAGTGCTTTGATCTTCAACAACAGATGATTTCAGTGAGAAAGAGTTTTTATCTAAAAAACCTAAATTACCAGAAGAGGATCTCTGAGGATTTGGCAGATTGGAAAAAGGCTGGTCACTCTGTGATCTTTGGTAGAGTTTTTTGGCCACAGTTTGTGACTTTTTGTGACATTCTTTTAAAACAGAGGGGTCTGCTGATCTAGGAGAATGGATATGCTGTGTGTTATTATCTGAAGAAATCATACGATATCCCTCCAAGGTGTTCTGGATCTTGGGTCCACCTGATCAAAAAATCAAAAGGACATTCATTTTGTAGTGAGCAGTTTCGTAGATCTCAGGCTAACATTTGGGTTCTACTAGAACACCAAAAAAAAAAAAAAAAGGAATTAAGTACATAACGTAACCAAACCAACAAGGGCAAACTAGGTTTCAGGGTACCTATGCCTATACGCCAGTGGAAGCATGAATTTAAAATTGAAGTATGGAAATAATCCTTTCATATGGTGTCTAGTATCTCCTCCTCATTTGTTGGGAACATGACGTTATATTGAGGAATGGAGATGGACCTTTCATATGGTGTCCAGTATCTCCTCCTCATTTGTTGGGAACATGACGTTATATTGAGGGCTGGAGATGGACCTTTCATATGGTGTCCAGTATCTCCTCCTCATTTGTTGGGAGCATGACATCATATTGAGGAATGAAGATGGACCTTTCATATGGTGTACAGTATCTCCTCCTCATTTGTTGGGGACCAGGGGTGGACTGACCATTTGGAAACTCAGGCACTGCCCGAGGGCCCGGGGTCAGTAGGGGGCCCCATGAGATGCCCCTGGTACCTTTTTCATAGGCTTTTTTGAGTTTAGGCAAGGACACAGGGGCCCCATGATCCCCTATTGCCCGGGGCCCCATGAGATGTCAGTCCGCCCGTTGGGGACATGACATTATATTGAGGAATGGAGGTGGACCTTTCATATGGTGTCCAGTATCTCCTCCTCATTTGTTGGGAACATGAAGGGGGAAGGGGACATTAGAGTGTAAGCTCCTCTGGTACAGAGACCGATGTGATTGTGGGGGAGGGGACATTAGAGTGTAAGCTCCTCTGGTACAGAGACCGATGGGGCTGTGGGGGAGGGGACATTAGAGCGTAAGCTCCTCTGGTACAGAGACCGATGGGATTGTGGGGGAGGGGACATTAGAGCGTAAGCTCCTCTGGTACAGAGACCGATGGGACTGTGGGGGAGGAGACATTAGAGCGTAAGCTCCTTTGGTACAGAGACTGATGGGACTGTGGGAGAGGGGACATTAGAGCGTAAGCTCTTCTGGTACAGAGACTGATGGGACTGTGGGGGAGGAGACATTAGAGCGTAAGCTCCTCTGGTACAGAGACTGATGGGACTGTGGGAGAGGGAACATTAGAGCGTAAGCTCCTCTGGTACAGAGACTGATGGGACTGTGGGGGAGGGGACATTAGAGTGTAAGTTCCTCTGGTACAGAGACTGATGGGACTGGCTCAGTGATCTCTGTACAGCGCTGCGGTATATGCCAGAGCTATATAAATGTATAATAATAGTGTGTGACTGTGGGGGAGGGGACATTAGAGTGTAAGCTTCTCTGGTACAGAGACCGATGGGACTGTGGGGGAGGGGACATTAGACTGTAAGCTCCTCTGGTACAGAGACTGATGGGACTGTGGGGGAGGGGACATTAGAGTGTAAGCTCCCCTGGTACAGTGACTGATGGGACTGTGGAGGAGGGGACATTAGAGTGTATGCTCCTCTGGTACAGAGGCCGATGGGACTGCGGGGAAGGGGACATTAGAGTGTAAGCTCCTCTGGTACAGAGACCGATGGGACTGTGGGGGAGGGGACATTAGAGTGTAAGCTCCTCTGTACAGAGACCGATGGGACTGTGGGGGAGGAGACATTAGAGCGTAAGCTCCTTTGGTACAGAGACTGATGGGACTGTGGGAGAGGGAACATTAGAGCGTAAGCTCCTCTGGTACAGAGACTGATGGGACTGTGGGAGAGGGAACATTAGAGTGTAATCTCCTCTGGTACAGAGACTGATGGGACTGTGGGGGAGGGGACATTAGAGTGTAAGCTCCTCTGGTACAGAGACTGATAACACTGGCTCAGGGTTCCCTGTACAGCGCTATAAGTCAAAGCTACGTAAAGAAATATAATAAATCCATATATTATTGTTATATATATATATATAAAATATGTATCATCATCATGGAGATAAAAGTGACACAGTGTCTATGGAGGAAGAGGACGGACATGGCTATGGAGGAAGAAGACGGACATGACGATGGAGGAAGAGGATGGACATGATGACGGAGAAAGAGGACGGACATGACTATGGAGGAAGAGGACGGACATGACGATGGAGGAAGAGGATGGACATGACGGGGGGGTTACTGGATGTAAATATAAAATAAGATCCTATTACCTCCTCTGCTGCCAGTTCCAGCAATGTCTCCTCTCTACTTCCTCTGTACATGACATCACTTCCTTTCTGCTCCAGCTGTTCTGCTACTTCTTGTGTTTACATTCCACATTACATACGTGAGATCTTCACCTTGTGGATCTTGGAGGTACTGCAGGTTTCTGTAGGCTCTCGTCATTACACGGGTTGTTACCATCACGTTTCCACATCTCAACAGCCACTGTGGTTTTTCCTTCCCTTCCTTTACCTTTTTTTTCCCCTCCTCTTTGCTTTTAACCCCCTAGCCCAGGGGTGGGCAACTGTGGCCCTCCAGCTGTTGGTGAACTACAAGTCCCATCATGCCTCTGCCTTTGGGAGTCATGCTTTTAACTGTCAGTTTTGCAATGCCTCATGGGACTTGTAGTTCTACAACAGCTGGAGGGCCACCAGTGGCCCACCCCTGCCCTAGCCAATGAGCGTGGAACTGCTTTCTCACATGGGCAGCTGGGGGATGGGGGGTAAAACAGACGGTTGACTCTTGCCCCAGCCCAACCCAAATGCTAACATTACATTCTGACAGGGCTGTGGCCGAGGCATGTGTAAAGTAGAATTACAGGCAAAACTTTTTTTTTTTCATTTTGGATAGTCAGGGAAGGTCACAACCTCTGTCAGTCATTGGAGAGATTTCCCTTCACTTCCTGTCCCATAGCCAAAACAGGAGGTGAGAGGAAATCCCTTGGGGGCCCCCCAGGTCACCATAACTAGTGTCTCCATTGGCAGATTTTCCCTCTATTACTTTTCTGGGGACAACCCAAAATTTGGGATTATGTTTTACTTTCACTTTCAATGATGATGGTGAACAGGACTAATAGAGAGGGTGACTCTCCCTAATGAGGGCACAGACAGCAATATAAACCGGCAGGGGGTCTAATCCATCTCCACTCTGTCCAAAACTAAAAAAAAAAAAAAGTTTTGTCTTTAGCTACTTCCCAACCGGCCCATGTATATAAACGGCCGGATGGTGGCAGTGCAGGGTTGGGTGGCCGTTTATAAACGGACTCCCCGCACCCTGCTTGTGCGCACTCCCTGGGAGCGCGCAGCACCGCGATACGGTGCCCGCTGTGTCCTCCGGACACAATAGAACACCGATCGTCGGATGGGACCTCTGTATGGGGTCCCGATCATGTGATCACTGATTGGCCAATCAGTGATCACATGAAGAGTAGTAAGCAAGATGTCACTTCTGACATCATTGCTTACTACGTGTGAAATCTGTGAATGATCAGAGGTCACATGGTACAGGGCTATTCACAACAGCCTTGTACCATGTGACAAGCTGTGACCAATCACAGCTCTCACAGTATTTCTCAATGGCTGCAGGAATGCAGCCAGAGAGAAGAAGAAATGATTGCTTTTACAGCCTTTATGGGTGTAAAAGCAATCAGTGTTAAAAAAAAAAAAATCTTCATCACCCCCCACAGGTAGTGTCACCATGGTGATACTGTACTGCTAGGGTGACAGTATGTAAAAAAAAAAGTAAAACATAAATAATAATATAAAAAAAAAAAAAAAAAAAGTAAAACAAAAATGTTTAAAAATTATAATTTTTGGTTATAAACTAATTTGTTTTTTTTGTTTTTTTTACTAAAAAGATAACGGAATTAATTTTGGCCAAGATTTATGATGAAATATTATTTATTTGCAAAATTTCAAAAACACTTTTTTTCTAAATGTTTGGACTTTTTCATTTACATAACAAAAAAAATAAAAATCCCAGTGGTGAATAAATACCACCAAAATAAAGTTGTATCTGTCGCAAAAAAATGCTTGTCATTCAAAGTGTGATAGCGCTGAAAGCTGAAAATTGGCCTGGACTTAAAGGGGGTGAAAGTGTCCGGACTGGAAGGGGGTGAAAGTGTCCGGACTGGAAGGGGGTGAAAGTGTCCGGACAGGAAGGGGGTGAAAGTGTCTGGACAGGAAGGGGGTGAAAGTGTCTGGACTGGAAGGGAGGATGAAAGTGTCTGGACTGGAAGGAGGTGAAAGTGTTCAGACAGGAAGGGGAGTGAAAGTGTCCAGACTGGAAGTGGTTAGTTATACTTAACTTGTGTTGGCAGGCATTGTCTATCGACTACAGGCATTGAGATCCATGGGGACACACCTCAGCAACAAGCCATACACTCAGCTCGCAGTTGTGGTGCATTTTACTATGATGTTCAAGACGTAATGGTTATCCTGATGAAGTCACGTGTGACACTGTCAGGGAGCGAGGAGCCAGACACACAAGGAGGTGCAATTAAAGGTAGGTTTATTATACAAAAACAAGACAGAGTCTATGCAAGTCCAACAGCAACAGCAGATGACATTGGACTGCGGGTGGTAGGCCGAAGAAAAGGAGAGCTTGATACCCAACTGGGAGCAGAAGGCGCGCCAGAACCTGGACACAAACTGGCTCCCACGGTCCGAGACAATCACCTTAGGTAACCCATGCAAGCGAAAGATCTCCCTGGCGAAAACCGTAGCCAGTTCTTGCGCAGTCGGCAATTTCTTGAACAGAACACAATGGCACATCTTGGAGAAACGATCAATGACCATAAAAATGACTGTATGGCCTCGAGACACAGGGAGGTCTACAATAAAATCCATGCCCAGGTGTGACCAGGGACGCTCCCTGGGAATGGGTTGCAGAAGGCCCAATGGAAGATGCCGAGGAGATTTATTCTGGGCACAGACAGAATATGCCGCTACATATGAGGCGATGTCGGAACGGAGAGATGGCCACCAGAATAAACGAGAAACGACCCAGGACAACTGGTTCCTCCCTGGATGACCGGCAGTCTTGGAATTATGGTAGGTACGCAGCAAGCGGGTGCGCAATCCCTCAGGTACGAAACATCTACCAGCCGGTCTCTCAGAGGGAGCATCAGTTTGAGCCACGAAAATCTGCTCCCCAAGGGGAGAAGTCAGGCTGGTACGAATGGCATCCAGGATCTGATCCGGAGGTATGACCGAGGTCGGCTCAGAGTCCTCCCTGGACAGCTCAGAGTATTGCCGCGACAAGGCATCAGCCCTGACATTCTTGGAGCCAGTCAAATAGGAGACCACATAGTTAAAACGCGACAAGAACAGAGTCCATCTGGCCTAACGGAGCGTCAACCTCTTAGCTTCCGAGAGATACGTCAGGTTCTTATGGTCAGTGAGAATGAGGACCGGAACTGCAGAACCCTCGAGCAGGTGCCTCCATTCCTTGAGAGCCTGAATAATGACCAACAACTCCCTGTCTCCAATCTGGTAGTGTCATTCTGCGGAGGAAAGCTTCCTGGAGTAGAACCCACAGGGAAGTAGGGGTGCATCGGGCGACCGATGCTGAGACAGGAGGGCGCCTACTCCCGTCTCAGATGCATCAACCTCGAGAACAAAAGGCAACCCAGGATTGGGATGAGACAGTATCGGAGCCGAAGCGAAGGCGGATTTCAGAGCTTCGAAAGCTAAGATGGCCTCGGATGACCACTCGTGGGGATTACTGCCCTTCTTGGTCAGATCTGAGAGAGGCTTGGCCAGCGTGGAGAAGTTCCTGATAAACTTCCGATAATAGTTGGCGAATCCCAAAAAGCGCTGAATGGACCGAAGACCACTGGGACGAGGCCACTGCAGAACCGCTGAAACCTTCTGAGGGTCCATGGAAAACCCCACAGCGGAAATAATGTATCCCAAAAAGGCAACCTGGGATCGGTGAAATTCACACTTCTCGAGCTTACAGAAAAGCTCGTTCTTTCGTAACCGTTGCAGCACCCACTTAACATCCTGGATATGAGACTCCATGGACACAGAGTAAACCAGGATGTCGTCCAAGTAAACCACCACGCACTGCTGCAACAAGTCACGAAAGACATCATTAATGAACTCCTGAAAGACTGCGGGCGCGTTACACAACCCGAAGGGCATAACCAGGGATTCATAGTGGCTGGTTCTGGTGTTGAACGCGGTCTTCCACTCGTCACCCTCCTTGATCCGTACAAGGTTGTACGCAGCCCTAAGGTCGAGTTTAGTAAAGGGCGTTGCTCCCTTGAGGTGGTCGAACAACTCGGTAATCAACGGAATTGGGTAAGCATTCTTAATCGTGATTCGATTGAGACCCCTGAAATCAATGCAAGGCCTCAATTCACGCCCTTCTTTTTCACGAAGAAAAAGCCAGCTCCTGCTGGAGAAGTAGACTTGCAAATGTGCCCCCGGGAAAGCGCATCCACAACGTACTCCTCCATGGCCTGATTCTCCGCAACCGAAAGAGGATACACCCTGCCACGCGGAGGAGTGGCACCGGGTTGCAAGGTTATGGCAATCGTATGGACGATGAGGAGGCAGAGCACTGGCGCGCACCTTGTCAAACACATCCAGGTACTCCCCATAGTCTGTAGGCAACACAGAGTCTGAGGAGGCACACAACACCTTAACAGGTCCACGGATGCAACTGGCCCCACACTGAGGAGACCACGAGAGAATCTCGGCCAACCGCCAATCAAAAGGTCGGATTGTGCTTCTGAAGCCAGAGATATCCCAAAACCAAAGAGTAGTGCGGCGAAGAAATTACCTGGAAACAGGCCAACTCCCTGTGAACAGCCCCAATAGCTACTTCAACCGGCAGGGTCTCGTGGGTAACCTGCAGCGGTTGCAGGGGCCTGGGGAGTACTGGGCAGCAAATGAACTGTCCATAAACAACAGAGTTTACCAACGCCTGGGCCGTCACCGAGCCCTCCGCCCAAGAGAGGACAACGGTGATTAGCGGTTTATCTTTGCGGGAAACCGGGGACGAGGAAACTCCACCCAAGATCTGCCCCCGACAGGATCTCAGGTGCGAGCGTTTCCCGGAAGGACCGGACAGAATTGCCGAAAATGCCCACCGAGACCACAGTACAGGCAGTGACCCTCCCTACGCCAAGAGGCCCGCTCCCTCTCAGAAAGGCGAGCAAACCCCAGCTGCATGAGCTTACCGCCAGACAAGCCATCCCCAGGAGCCGTGGGAGGAGAGGGAGGAACAGGTGGGACAGAAAACATAGGTGGCAATCGGTTAGGAGGCCTTCGCAGATGCTCCTTAAGTGAAGGCCTCTCCCTGAGCCTGGTGTCAATCAGGATTAGGAAGGAAATAAGTACTTCGAGCTCCACAGGCAGTTCTTTGGCTGCAATCTCGTCCTTCAACGCATCTGAGAGACCATGAGAGAAAGCAGCCACCAGAGCCTCATTGTTCCAACCCACCTCTGCCGCCAGGGTACGAAATTCTATGGCGTACTCGGCAATGGTTCGTGAACCCTGATGCATGGACATGAGCAGCTTAGCAGCAGAGGCAGAGCAAGCAGGCACATAAAATAACGTACAGAAGGAGGCAACAAAACCGGCAAACTCGTGAATCACAGGGTTATCGTTCTCCCATAAGGGATTTGCCCAGGCCAAGGCCTTGTCCGAGAGCAGCAAGATTAGGAAGCCCACCTTTGACCTCTCCGTAGGAAAAGCGTGGGGTATCAATTCAAAATATATGCCCACTTGGTTAAGGAAACCCCGACACTGACTTGGCTCACCCCCAAAGTGGAAGGGGGTCTGAACCAGTCATACCTCTGGGCACCGCAGGTGTGGCAGCAGATGCAGAGATAGGCGCAACAACCGGAGCAACAGCGGGAGCAACCACAGGAGTGACAACCGGCCTAATTGCACCAGGAGTAAGGTGCGCTGTGCGTGCAAGCAGCGTTTGCAACCCCTGAGCGAACTGATCCAAGAGATCCTGCTAATCAAGTCTGGCAACCAACATAGGGAGCGAGGGCGTACCTGCACCGTCAGGATTCATGGCATTCGTCTAGTGTCAGGGAGCGAGGAGCCAGACACACAAGGAGGTGCAATTAAAGGTAGGTTTATTATACAAAAACAAGACAGAGTCTATGCAAGTCCAACAGCAACAGCGGATGACTTGGTAGAACAGTAGCCAGGAAGGATGGTCGCCAGAGCCAGGGTCAGAAGCCAGGAAGGATGATCGCCAGAGCCGGGGTCAGAAGCCAGGAAGGATGGTCGCCAGAGCCGGGGTCAGAAGCCAGGAAGGATGGTCGCCAGAGCCGGGGTCAGAAGCCAGGAAGAATGATCGCCAGAGCCGGGGTCAGAAGCCAGGAAGGATGGTCGCCAGAGCCGGGGTCAGAAGCCAGGAAGAATGGTCGCCAGAGCCGAGGTCAGAAGCCAGGAAGGAGTCTTGCCAAAGCCGAGTCGGTATCCAGTAGAGCAATGAGAAACTAAACAGGAGCTTGCTGCTGTGCAACAGACAGGACACGAATGCAATGGACAGCTACAACCAGCAGACTTATATGTGGGGATGCCAGCACATGGAGCAGCACAAGCCCTGAGGAAAGGTAGGACCTTGACAGACACGTGACGTAACGCGTCGATTACGCCATCTTGGTGCACCCAGGATACAGGTGGATACACCCATAATGTGAGCTGGAAATGTCTTACTGATTCTGTGGAAATGTGAGTGTATCTACTGGTGTTTTTTTGGTCTGATAATCTTTATTAAAACAGTATTGCACTATGGAAGTATCTTTCTTCTTTTATGGGCATGTTTGCACTGAGAGCTGAGCAGAGTTTCTGTGAGTGGGCTGGAGGTATTTAAAGTCACCTGCCTAAATTCACCCAGGAAGGGGAATATATGCTTGGCATACTGGAACCGTGGGTATAAGGAGATCGAGCTATAAGGAGATCTATACTATAGGATCCGGGTGTGATCCAAAAAGCATGATGACCCGTTGGGTCACGTATTTGAGGTGAGCAGGCATTTCAGCAATTTTTGGGATTCCTTGGAGAGCACACCACACGACACCAGTTCCTTGCTAAGAGTGGAGCACTGTCTGTTTAGTGTGGAGGATTCCCACAGCACTAATAATTGGACTCATAAAGGACTTTTTGCTGCTTTTTTATGAATAGTGTTTCACTATTTGGTTCACTGCTTATTCTGAAGTTAGTTGACTACACATAAGATTGTTGTTGTGCTTTTTCACTACGTGTATAGTGTATACACTTATTTGTGTGTTTAACACTGGTCATTGTATTTATTTTTTCCCATTTGTAGGGATTCACCTAGTTTACACTATTTGTGTGTATTATCCCAATTTTGGGATTTGGGTTTGTTGTTTCACAGCATTTAGGGTATTATGACCCATTTTTAGCAATTCACTCAATTGCACTTTAAGGGATTTTTTGCACCTTTATTTAAGTCCCCTTTTTTTGGGATTCATATGTTGGTATTCATTTGTTTTATAAATTATATTTAGTGCACTTTTCTATTTATTCATGTTTATTTAATGCTACATTTGTAGCTGGAAATCTGCTGCAGAAGACAATATGAAACCCGGATCATGTTACTTAAACTTTATTAGAGATCAGTGCTATCACCCCAATCAATATTCCGCTACAGACTGCTGAGGTCTAAGGGCCACACATCATGTATGAAAGGGCCGCATGTGGCCCTCGGTCCACAGGTTGGGCAGCTGGGCTGTTGGGATTCCCTCAGTGGCTATGTAGACAGATGAGGAAAGGAAAAAAAAAAAAAGATCTTTATTGTATTTCTTTGTTACAATAAAACTTTATTGAGTTTCACGAGAATTAAACAAGGCACTGCCGTGTACAGGTTACATTTCCTTCCGTGGTGCACATGGCAGGCAGTGATATCAGGATATACAGAACACGTATGAAACTATCATACAATGCGATGTCAAAAAGTATCGAGCCTAGTTGTGTAACACGCCAACAGATGGCAGAGCAAAAAACTGCACGCACAGTCACAGGGAGCTGTGCAACTGGTGCCATTCTGACCACATGCATTGCCACGTCAGGGTGCCAAAAGACAATCGTCCTGTGTACATCGGGATCTGTGAAACTGGTGCCATTCTGACCACGTGCATTGCCACGTCAGGGTGCCAAAAGACAATCGTCCTGTGTACATCGAGAACTGTGCAAACGGTGCTATTCTGACCAGCCTGCTATTTCATCACAGAAAGCAAGTTAGAACAAAGAGCTAACGTGAAATTCTCTGTTTCTGCCACCGAGACGTTTGATGTGATTCGGCAAGTTTACGGTTATGCTGCAAGGAGTCGTTCAAGGTGTTCTGAGTGGGACCCATGCTTCAAGAGCGGAAGAAGATCACTGGAAGACAACGAGAGAGCAAGAAGACGTTCAACGAGTTCAACCACCAAAAATGCCCTCTTTTCGAAGATGTAGATGCGGCTCAAAGGTCGCCATTTTGACAACATGGCGGAGATCCAACATTTTGCCCAGTTATCACATTTGCTTTTTGTTCTAACTTGCTGTTCGTGATGAAATAGCAAACGTGGCAATGCACGTGGTCAGAACGGCACCAGTTGTACAGCTCCCGATGTACACAGGACTATGGTTTTTTTTGAACACTGACTTACGAAGGTCGGTGCTCCCTATGACCATGCGTGCAGCCTTGTGCTGCTATCTATTGGCATGTTACTAGACTCAAAACTTTTTGATACCACCTCATACTGGACCAATAATGAATGGACACGGATGTTTACTAAATGCCTGTTTACACAGGGTGGGGAACCTGGGGGGGTGATGGGCTTCTTGGCCTATTAGATACAGTAGAAAAAGATGGAGTAATGGAAAAGAGAGAGAGCGGAAGGAGGATCAAGGAGCAGAAAGAGGGAAAAGAGAAAACAAGTAGAACAAAAGAAAGAAGGGAGTTGGAAAGGATGGGGATAGAGTGGATAAAGGAAAGGAGGAGGGAAGAGGTAAGGAAGGCCGAGGTGGCGTAGTCCTACAAAGTACACACCCCAGAACCTGTCCGATAGTATTTAAAGCCCAACTCTGGGCAAAAAAAAGAAGGTTTTCCATGCAGTCAGGCTGCACAGATCAACTGCTCATTTTGTCTGGGGGGTGAGAACGCCTATACCCACCCGATCCTCCACGCCACCTGAATATGGCTCCCCCCCGATCCTCCACGCCACCGGAATATGGCTCCCCTCTGATCATCCACGCCACCGGAATATGGCTCCCCCCCCCCATCCTCCACGCCACCGGAATATGGCTCCCCCCCCCATCCTCCACGCCACCGGAATATGGCTCCCCTCTGATCATCCACGCCACCGGAATATGGCTCCCCCCCCCATCCTCCACGCCACCGGAATATGGCTCCCCCCTGATCATCCACGCCACCGGAATATGGCTCCCCACCCGATCTTCCACGCCACCTGAATATGGCTCCCCCCTGATCCTCCACGCCACCTGAATATGGCTCCCCCTGATCATCCACGCCACCTGAATATGGCTCCCCCCGATCATCCACGCCACCTGAATATGGCTCCCCCCGATCCTCCACGCCACCGGAATATGGCTCCCCACCCGATCCTCCACGCCACCGGAATATGGCTCCCCACCCGATCCTCCACGCCACCGGAATATGGCTCCCCACCCGATCCTCCACGCCACCAGAATATGGCTCCATGCCACCAGAATATGGCTCCCCACCCGATCCTCCACACCACTGGAATATGGCTCCCCCCGATCCTCCATGTCACCGGAATATGGCTCCCCACCGGATCTTCCACGCCACCGGAATATGGCTCCCCACCCGATCCTCCACGCCACCGGAATATGGCTCCCCACCCGATACTCCACGCCACCGGAATATGGCTCCCCACCCGATCTTCCACGCCACCGGAATATGGCTCCCCACCCGATCCTTCACGCCACCGGAATATGGCTCCCCACCCGATCCTCCACGCCACCAGAATATGGCTCCCCAACCGATCCTCCACGCCACCGGAATATGGCTCCCCACCTGATCCTCCACGCCACCGGAATATGGCTCCCACCCGATCCTCCACGCCACCGGAATATGGCTCCCCACCCGATCTTCCACGCCACCGGAATATGGCTCCCCACCCGATCCTCCAGGCCACCGGAATATGGCTCCCCACCCGATCCTCCACGCCACCGGAATATGGCTCCCCAACCGATCCTGCACGCCACCGGAATATGGCTCCCCACCCGATCCTCCACGCCACCGGAATATGGCTCCCCACCCAATCTTCCACTCCACCGGAATATGGCTCCCCACCCGATCTTCCACGCCATCGGAATTTGGCTCCCCCCCGATCCTCCACGCCACCGGAATATCCCCCAATCCAGCGGTAAAGGTTCTTGGTCTATGGAGCCTGCTCTGTCCTTGATGATGTCAGGAACAGTCCACCACAGAAGACCAAGGGGGGCAAGTTAGTTGTAGCCACAGGGGAGGATCGGAAGATTAATTAGATATATATCCTCTCCCCTAAACAAAAACGAGCCCCATTGAATGGGAAAACTTTTTTTTTTTTTTTTTTTGCCCGGAGATGGGCTTTAATATTTGGTCAAGGTTTGGAGACATGTTGTGTTCTCCAGATGTTTTGCTAGACGTAGAGTTGCTTAATATCCTCATTGACCAAGTACCAAGACATATTCCGCTTGCCTTGTTGTAACGTTGGACTAGCCAACTTCCCTGCTATTGGTAAGGTCTGCCTAACAGCCGCCTTTCTTGTATTTCTCTGTTCCTCAAATAAATATCCTAAGGGGAGCCTAAAATTCCTGTCCTAGGCTACATACACAACATATTTCTTTTAGAAGGGTCCTCAACTGCAACACAATACTGTTTGAAACATAAAACATATTTGATAGTTGTAGATGCCTAAGCCAGGGGTGTTATACTGGAGGCCCTCCAGCTGTTGCGAAACTACGATCATGCTTCTGCCCTTGGAATCCATGCTTGTACCCGTCAATCTTGGGACTTGTAGTTTGGCAACAGCTGGAGGGCCACTAGTTTGACACCCGTGCCCCAAGCAGTAGTATTACAGCATGTGAGGGTTTTGTGCTTTTTTGGGTCAATCTAGAACTGTAGTCAACTTGGCTGTCATTAACTCCTCTTTGTATGCCGTGCAAACCTCACTTGATGGGCTTCAAGTCTTTTGAAAGGATTGCCCCCTGCTGCGGCACCACTCAAGCCCATGGGTTGCTGTTTCCCCAGATCCACTGACAAGACGGGGTGACGGCCAAATACCATTCCAGAAGGCCAATTCATGCCTTTAGAAAGGATTGCCAACTGCCATGGCACCACTCAAGCCCATGGGTGGTTGTTTCCCCAGATCCACTGACAAGATGGGATAATGGCCAAATACCATTCCAGAAGGCCAATTCATGGCTTTAGAAAGGATCGCCCCCTGCCGCGGCACCACTCAAGCCCATGGGTGGTTGTTTCCTCAGATCCACTAACAAGACGGGGTGACGGCCAAGTACCACTCCAGAAGGCCAATTCATGCCTTTAGAAAGGATCGCCGCTCTCCTGATCCGCCATGTAAAGAGTGGAAGGTGGCCTCAGCCTGCGTCTCTCCACCAAAACAACCCATGACGCCTTTTCGGCCAGCCCACTTGGGCATAGAAATAGGACCTTATGACTTAGCCCGGTTGGCAGGGAGAAATGCATCGGGGTGTGGTTGACATAGATGTAGGAAGGTGGCCTCAGCCTATGTCTCTCCACCAAAAACCACCCACCGACGCGTTTTGGCCAGCCCACTGGAGCATAGTAATAGGACCTCATGACTAAGCCCTGGTTGGCAGGGCGAAACTCATCGGGGATGTGGTTTTGACGTAGACACGCAGGCTGAGGCCACCCTTCATTTTGGTTTACAAGGCTTAGATCCTTTCTAAAAGGTATGAATTGGCCTTCTGGGGTGATATTTGGACACACTGTTACCTCGACTGTCAGTGGATCCAGGGAAACAACCACACATGGGATGGAGCTGCTCCACACAAGTTTTCCAGGTCGCAGTTGATGGGCTTCAACCAGCTTCAGTTGATGTGCAACACATGGATGATCTCGGAAGTTTATTAAACCCTTACATGCAACCACTCATTCCTAAAATCCTAAAATTTTTCGCACTCTGAAGAAGGATATTTCCCTGAGTAACTTCTGTGGTGTGCAAGATGGTGTCCCTTCCACAGGAGGCCCCATTCACACCTTCGCGATTTTCTGCTTGGAAGCTCTAAATGCTCAACATGGTTAATCCCATTCATTTCAATGGCCCCTGTCTGAGAGCACTCTCGCCTGTAGCAAAACGCCTGTCACTCAAAAAATTACATGAGCCTCTGTTTCGGCAGACTGGAGACAGATTGGGCCCCATGGACTTCGATGGAAACACCTGAAAACGCGGATCATTAGCATTTTATGGGAGTTTTGTTGTGCGTTTTCTCTGCCCCTTATCTCCTCCACCTCTCCTTCCCCTGATGCTTTCTACTGGATACACAAAAACACCCCAATTGGTACAATGCACTTCTAAAAAACACTCAAAACTCTCAAATAAAAATGCCAGAAAATTGCTCCACGCAGGTGTGAATGCAGCCTAAAAGATTTCCCGCACTCTGAACATGAGAAGAACACGCTCTCTTCTGAGTGCTTTTCCTTGTGTGTGCACAGGTGACCTTTCTGCAAGAAACATTTCCCACACACTAAACAAAAAGGAGGCTTGCCCCGCACTATGTACAGGGGAATGGTAACTCACCCGTGTGACTCCTGTAGTGTGTGATAAGATGTACTTTTTGAGCAAAACGTTTCCCGCACTCTGCACAGGAATAAGAATAATGGTGTGTGTGACTTTTCTGGTGAGCAGTAAGTATCCTTTTACGAGTGAAACTTTTCCTGCACTCTCCACATGAATAGGGACGCTCGCCTGTGTGACTTCTCAGGTGTGTGAGAAGGTGTGGTTTCTGTATGAAACATTTCCCGCACTCCGAACATGAATAAGGACGCTCGCCAGTGTGAATTCTCTGGTGGGCTAGAAGGTGGCCCATCCGTACGAAACTTTTTCCGCACTCCGTACATGAAAATCGCCGCACGTCTGTGTGAATTCTGTGGTGTGCAAGAAGATCACCTTTCTGAGTGAAACATTTTCCGCACTCTGAACATTGAAATGGAAAATCTGTGAGAGTCCTTTGATCTTCGTCAACAGATAATTTTGATGAAAAACAATTTTCAAATTCAAAACCTAGATTAACAAAAGATGGTCTCTGGGGAGTAGGCATTTTAGAGGATTGTGTTCTGCCCTTATGTTCAGTATTATAATTTTGAGGTAATATAGGACACTCTTCAGATGTGTTATGGACCTTCGTCCCACCTGTTGGATATAAATAAAGAGTTTTTTTTTAAATTCTTTCCACTCAGGTGTCACGTATGCTATCACAGTAGTCAAGTTTCACATAGCACAGGCAGTACAATATCTCCTTCTCATTTGTTGGGAACGTAACGTTATATTGAGGAATGGAGATGGACCTTTCATATGGTGTCCAGTATCTCCTCCTCATTTGTTGGGAACATGATGTTATATTGAGGAATGGAGATGGACCTTTCATATGGTGTCCAGTATCTCCTCCTCCTTTGTTGGGAACGTGACGTTATATTGAGGAACGGAGATGGACCTTTCATATGGTGTCCAGTATCTCCTCCTCCTTTGTTGGGAACGTGACGTTATATTGAGGAACGGAGATGGACCTTTCATATGGTGTCCAGTATCTCCTCCTCCTTTGTTGGGAACGTGACGTTATATTGAGGAACGGAGATGGACCTTTCATATGGTGTCCAGTATCTCCTCCTCCTTTGTTGGGAACGTGACGTTATATTGAGGAATGGAGATGGACCTTTCATATGGTGTCCAGGATCTCCTCCTCCTTTGTTGGAAAAGTGATGTTATATTGAGGAATGGAGATGGACCTTTCATATGGTGTCCAGGATCTCCTCATTTGTTGGGAAAGTGATGTCATATTGAGGAATGGAGATGGACCTTCCATATGGTGTCCAGTATCTCCTCATTTGTCGGGAACGTGACTTCGTATTGAGGAATGGAGATGGACCTTTCATATGGTGTCCAGTATCTCCTCCTCATTTGTTGGGAACATGACGTTATATTGAGGAATGGAGATGGACCTTTCATATGGTGTACAGTATCTCCTCCTCATTTGTTGGGAACATGACGTTATATTAAGGAATGGAGATGGACCTTTCATATGTTGTACAGTATCTCCTTCTCATTTTTTGGAAACCTGATGTTATATTGAGGAATGAAGATGGACTGTAATACTTAATTCTCATTAACAACATAATTGTTTTATTACTTCAACACCTCCACTGAGAGCTATTTATTCCTACAGCAGGAGCCACACTACTGGATCGAATCAGTGTCTATGAAGGACACCATTTCCGATGTTGTGTCCCGAAGTTAAGAAGGATTACTAACTACAAATGTGTTTGGCATCTTTAGCTGGCTTACCAATTCATGAATCAATCGACAGATCAAGGTTTGACATTAGAAATTCAGACAATAATTTCAAGCAATTTTAGAAATCTTTGCACAACTTAAAAAAATTAGATTAACCCCGTTTTGTTTGGGTACAACCTTGCATGACCGCGAAATTGCCAGTTAAAAGTAGCTCAGTGATGAATAGCAAAAAATGATTAAAACAGTGGTTAAAACATTAACCATTTTTGCATTTATTGTTACCTGTGCTGATTTCTACAGAACATTCCTCCATATTAATTCTGTCAGTCATCTCAACCTCCTCCGTAGACTGCCGATCACCCCTCACATACATCTCCTCTACTCCGCCTATACTTTCAGCATTCCTATCAGTCGGATCTTCATCCTAAGCCAACAGATGACAGAAAAGCACTGATTTACAGCCTTAAATCTCTTACAGTTTTCATTTATTTTGGGTTCTGGACCGTCAGTCCCATCTACCTGATGATGGTGAGGGATGGTGTGATCTTCCTGTGTGGAATCCTGGGAATACAGAGGACCACTCTCCTCCTTAGATTGCTGAGCTCCACTCATCAACATCTCGTCTTCTTCCTCTTTAATCTCAATTTTGAGGTCTTTCAGTTCCGTAGCCTAAAACACCAAAAATGGTAAAAGCTAACAAGAGACTGCACAGAAGAATGTCTTCTTATAGATTAGAATTCTTTTTAAGGCTCTAGTTGCTCAGTCACACCTACCTGATGATGGTGGGGGATGGTTTGATCTTCCTGTGTGGAATCCCAGGAATACAGAGGACGGGGACATCTCTCTGGTGGGTTCCCATGACTGGATCCATCTACCTGATGATGGTGGGGGATGGTTTGATCTTCCTGTGTGGAATCCCGGGAATACAGAGGACGGGAACATCTCTCTGGTGGGTTCCCATGACTGGATCCATCTACCTGATGATGGTGAGGGATGGTTTGATCTTCCTGTGTAGAATCCTGGGAATACAGAGGACGGGGACATCTCTCTGGTGGGTTCCCATGACTGGATCCATCTACCTGATGAAGGTGAGGGATGGTGTGACCTTCCTGTGTAGAATCCCTGGAATATAGAGGATGGGGACATCTCTCTGGTGGGTTCCCATGACTGGATCTATCTAACTGATGGTGAGGGATGGTGTGACCTTCCTGTGTGGAATCCTGGGAATACAGAGGACAGGGACATCTCTCTGGTGGGTTCCCATGACTGGATCCATCTGTAGGAAACACACACACTGACTGAATCCATTGTTTCTATGTGTTTATCAGATGATGGGAAAGGTGGAGCCTCCGTACTGCTCTCTCCTTTACAATAAAGTACCTCTTACCCGGTGATGTGAGGGGCGGCTGATTGTCCATCATGACGTCCTTGTAGAGGTCCTTGTGTCCTTCTAAATACTCCCACTCCTCCATGGAGAAATAGACAGTGACATCCTGACACCTTATAGGAACCTGACACACACAATGATACAGTCACCATCCAGACACATCCCTTGTCTGTTACTGGAGAATGTCCCAGAATTCCCAGCACCGCTCACCTCTCCGGTCAGCAGCTCCATCATCTTCTTGGTGACTTCTAGAATCTTCTTGTCATACCTTTCAGGCACTAGGGAGTCAGGTAGGGTGGGTATGTGGGGACGGCTACTGGGTGCCAAGACCATCATAGATGTCTTCTTCACTATTTCATAGTCCTATTAAAAAAAGTTTTAAAATATTATTCAAATCCTCCTCACCTCTCCGGTGAGGTCTGTGTTTTATTAATAGAGATCAGAGTGATGTCATGTGACCTCCCAGAATCCTCCTCACCTCTCCGGTCAGGTCTGTGTTTTATTAATAGAGATAGGAGTGATGTCATGTGACCTCCCAGAATGCTCCTCACCTCTCCGGTCAGGTCTGTGTTTTATTAATAGAGATGAGAGTGATGTCATGTGACCTCCCAGAATCCTCCTCACCTCTCCGGTCAGGTCTGTGTTTTATTAATAGAGATCGGAGTGATATCATGTGACCTCCCAGAAGCCTCCTCACCTCTCCGGTTAGGTCTGTGTTTTATTACTAGAGATAGGAGTGACGTCATGTGACCTCCCAGAATCCTACTCACCTCTCCGGTCAGGTCTGTGTTTTATTAATAGAGATAGGAGTGACGTCATGTGACCTCCCAGAATCCTCCTCACCTCTCCGGTCAGGTCTGTGTTTTATTAATAGAGATGAGAGTGATGTCATGTGACCTCCCAGAATCCTCCTCACCTCTCCGGTCAGGCCTGTGTTTTATTAATAGAGATGAGAGTGATGTCATGTGACCTCCCAGAATCCTCCTCACCTCTCCGGTCAGGCCTGTGTTTTATTAATAGAGATGAGAGTGATGTCATGTGACCTCCCAGAATCCTCCTCACCTCTCCGGTCAGCAGGTAGATGATCTCCAGGGTGAGGTCTAGAATCCTCTCCGACATGTGATTTCGGCCCTTCTCCATCCTCATTGCTTCTTCTCTGTGCATAAAAGGTATTAAACTAGTAATTTTCAGGAGTTGGGGTGTTAATCTCTCTAACGGGACTTTCACCAAACATTCTCCAGTGAACTCTTAAGAAAAAACATTTTCCGGAGGAGAAGCAATCATTGGCATTTAAAACACAGGGGCCACCGAGAATGTTTGGTGGAAGTCCTATTCACTGCTTTATAAATTGACCTCTATTGAGCAGAACATGCTTCATATATATTATCTGTGTGGTTGATAGATGAACTGTCTGGGGAGATTAGAGTGTAAGCTTCTCTGGTAGAGAGACTGATGTGACTGTGGGGGAGGGGACATTAGAGTGTAAGCTCCTCTGGTACAGAGACTGATGTGACTGTGGGGGAGGGGACATTAGAGCGTAAGCTCCTCCGTTACAGAGACTGATGTGACTGTGGGGGAGGGGACATTAGAGTGCAAGCTCCTCCGGTACAGAGACTGATGGGACTGTGGGGGAGGGGACATTAGAGTGTAAGCTCCTCCGGTACAGAAACTGATGAGACTGTGGGGGAGGGGACATTAGAGTGCAAGTTCCTCTGGTACAGAGATCGATCCATTTATTGTTATACTATATGTGTATCATCTGTTGGCGATAAAAGACAGTGACGATGGAGAAAGAGGACGAACAGGACAATGTTGGAAGAGGACCGACATGACTATAGAGGAAGAGGATGGGCATGACTGGAGGAAGAGGACAGACATTACTATAAAGGAAGAGGACCAACATGACTGGAGGAATAGGATGGACATGACAATGGAGAAAGAGAATGGACATGACAGGGGGGAGTTATTGGGTGTAAATGTAAAATCAGATCTTATTACCTCCTTTGCTGCCAGTTCCAGCAATGTCTCCTCTTTACTTCCTCCCGACTCACCTCTGACCCGGAACTACCTGTCTGTATATTAAATCACTTCCTGTCTGTACCTTTTGTCCATTTTCTGTGTCCCTTCTGGGTCCTGTCTGTACAGGGGATCACCATCTTCTGGAGGATGAAGGAACTGCAGCTCTTGTGGGTTCTATGACAAGTTGTCCATTGTGCCAGGGTGCATGTATGCACAGGGCGAAGTGAGCGCTTAATAGGTTGGCCACTTCATCCCTTTAAAACCTGAACACAAATTAATCACACGGGTTCTGAGGCCAATTTATTGCAGAGGAGGCACCAGGTCAGTTTAGTGACCACCTCAATAAGCCACAGAACCCCTGTCATCAATATGTGTTCAGTTTTAAAGGGACGAGGTGGCAACCCTAGCGCTTAAAGTAGAACTTCACCCTCTGAATCAACATTGACTATTTTCAATCCTTAACCCCTTGGCGCCAGTGCCTCCTGGCCCTTTAAGGGTTCCAGAAGGCGGGGCGGGGTTTTAGGGTCATGTGACCGCCGTGATTCGGGAAAAGTCCTGATCGAAAGAGGAGATTGGGACCTTTCCGTGAGTACCAAACGTGTGTGCTGGGAGCCCATATGTTTTTTTTTTTTTTTTTAATAGAACGCAAATGTGTGGCTGCTTGGCGTCTAGGACCAGATCCCTGGAGGCCGCACATTTGCTTTCAGCCGGCGCCAAGAGGTTAAAGTGAATACAAAGGAAAGTATATCATATTTTCTTGATTTAAACACTTTCATTTGTTTCTTCAAGTTGGAGTTCCACTCACACTGTAAAAAAATAAAAGTCAGCAGCTGCAAAAACTGTACTTTTAAAAACAGCCACTTACCTGTCCCACGATCCCGGGGTCTCCTCCCTGCAGCCCGTTTCACTGGGCGCCCTGTGTTCCAGGCGCTGGCGCCTGGAACCGCGGGTGCCCACACCCGGCAAAGTGCCCAGATGTGGGCACCCGGCTGTGACAGCTTGCAGCTTCACAGCCAGGTGCCCACTGCGCATGGGCAAGTAGCGCTGCGCTTCCCGAATGGTCCCGTTGTCTTCTGGGACCTGTCATGTGTCCCAGAAGACTATGAGGAGGGAGGGGGGAGGACAACTTCCGCTTCTGATCACCTATGCGATCGCAGCGGAAGTGGGAGCGGGTACCAGTCAAATTCGGGTACCCCCGCTCCCAAAAGGTGCCAATCCTTAATGGGGAGCGGGAGACCAGTCTTTAAAGCGGAACTTCCCCCTTTTTTTAAATGAATTCTTCAGTTTTTTTTAACTTATTAAAAAAAAGTTATTTTAACATATATTTTTACATATATTTGTAAATGAATTCCAAAAATGTAGATTTGTATTTTTAAAGGCATACAGTATATTTTAAATGTATTTTTAAAAATATTTTTCATATATTTTGTAATAAAAACGCATTTCAACATGCAGTGTATATATTTATTGAAATATATTTTTAAATATATTGAATACGGCCAACATTGTAGCATTTCAAATATATGTCAATATATATATTTGGGAATTTTTTTTAAATATATTTGAAATATATTTGTCTTCCATGTGGATTTCGAATGTGAGTGCAATGGATTATAAATAGAGCGGGACAGCGTGAAGCAGAGCAGGAAGATGAAAAGTAGAGTGGACGATGAGAAGAGCAGACAAGGAGAAGCAAAGCGGGCAGTGAGAAGCAGAGCAGACAATCAAAAGTGGAGTGAAGAGAAGTAGAGCAGGATGATAAGTGATGCAAAAAAATTACCTGGTCAGGAAGAGGGTGGGGGGTGGTTAATCCTCATAGATATTCTCATAAGAAAGCCAAAACCTCACTTTTACTTTCTTCAATATTCAGGTTTGAGGTTTATTAACATTTTGGATTGACAGAGAGTTGTTCAATAATGAAATGAACCCTCAAAAATACAAAGTGCCTAATAATTGTGCACACATTGTATGTTAATATTTGAATGTCCATAGCCACATTTTTTTCCCGAAATGTAAAATAAAAACGTGTAAAATTTCAGTGCATTGTCGCATATAAACAGCTGTAGGGAGCCTACCCTGGGCAATAGCATTGGCTTCCCGTTGCCCAACGAATAAAATTCAAAACATTAACATACACATATAAAACTTGTCTCCAAATATCACCCAAACCGTCCTATCCGCTCCTCCCACGACCTCCTGCTCTCTAGCTCCCTTGTCTCCTCCTCCCATGCTCGTCTTCAGGACTTTTCCAGAGCCTCCCCCAAATTACATCACCAATCTTGTCTCCAAATATCACCCAAACCGTCCTCTCTGTTCCTCCCACGACCTCCCGTTCTCTAGCTCCCTTGTCTCCTCCTCCCATGCTCATCTCCAGGACTTCTCCAGAGCCTCCCCCGTCCTCTGGAACTCTCTACCCAATCTATCAGACTATCGCCTACTCTGCCCACTTTTAGGCGATCTCTGAAAACCTCTCTCTTCAGGGAAGCCTATGCTGCCTTCAGTTTATAACCAAATCTTCTATTCCTTCTACCAGTCCATCCCCCCCAGATATTACCTTTTGTACCACTAGTCCCTCCCTCTTAGATTGTAAGCTCCAAGGAGCAGGGCCCTCCTAACCCTCTTGCATTGAACTGTATTGTTGCTGTATTGTCTCCCTTTATTTTGTAAAGCGCTGAGCAAACTGTTGTGCTATATAAATCCTGTATAATATTAATGGAAGATGTACTATTGTGTAAATGTAAAGCTATAGCCAGCTATGGAGCCCTTGATGGTCATCCTGTTCCCTAAATTGTGATCTTGATGGGCTCCACGCAGCTTCTGTTCATGTATTATACACGTTGTGTAGTGCTCTGGAGACCAGTTGGCCTGGGTGGTCACTGTTGACGTGTTCCTGAGCGTTGAGCTGGAAAGTTGAACATTTTGTGATATGAGTAGGGTTTGGATCAGGGTGGATAAAAATCAATGATTTTTTTAAAAAAAATCAAACAAATCTGATTTTTTTTATTTAAATCTGATTTTTTTTATTTAAATCAGATTTTTTGGATTTAAATCGTATTTTTTTTCAATAAAATGCTTTTTGAGGAAAATATATTACCATCCAAAGGTTATTCCATCATGAAATAAAGATTAGTTTTTTAATTATGTAGAATAAGGCTGTATATGTTTAATTTTTTGGGTAAATAAATTCCATGAATCCATTCACAATGTCATGCTCTTCCAGAGGTTTTTGTAAGATTATTGGGCAGTTTCTCTGCCTACAAGATATTATCACAGATTCTTGGTTTACTTTTGCAGTTCTCTAAACTGAATTTGACTCAGCGGAGATCACATGCCTCTTCTTCACAGCAAAAATGTTATAACATGAACAGAATTAAGAAAAAGACCTTAATCCTAACTTCTACAAACCTATGAATACAGAATCAACCCCTTCAGTGCTAAGTTTCAAGAAGTTCAGTGAATAGAATAGAAACAATATTTTTCTGATTGTTTGGAGTGGAATAGATCTGCACAAGAAGAAAGTGAAACTAAGTGTGAGGAGGAAGGGGCTGACAGTCTAAGTTTCTTAAAATATATATATTTTGTTTAGCCAAATTAGTTAACAAACATGGATGTTTGTTTACACAAATAACATATGTTGTAATGTTACTGTTTCAGTTGAATAAATCTATTTAAATTGTTATTATCAAGGTGATTATTTTTCTCCTTCCCAAGTACAACAGAAAAGTTGTCCAAATATGAATGATTAACCTATTAAACTGGGGATAAAAAAACTAACATGAAAAGTTGTTATTCTAAAAAACTTCATTTACTTGCATATTAAAGTTATACCAGCAAGAATTAGTCTTTATGTAGAAAACTAGGATTTAAATCAAGCCTTACTGACTAGTGATTTAAATCATGATTTAAATCAGTTTGATTTAAATCAAATCCACCCTGGTTTGGATCATCCATTCACTGCTGATTTAAGGCTGAGTTGGGTTAAAATGTAAGTTATAAATACTGGTCTTCTGAAAAAAAGGCCAGAAAAATAACTAGGACAATTTCTAAACCAGTTCAGGCCGAGGATCCTATGGCCCTGCATAGGCAATGGTTTGACCTTCTTTTGAATGCTATTTCCTAGGGCTAAAACAAATGTTTTATATAGAGCCACTGAAAAAAAAACCCAAAGTAAGATGGAAGGAGAAAAGGCTTGTTTTGCTGCTTCATCCGATGCCCAACCAGACCAAGCCTTACTTTTATAATGACTTGAATTACCACGGATGAAAGAAGCCTTGGAAAAATTGGTCATATTATTTAAGTTGGTATCACATCTTCCTTCAATCAATCTGCCCCAAGTTTCGAATGTGAGGGCAATGGATTATAAATAGAGCGGGACAGCGCGAAGCAGAGCAGGAAGATGAAAAGTAGAGTGGATGATGAGAAGAGGAGCAGACAAGGAGAAGCAAAGCGGACAATGAGAAGCAAAGCGGACAATCAAAAGTGGAGCAGAGTGAAGAGAAGTAGAGCAGGATGATATGTGGAGTGAGTAATGAGAGGCACAGAGAACTATGAGAAGCAGAGCAGACAATCAAAAGTGGAGCAGAGCAGGATAAGTGGAGTGAGCAATGAGAGGCACAGAGAACTATGAGAAGCAGAGCAGACAATCAAAGTGGAGCAGAGCGAAGATAACTGGAGCAGGATGATAAGTGGAGTGAGCAATGAGAGGCACAGAGAACTATGAGAAGCAGAGCAGACAGTCAAAAGTGGAGCAGAGCAAAGAGAAGCACAGCAGGATGATAAGTGGAGTGAGCAATGAGAGGCACAGAGAACTATGAGAAGCATAGCAGACAATCAAAAGTGGAGCAGAGCGAAAAGAAGTAGAGCAGGATGAAAAGTGGAGTGAGCAATGAGAGGCACAGAGAACTATGAGAAGCAGAGCAGACAATCAAAGTAGAGCAGACCGAAGAGAACTAGAGCAGGATGATAAGTGGAGTGAGCAATGAGAGGCACAGAGAACTATGAGAAGCAGACAGTCAAAAGTGGAGCAGAGCAAAGAGAAGCAGAGCAGGATGATAAGTGAATCGAGCAATGAGAGTCACAGAGAACTATGAGAAGCAGAGCAGACAATCAAAAGTGGAGCAGAGCAGAGACGTAGAGCAGGATAAGTGGAGTGAGCAATGAGAGGCACAGAGAACTATGAGAAGCAGAGCAGACTATCAAAAGTGGAGCAGAGCGAAGAGAAGTAGGGCAGGATGATAGGTGGAGTGAGCAATGAGAGGCACAGAAAACTATGAGAAGCAGAGCAGACAATCATAAGTGGAGCAGAGCGAAGAGAAGTAGAGCAGGATGATAAGTGGAGCAAGCAATGAGAGGCACAGAGAACTATGAGAAGCAGAGCAATCAAAAGTGGAGTTTTACATATGAGTCATCCATATATTTATCTTTCTACTAATGTGCTTTCCCCTGACAGGGATATACCTACTTGGGACCTGTGGAGTGTGGTACGATTTTTTGTGTTTTGTTTTATACTTTTAATTTTGTCTGTAATAAAGACGTTTTCGTGCGCCACTGATCACCTTCTTCTTTGCTTGAATTATTTTTCTTGAGTATTCACAAATTCCTTATTCTGGCTGAGTCCACAACTAGTTCTTTTTCTGTACGTTTCTCATTGGCTTGGTGCCTAGGGATTCCCGGAATACATATTTTTTTAATTAAAAGTAGAGCATGACAATGAGAAGTAGAAAGAACAGTAAGAAGCACTGGGACGACGGAAACCAGAGTGGACAATGAGGAGACACAGATGATTAGAAGTAGAGTAGATGATGAAAAGTAAAGCAGATGGTGAGAAGCAAAGAGGACGGTGAAAAGTAGAGCAGGACAATGAGAATGGAGTGGATCATAAGACGTAGAACAGGATGATGAAAATTAGAGCGAATCATAAGACGTAGAGAAGGACGATGAGCGGTAGAGCAGATCATAAGACGTAGAGCGGGAGGATGAGAAGTAGAGCAGATCATAAGATGTAGAGCAGGACGAGGAGACGTAGAGCGGATCATAAGACATAGAGCAGGAGGATAAAGAGTAGAGCGGATCATAAGATGTAAAGCGGGAGGATGAGAAGTAGAGCGGATTATAAGACGTAAAGAAGGACGATGAGCGGTAGAGCAGATCATAAGACAGAGCGGGAGGATGAGAAGTAGAGCGGATCATAAGATGTAGAGCAGGACAATGAGACGTAGAGCGGATCATAAGACGTAGAGTGGGAGGATGAGAAGTAGAGCAGATCATAGGATGTAGAGCGGGAGGATGAGAAGTAGAGCGGATCATAAGACGTAGAGTGGGAGGATGAGAAGTAGAGCAGATCATAGGATGTAGAGCGGGAGGATGAGAAGTAGAGCGGATCATAAGACGTAGAGCGGGAGGATGACAAGTAAAGCGGATCATAAGATGTAGAGCAGGACGATGAGACGTACAGCAAATCACAAGACGTAGACCGGGAGGAAGAGAAGTAGAGCGGATCATAAGACGTAGAGAAGGGTGATGTGCGGTAGAGCAGATCATAAGACGTAGAAAAGGACGATGAGCAGTAGAGAAGATCACACGTGCACCGTTTAGGAGGTATTGATTTTATCTACAGACTCCCCTGGGGAGTATTAATTTGCAGCTACCCACCTAACCATCGGAGAGGGAGCTTTTACAACCTCCAGAGGGCAGTACCAAAGCTATCACCTGAGGGGAGCTCCGGACCACTTTGATGTCCCATTAACTGCATCCAGGACCACAGGAGGGAATATACCGGACTCCAGATATTATCCAGATTGGCAGATGACATCAGGAAAAATATAACAAACCGCTCATTAAATTGCGCATTCTGGTGAGTGCGCATTCTTATCGCACTTTATATCACAGCACCTTACTCATAGGAGGACAAAGTCACATGAGAGCACCTGAAGTCACTTCAAGTCACCTGATGAACTATCTATTTAATGATGTATATACACCTAATGAACTGTCTATTTAATGATGTATAAACATTTAATTTTCATATTGTGATTTTCCTCTAGTGCTGCACTTTTGATTTATATTGTCTTTTAGAGGTTTTTTATGGTTACCTGGTGCACAGCTGCTATACTTTTTATGTGCGCTCACATATATTTACCTTATTGGGTGTTAAGAAGTAGAGCAGGATGATGAGGAGTAGAAAGGACAGTAAGGAATAGAGAGGGTGTTAAGAAGTAGAGCAGGACGATGAAAAGTAGAAAGGACAGTAAGGAGAGGAGCAGATGATAAGCAGTAAAGCAGGACGATGAGAAGTAGAAAGGACAGTAAGGAGAGGAGCAGATGATAAGCAGTAAAGCAGGACGATGAGAAGTAGAAAGGACAGTAAGGAGAGGAGCAGATGTTAAGCAGTAAAGCAGGACGATGAGGAGTAGAAAGGACAGTGAGAAGTTGAGCAGGATGAAGTAGAAGTTAAAAGGACAAAAACGAGTAGAGTGGGACAAAGAAACAGAATGAATGATAAAAAGTAGAAAGGACAATGAGAAATAGAGCAGAATATCAGAAGTAGAAAGAACGACAAGAAGTAGAGCAGATGATACAAAGTAGAGCAAGACAGCGAGAAGTAGAGTGGATGATACGAAGTAGAGCAGGACAATGAGGAGTAGAAAGGACAGTAAGAAGTAGAGCAGGATGATGAGGAGTAGAGCGGACGATACGAAGTAGAGCAGGACGGCGAGAAGTAGAAAGAACAATCAGGAGTAGAGCAGATGATGGAAGCAAAGTGGAAGATGAAAAGTAGAGCAGGACAATCAGAACCAGAGCAGATAGGAAGTAGAGTGGATGGATGATAAGGATAGCAGAAAATGAGAAGTAGAAAGGACGATGATAAATGGGCACATTCTCTTAACAAATACTTGTTACTCCCCCGATTTTATTGAAAGCACCTAAAGAATCCTCATCATGATGGCTCGCTTCACTCTGCATATTATATAAATGTATTTATTTGTTGTCAAAAAACCGAGCCGCCACCACCCTCTTCACACCAATCCTCCTCTATACCTTTCCATCCTTGTTTCCTCTACATACTTTTATAAAATCTTCTTTCTCAAAACCTTTAGTCAAGTTAAATCCCGTTAATTTTTTATATATGATGTAACAAAAAAAAGATTTCATCTGGTCACTGTGACACAATAACAACTCCCAGAGCAGTGCGATAACTGTCATTTATGCTCGTTTTTACAATACATCACCGTGGACATCATCAAATATGTCAAAGTACATTGTGAAAACTTTCTCCCTTTTTGCTACTTACTGTATGCCCACTTCTTGTTTTATTTAACTTTCTACTCTACTACATTAAAAAAAAAAAAATTTAAACTGTATATAAAAAGATAAATGTCAAAATGTAATCCATCCGTAAGAACTAATCGTTACAGCATTAGATATCGGGATAGAAGAATACAAAAATGGTAATATGTGATATTTTTCAGGTTCTTCTAACAGAAATGTTTTAGACCTAAACATCATAAAGAAAATATATACAAATTTTTCTACATCGGTAGTCTCCAAACTGCGGCCCGGGGGCCGGAGGTGGCTGCTTGCTTGCTTTCATCCTCTGGCGTAATTCCTCCGACACCAACGAAGAGGCACAGTTCCTCCCAATGATGGGCAGTGATACCAGCGTTGATTCTTCCCAGCCAGTGACACCAACGGTGGGCCACAAAAATTGGACATTTTTTACTCCTACTAATGCCGGGTCAGTTTCTACTTCCAATGGCCACAGTCCGGACTCCGTAAAGTCTGAAAGACAGCAAACTGGACCTTTTTTTTTTTCCCGAAAGTTTGGAGATCCCCCTACTCTGCATGATCCCTTTTAATATCTTCATGCTTGGCTTGATTTCCTTGACGGGATGACGTCCATATCCTCAGAAGACATTGTAGTATGTAAAGTTATACATGATAACGCAGAGATCATTTCACTGCAAAAGTCCTTTGAAAATGTGAACTATGGGTCAAATGAACGGTCAATGATGCTTCATGTAGGTAACTTGAAAATCCTGTACACAGAGTTTAGTAACATATGCAATTAGTAGAGATTAAATGGGATACCTATAGGGAAATCTAACATAGAAATGGGGTTTGGGTATATTCGTCGACAGAAAGCCCGATAATAGTACACAGTGCCTGGCAGCTGCTGCAAAAGACTAGCAAAATCCTAAGAAGCATTTAAAGAGTAATGAAGGCTATACAAATGGAGTTTTTCCGATCTGTAAGTCCCTCGGGATACTGAAATGATAGAACCGTTCGATGGGTGGAACAGTCTACAAAGTGGCGGTATGGGTTTTCTGATGTGCCATTAAATGCGACTTTAGAGTAAAACATTTCCCGCACTCTGAACACGAATAAGGACGCTCTCCCATGTGAATCTTCTGGTGCGTCAGCAGGTTTCCTTGCTGAGTGAAAGACTTCCCGCACTCCGAACATGAAAAAGGGCGCTCGCCAGTGTGAATCCTCTGGTGCGTAAGAAGGTGTCCTCTCTCAACGAAACACTTCCCGCACTCTGAACACGAAAAGGGCCGCTCGCCGGTGTGCTTCCTCTGGTGAGTGAGAAGGTCTGCTTTCCGCATGAAACTTTTTCCGCACTCCGAGCATGAAAAAGGACGCTCGCCCGTATGACCTCTCTGGTGTCTAAGAAGGTCTCCCTTTTGAGTGTAACATTTCCCGCACTCTGAGCAGGAAAAAGGGCGCTCGCCTGTGTGACTTCTCTGGTGCCGGTGAAAATTTTTTTTCCACGTAAAACATTTCCCGCAGTCCGGACAGGCATAAGGACGCTCCCCCGTGTGACTCTTCTGGTGAACGATAAGTATCCTTTTGCGAGTAAAACATTTTCCGCACTCTGGACATGAAAAAGGTCGCTCATCTGAGTGACTTGTCATGTGAATAACAAGGCTTCCTTTCTGAGTGAAACATTTCCCGCACTCTGGACAGGAAAAAGGGCGCTCTCCTGTATGACATCTTTGGTGTCTAAGAAGGTGTTCATTCCGAGTGAAACATTTCCCGCACACCGAACATGAGAAAAGACTCCCACCTGTGTGAAGTCTCCGGTGCCTCAGAAGGTGTTCTTTCCGAGTGAAGCTCTGATCGCACTCTGTGCATGGGAAAATACGCTCACCCGTGTGAGTTTTCTGGTGTTTAATAAAGTCCCTATTCCAGGCGAAACATTCTCCACAGTCTGGACACGTAAAAGGACCCTCACAATTATCTGTGCTTTCTTCTTCACCTAGAGATATTTCTGAAATTAAACCTCTCTCAGTCTCAGAACCTGGGGATCTTTTGTCTTCTATGTTAGCAACGCTATCTAAATTTCCGGAAGATGATCTCTGAAGATTTGAGGATCTATCTACACTCTGAAGTCTTGGATAGATTATTTTGTTAATAATGTGTGAATTTTCGAAAGACTCTTCCAGATGAGAAGGACCTGGCGACCCATCTGCACAGTAAAGGTTTACTCCCGGTGAATATTCTTCTGTGCCATTATCTTCTACATTACAATCTGAAGATGAAAGTTGTCTCTCCAAAGTATCCTGGACATTATATCCACCTGCTGGAGAAAACATTCATGTAAGTCATGACAGCAACGTTTGTTAGGAACATGACGTTATATTGAGGAATGGAGGTGGACCTTTCATATGGTGTCCAGTATCTCCTCCTCATTTGTTGGGAACATGACGTTATATTGAGGAATGGAGGTGGACCTTTCATATGGTGTCCAGTATCTCCTCCTCATTTGTTGGGAACATGGCATTATATTGAGGAATGGAGATGGACCTTTCATATGGTGTCCAGTATCTCCTCCTCATTTGTTGGGAACATGGCATTATATTGAGGAATGGAGATGGACCTTTCATATGGTGTACAGTATCTCCTCATTTGTTGGGAACATGACGTTATATTGAGGAGTAAAGATGGACCTTTCATATAGTGTCCAGTATCTCCTCCTCATTTGTTGGGGACATGATGTTATATTGAGGAATGGAGATGGACCTTTCATATGGTGTCCAGTATCTCCTCCTCATTTGTTGGGAACATGACGTTATATTGAGGAATGGAGATGGACCTTTCATATGGTGTCCAGT
The DNA here is from genome assembly GCF_062004578.1 of Staurois parvus. Lineage (NCBI taxonomy): Eukaryota > Metazoa > Chordata > Amphibia > Anura > Ranidae > Staurois > Staurois parvus. The sequence goes on along the minus strand of NW_028318245.1, from coordinate 1,786,942 downwards.
ATCTCCTCCTCATTTGTTGGGGACGTGATGTTATATTGAGGAATGGAGATGGACCTTTCATATGGTGTCCAGTATCTCCTCATTTGTTGGGAACATGACGTTATATTGAGGAATGGAGATGGACCTTTCATATGGTGTCCAGTATCTCCTCCTCATTTGTTGGGAACATGACGTTATATTGAGGAATGGAGATGGACCTTCCATATGGTGTCCAGTATCTCCTCATTTGTTGGGAACATGATGTTTTATTGAGGAATGGAGTTGGATAGCCCTCTGTAACATTTAGTATTCATTACTTACCAGTGTTGATGTCTAATGGAAATTCCTCTTCTTTAATGGTAACCATGACTTCTTCCTCCTCTGTAGACCGTTGATCAGGCCTTATATATGTCTCTTCTTCTTCCTCCTTATCCTCAATTTTCATAATAATGAGATCTTGCCCCTAAAATAGAATGGTGGAAAACAAAACATTTAAAACTTAGCATTAATATTTAAAGATTACATAAAACCCAAATACTTTTCAAGAAATGTTCCAAACCCTTACTAGATGCTTAACGGTGTCTACCTGGTATTGTTGGGGCATGCTGTAATCTTCTTGTGTGGAATCCTGGAAATAAACGGGGCTGGGACATCTCTCTGGTGGACTTCTGGTACTGGAGTCACCTGTCGGAAACACACACACTGACTGAATCCATTGTTTCTATGTGTTTATCAGATGATGGGGGATCTAAGTGGACCCTCTGTACTGCTCTCTCCTTTCCAATAAAGTCTCCTCTTACCCGGTGATGTGAGGGGCGGCTGATTCTCCATCATGACGTCCTTGTAGAGATCCTTTTGATCTTCTGAATCCTCCCATTGCTCAGCAGCATCTTCACTTCTTATTGGAACCTGAGACACAAGTAATATAGCAGTAATAAATCAAGAAACAAAAGAACATTCAGTAGTACAGAAACCCTGTATCAGGGTGGCTCCTCTCTCTTGCAGCCAGGGGCGGACTGGCAACTCATGGGGCCTCCGGGCAGTAAGGGATCATGGGGCCCGTGTCCTTGCCCACACTCAAAGCACACCCAAAAATGCCTATAAAAGGTACCAGGGGCATTTCATGGGGCCCCCTACTGACCCCGGGCCCTCGGGCAGTGCCCGAGTGCTCGAATGGTCAGTCCGCCCCTGCTTGCAGCATCCTATGGAGCACCCTTGCATGCAGGGACTAGAGTTGTGTCTCCCTACACTGTGTGCATCAATAAACACACACAGCCCCATAGCCTGGGATGGTAAGGCACCCCCCCCCCAGCGACTCTTCCTTCCCTTCTTCAAGGCAGCACTCTGACTGGCGACTGTACTGTCCACTGCTACCTCCTTCCCGTGAAATCCAGAAGATCAGGGAAGCAACACTGAGAGGAGGAGGAGCTTGTAGTGTTCAAAGCTGTAAACTGCAAGTGCTTGGGTAAGAATTCACACAAATAGTTTACTGGGGAATATTTCTTTTACTGCGCTCAATGGATCAAGCTAACAAAAGCTGAGGGTTCAACGCTACTTTAGCCCCCATCGTCAAGGTAGGTTTAACCTCTTCATGCCGGCCGCATGCAAATGTGGGGCCTCCCGGGGTCTGGGCCTTGACGCCGAGCTGCTGCACATTTGCGTGCAATTAACAAAAACATATGTGCTGAGGGCGCGCGCTCTGCGCGCTCCCAGCACACATGTCCGGTGCTCACAGAAAGTTCCTGATCTCCTCTTGTGATTGGGACCTTTCCCGATCATGTGACTGCCGTGACAGCGAATCACGGTGGTCACATGACCTTAAAACCCTGCCTCGCCTCCAGGCTTCTGAAACCCTTAAAGGGCCGGGAGGCGCTAGCACCAAGGGGTTAATAATGTTCTGGTATTCAAAGGATTAATATAAGCTGATACGGATTTGTAGTACCGGTAAAAGTGACCCGGGGGACTCCAATTCACTTTTAAAAAGCTCTGAAGGTGCAACGCCAGTCCCCACGGTGGTTCCCGTTCTTTCGGAAAGCAGGAGGAGATCGATGGAACATCAAATGCGAATGATGAACAGCGACCAACGAACCAGGAAGTGATGTGTATTACATCACTTCCGGGTTAAGAGCTGTCGGCTACTGTAGCCGGGGTAGCAGCTAATCAAACACGATCTGTGCTTGATTATCTGCAGTGGAGAACAGGAGAGACATTGGTGGTCTAACAGACCCCTGATGTCTCCATAAAGAGGACCTGTCACCTACCTGTGCTAATTCATAGGGGGCTTGTTAGCCACCTTGTGATAGCAATAAAGATTTTTGAAGTAAAAATTATTTTTTTTTTAAAAGTGTAAAATAAAGATTTATTTATTTCAGGTACCTCTATAGCGCCATCAATTTACACAGCACTTTACATATATATTGTACATTCACATCAGTCCCTAACCCTTAAGGGGCGTACAATCTAAGATCCCTAATGGCACCTGCCCGCGGGTCCGCATTCCTCTGTGCGGGTGGTGTGGCTGCATGGATTTTCGTGCGAATCCTTAGCGGCACCACCCGCACAGATGTGAACCTAGGGTCAATAGTGCTTTCTTTTTCTTTATGCCTCCATGTCATACATAGACCTGTCAGATACACTCACATCCCCACCGTTCTAAAGTGAAGAAACAATGGGAATGTTTTACTAAGGAGCGATGACATGATTATTGATCATTGAGAGTCCACCTAATATGCGCCATTAAGTCCTCAGGATTGTCTTTATCTAGACTGGATTATACGACAGAAATATCAGACATCCCATAATATCAAAAAATTCCCGGCACCGCTCACCTCTCCGCTCAGCAGCTCAATCATCTTGTAGGTGGCCTCTAGAATCTTCTGAATGTTGAGTATATTAGGTTTCCGGGATTTTGGTGTGGGTGTAACATGGGGACGACTGGTCGGGGTCAGTGGCTCCTTAGAAGTCTTCTGCACTACTTCATAGTCCTAATAAAGGAGACACCAACCAATATTACTACCCAGAATCCTCCTCACCTCTCTGGTCAGGACTGTGTTTTATTAATAGAGATGAGAGTGATGTCATGTGACCTCCCAGAATCCTCCTCACCTCTCCAGTCAGGTCTGCGTTTTATTAATAGAGATGAGAGTGATGTCATGTGACCTCCCAGAATCCTCCTCACCTCTCCGGTCAGGTCTGCGTTTTATTAATAGAGATGAGAGTGATGTCATGTGACCTCCCAGAATCCTCCTCACCTCTCCGGTCAGGTCTGCGTTTTATTAATAGAGATAAGTGATGTCATGTGACCTCTCAGAATCCTCCTCACCTCTCCGGTCAGGTCTGCGTTTTATTAATAGAGATAAGTGATGTCATGTGACCTCCCAGAATCCTCCTCACCTCTCCGGTCAGGTCTGCGTTTTATTAATAGAGATGAGAGTGATGTCATGTGACCTCCCAGAATCCTCCTCACCTCTCCGGTCAGGTCTGTGTATTATTAATAGAGATGACAGTTATGTCATGTGACCTCCCAGAATCCTCCTCACCTCTCCGGTCAGCATGTAGATGATCTCCACAGTGAGGTCCAATACCCTCTCAGTCATGTGACAATGCTTCTTGTCCATTCTTATTGATGTGGTCATGTGATGTATACAGGACACGCCTCTCTGTAGACTGATAAGAAATTGCAGATTATGTGGAGTGAAGCACTGTGGATTAGATTAGGTTGGGATATGAGCTCCCAGCCTTACTACTCATATTGTTATAGGTCTGAAACAAGGTCTGCCTTTGCAGCCCCCAACAACCAATTGTGTTCCATTGTATGTTTTAAAATGTGGCCACTAAGTAAAACCGGTAACGTGGGGCATTTCTGACACATTTCTCCCCTCCCACCTAGTCCATCCCTAAACCCCAACACCACCTACACAGCAATCGCCATCTTCAGCCTTTGGTGTTGGCAAGTTACGTCCTGTGACTGAAGTTCGGCACCTATGAGAAGCTGGTACTGGGCTCTCTGGTCAGCTTTAGCTCCTCTCATAGACAGAGGATGGACTGGTACTCAACAGAAGCACACTGGTAGTACAGGTGACCCAAGTAGTGTGGAGAACATCCAGAGCCACCCCAATCTCCAGCCCCAGCTGCTCCGGGATGTCCATGACATCCTTGTACAGCAGCTTACAGAAACCAACTATTTCCACCACGGCTGATCAGCTGCTGATCGGAAGGTCTACTGCCAGTATCTGGAGATACCGCTTACAGTTCTGTTTGGGAGGAGCACTCAACACCACCCCTTACCTCACCACCCACCTACTCCTTTCACCACCAACTATGCCTTCACCTCTCACCCCCCACTTTCCTACATCCTTCCTGCTCCTCTCACCACCCACTGTCCTACATACCTCCTACTCCTCTCACCACCCACTGTCCCTTCACACCTCCTACTCCTCTCACCACCCACTGTCCCTTCACCCATCCTACTCCTCTCACCACCCACTGTCCCTTCACCCATCCTACTCCTCTCACCACCCACTGTCCCTTCACCCCTCCTACTCCGCTCAGCACCCACTGTCCCTTCACCCCTCCTACTCCTCTCACCACCCACTGTCCCTACATCCCCCCTCCTCCTCTCACCACCCACTGTCCTACATCCCTCCTACTCCTCTCACCACCCACTGTCCCTACATCCCTCCTGCTCCTCTCACCACCCACTATCCTACATCCCTCCTCCTCTCACCACCCACTGTCCCTTAATCCCTCCTACTCCTCTCACCACCCACTGTCCTACATTCCTCCTGCTCCTCTCACCACCCACTGTCCTACATCCCTCCTACTCCTCTCACCACCCACTTTCCTACATCCTTCCTGCTCCTTTCACCACCCACTGTCCTACATCCTTCCTGCTCATTTCACCACCCACTGTCCTACATACCTCCTACTCCTCTCACCAGCCATTGTCCTACTTCCCTCCTACTCCTCTCACCACCCACTGTCCTTTCATCCCTCCTACTCCTCTCACCACCCATCGTCCTACATCTGTCCTACTCCTCTCACCACCCACGGTCCCTACATCCCTTCTACTCCTCACACAGTTAGGTGTGAGGATATTTGGACACAGGCACAATTTTAGTTTTTTTTCAGGTATTTACCAAAACATATTCCAGCTCTAGATCTATAATGGATATGAGCTGAAAGTGCACACGCTCAGGTTTAATTTGAGGGTATGTACATCCAAATTGGAGGAAGGGTTTAGGAATTACAGCTCTTAAGAGTAGACATCCCACCTTTTTCAAGGTACCAAAACTAAGTGGACAATTGAATCAAAAGCCGTTTCATGGCCAGGTGTGGGCTACTCCTTCGTTCTTTCTTCATCAATTAAAGAGGTAAAAGGTCTGGAGTTGATTCTGAGTGTGGTATTTGCATTTGGAATCTATTGCTGTGAGCCTATATCATGCGTTCAAAGGAGCTGTCCGTGCAAGTGAAACAGGACATTGAAGGCTTCAAAAACAAAACAAATCCATCAGAGAGATTGCAGCAACATTAGGAGCGGCCAAATCAACAGTTTGGTCCATTCTGAGGAAAGAACGCACTGGTGAGCTCAGCAACATAAAAAGGCATGGACGTTCACAGAAGACAACAGTGGTGGGGGATCGCAGGATCCTCTCTATGGTAAAGAAAAACCCATTCACAACATCCAGACAAGTGAAGGACACTCTCCAGGAGGTGGGCGTATCATTGTCAAAGTCTACAATCAAGAGAAGACATCACGAGAGCAAATACAGAGGGTTCACCACAAGGTGCAAATACAGAGGGTTCACCACAAGGTGCAAACCATTCATGAGCCTGAAGAATAGAAAAGCCAGATTAGACTTTGCCAAAAGAACTCTAAAAAAGCCGGACCAGTTCTGGAAACGCATTGTTTGGACCGATGAAACTAAGATTGATTTGTACCAGAAGGACGGGAAGAAAAAAGTGTGGAAAAGGCTTGGAACAGCTCAGATCCAAAGCACACAACGTCATCTGTAAAACATGGTGGAGGCAGTGTGATGGCATGGGTATGCATGGCTTCCAGTGGCACTGGGTCATTGGTGGTTATTGATGATGTGACAGAAGACAGAAGCAGCCGGATGAATTCTGCCGTGTTTACAGATATGCAAAGGTGATTGGACGGCGCTTCACAGTACAGATGGACAATGATCCAAAACACACTGCAAAGGCAACCCAGGAGCTTTTGAAGGAAAAGAAATGGAATATTCTGCAATGGCCAACTGAGCATGCATTTCCCTTGCTGAAGGCAAAACTAAAGGCAGAAAGACCCACAAAGAACTGAAGACAGCTGCAGTTAGAGCCTGGCAAAGCCAGAAAAGGGATCCAGACTTCAGGCAAAGCATCAGAAAGGAGGAAACCCAGTCTTTGGTAACACCCATGGGTTCCAGACTTCAGGCAAAGCATCTGAAAGGAGGAAACCCAGTCTTTGGTAATGTCCATGGGATCCAGACTTCAGGCAAAGCATCAGAAAGGAGGAAACCCAGTCTTTTGTCATATCCATGGGTTCCAGACTTCAGGCAAAGCATCAGAAAGAAGGAAACACAGTCTTTGGTCATGTCCATGGGTCCCAGACTTCAGGCAAAGCATCAGAAAGGAGGAAACCCAGTCTTTGGTAACGTCCATGGGTTCCAGACTTCAGGCAGTCATTGCCAGTAAAGGATACTCAACAAAATATTACAAACGAACATTTTATGTACTCTTAAGAGCTGTAATTCCTAAACCCTTCCTCCAGTTTGGATGTACATACCCTCAAATTAAACCCGAGAATGCGCACTTTCAGCCCATATCCATTATAGAACTAGAGCTGGAATATGTTTTGGTAAATACCTGAAAAAATCTAAAATTGTGCATGTGTCCAAATATATATGGACCTAACTGAGTGAGGAGTAGAAGGGATGTAGGGACCGTGGGTGGTGAGAGGAGTAGGAGGAATGTAGGACAATGGCTGGTGAGAGGAGTAGGAGGAATGTAGGACAATGGCTGGTGAGAGGAGTAGGAGGTATGTAGGACAATGGCTGGTGAGAGGAGTAGGAGGGATGTAGGACAATGGCTGGTGAGAGGAGTAGCAGGAATGTAGGACAATGGCTGGTGAGAGGAGTAGGAGGTATGTAACAAAAATAGCTTACTTCAGCATAGAAAACAGGAAACAGCTTTTTTGCCAATAACATCATAAGTAGAACTAAATATACAAATCAAAACATATTTAATATTGTTATTATCATTACTGTGCACCTCAAACCCGCCTGTCACCTAAACCCCCCCCTCAGGCTAAGAAACGATGAAACATCTATTCCATGCATGCCGCCTTTTTTTTTTTTAGAAATCTGAGTTTATAAAAAATCTAGGACAGAATGAAAAGCCACGCCCCCAAAGACTGACAGACATCAGTTATGGGGACCTGACATTCCTCCACACCTTTGTCCAGGCTCCCGGCAGCCACCACCTGTCCTTCTCAAGGTCTCGAATCTTCCCAACCTCACCCAGAATGTTGTGCACCACCACCTCGACCGGGCTTTTTTGCAAATGGAAACCTGACATGTGTAGTAACGGACTACTAAGCTAACAAGAAAAAGTGTCTTGAAATCAAAGTCCCAGAGAGTTTGAAAGGCACTGTAAGACCACTCCGCGTAACTCAAGCAGGAAAGGAAAGGGATCCCCAGAGCTTCTCCCACCCACTTGTAGACTTCTATATTGAATGGGCACTGAAGCAAGAAATGGTCCTCTGGTAGAGACTGATGTGACTGTGGGGGAGGGGACATTAGAGCGTAAGCTCCTCTGGTACAGAGACTGATGGGACTGTGGGGGAGGGGACATTAGAGCGTAAGCTGCTCTGGTACAGAGACTGATACAGAGCTTCTCCCACCCACTTGTAGACTTCTATATTGAAGGGGCACTGAAGCAAGAAATGGTCCATTGTCTCCTCCACCCCACCACACTCCACTCTTGGACAACCACGATTCTCCGCAGAGCAATGCTTCAGGTTGCCATTCACATAGAGTCTGCCATGGAATGAGAGCCAGGCCAAATCCCAAAACTTTAAAGGGATTCTCTCCAGATTAATCAAACACAGACCCTCCCTCATAACAGGGGCTGGGCAATCCCTCAAGGCCAATGGCTCGCTAATGGCAGATTCAACAACCCTCCTCTCCAGTACCTTCCTAGGAAGAGACTTAGTTTCCACCTCCATCACTCGCCATTGCCGAACCATTTTCAGGCATGGGGCAACACAAGTCGGGAGCTTACCATGTTGGACCCCCAGGCTTTTCAATGACCCACCATTCTCCCAGCTCCGCAGAAAAGGCCTAAACCAGGACTGAAAAATATCAGCCCACCCAGGCGGTGCCTCTGCCAGCATGCTACCAAAATGATGTTTCAAAAACATCAGAGAAAAGAAAACTAATGAGCATACCTAGCATACCTAGGCCACCCATCCGCCTGGGAAGGTAGGTTACAGACCTCTTAACGAGGTTCAGTCTGTGCCCCCATAACAGCTGGAAGAAACTGTAGATCTTCGCATAGAGAGACACTGGTACAGAGACTGATGTGACTGTGGGGGAGGGGACATTAGAGCGTAAGCTCCTCTGGTACAGAGACTGATGGGACTGCGGGGGAGGGGACATTAGAGCGTAAGCTCCTCTGGTACAGAGACTGATGTGACTGTGGGGGGGGGGGGACATTAGAGTGTAAGCTCCTCTGGTACAGAGACTGATGGGACTGGGGGGGGTTGGGGGGGGGGGAACATTAGAGTGTAAACTCCTCTGGTACAGAGACTGATGGGACTGGCTCAGTGATCTCTGTACAGCGCTGCGGTATATGTCAGAGCTATATAAATATATAATAATACTAGCGTGTGACTGTGGGGCAAGGGACATTAGAGTGTAAGCTCCTCTGGTACTGAGACTGATGTGACTGTGGGGGGGAGGGGACATTAGAGTGTCAGCTCCTCTGGTGCAGAGACTGATGTGACTGTGGGGGGAGGGGACATTAGTGTCAGCTCCTCTGGTACAGAGACTGATGGGACTGTGGGGGAGGGGACATTAGAGCGTAAGCTCCTCTGGTACAGAGACTGATTTGACTGTGGGGGAGGGGACTATAGAGCGTAAGCTCCGATGGTACAGAGACTGATGGGACTGTGGGGGAGGGGACTATAGAGCGTAAGCTCCGATGGTGCAGAGACTGATGGGACTGTGGGGGAGGGGGCATTAGAGCGTAAGCTCCTCTGGTACAGAGACTGATGGGACTGGCTCAGTGATCTCTGTACAGCGCTGCGGTATATGTCAGAGCTATATAAATGTATAATAATAATAATAGTGTGTGACTGTGGGGGAGGGGGCATTAGAGTGAAAGCTCCTCTGGTACAGAGTGCAATATGAGCAATTAATGTAACATCTTATTACCTCCTCTCCTGCCAGTTCCAGCAATGTCTCCTCTATTTCCTTTCAACAATCCCCTCACCCCCAATTTCCTGTCTCTTGGTTCATTTCCTGTCTGTACATTCCACAACTTCCACTCTGTGACATCATTTCCTGTCTATGTGTCTTAGCACTTCCTGTCTGTAGGCTGTGCTCAGAATAGGTGAGGTCACCACATGGTGGAGATTGGAGGAACTGCAGCCTTTTTGTTCCATTGAATTATACAAAGAAGCTTTTAATATTTGTGTTGGAAGCCATCCCTCTCTGAAGATTGCCTTCTCTCTCTCTCTCTCTCTCTCTCTCCAAAGAGCGCCGTGATTGGAGGAGAGACAGTCATGTGACTTTTCAAGAACTTTCTTGCAACTCTGTTGCCCTCCAATGGCGTAAAGGAGTTGTGGCCGGAGGAGCACAAGCGTAAAACACTTTTTTTTTTACTTCATTCCCTCTGCAGTCCGTGTTCATTGTGTGGTTCAGGGTGCCTTTTTGGTGCATTTTTTGGCATATTTTATTCTTCTTTCACTACCACAATATTTATTTAGTATAATTGTTAGGGGTAGGTGGGTGGTACTTTCCGCCATGTGTCCCTTCTAGTTCTGTTGCAGCAGACTCTGAGTGTGGACCAGGGGTAGACTGACCATTTGGGCTCCCGGCCACGGCCTGTGGTCAATAGGGGGCCCCATGAGATGCCCCTGGTACCTTTCATAGGCTTTTTTGAGTGTGGGTGAGGACACAGGGGCCCCATGATCCCCTTGAGTTGTCAGTCCGCCCCTAGTCTGGACAGAGCCCATCCCCCTTTTACAGCACAGGGAGAGAGGCAGAGCTCAGCAAAAAGTGCAAGAAACCAGGTAAGCGGTTTCCCTTCTGGCTGGGGCTGAAGCTGTGATCACATAGGAGGCCTACACCAGGGAGTGTTCTTCTGGGATCCTTGAACGGGGTCACTCACCTTACTCGAGGGGTACCTTTTACAGCATCATATTTATCAATGCCTCGATCTGCTTTCAGGGATAACTCAACCTTAAGGCGGTCTTCCAACTCAACGATGGCTGTACCAGCGAGTACACTTGCACAGTAAAAACGGGACTCCAGTGAACTCTCTCCATCCCCGTGTCACCACTAATGACATTTGCTGCATTTAGGGTGGACACGCTGAGCCTCTGCCCGCTCCACCTGCCCAGCATATCTCCGCCACCTCACTCCCGGTAGCAAAATGGGGGGTCCATGCGCACGCTCACTTAGCTCACCAACTATACTCTCCGCTTCTCGCACGACCTCCCGTTCTCTAGCTCCCTCGTCTCCTCCTCCCTCAGCTATATCCTGGAATCTTCTATTAGCTGAGGGCAGCCTATCCTGCCCTCAGCTAATAATGGAATCTTCTATTCCTCCTACCAGTCCATCCCCCACAGTTATTACCTTTTGTACCACTAGCCCCTCCCTCTTAGATTGTAAGCTCCCAGGATCAGGCCCTCCTAACCCTCTTGCATTGAACTGTGTCTCCCATTATATTGTAAAGCGCTGAGCAAACTGTTGGCGCCATAAATCCTGTATAATAATTATAACTTTCTTTTCCGTACATGTGCCCAGTTTGAGAACCTCTACAGTGCTGATCTACTCCCGTTGCTATGGGAGACGGATCGCTCATGGCGAGAGTGCAACTCCCTCAATGCAAGAGGCTGCCCAACCTATTACAGGCACACACTTCACGATAGGCTGCTTGGGGGACCTTCTTTACTCTTGGTGACCACTTGCTGTACTCTTTAGTATTTTTATTCTTGTTCTGTTGTCTTCATACCCCAAGGTGTTTCCTACCCAGGGCGGTGGCTACATGCATTACACCCGTTTAGAATCTTCAGACCAGGCAAGGGCAAGGTTTCAAAAGCTTTACTGAAAAACTGTCAGCATCACAGAGCACTGTCCCCAATTCATAACTAGGCTTGGGGCTGCCCCAGCATACCTGTCAGGGCTCCGGGTATGACCAGAGGTGTGTGGACTGACACAGGGAAACGCAGGCTTCAGGTATAGAGTAAACAAGACAATTTATTAAAAGACTAAACAACACAAACGCAGTGCAAGGTAGACATAACACAGTGCAAACAACCCAACCTCCAACAGATAACTATATATACAAATCAAACGTAGTCGGGCAGGCCGGGTCGGTAGCAAACGGGCAAACAGGGTACCAGGAGCGAGTGGAAGAGTGGTCAGGAATAGCCGAGGTCAGGACAGGCGGAGTTCGTTAAGAGTCAAGATCAAAGCAGAATCAGGATCAGGCAGGAAGCAGACAAGTTGCAGGTACAGGGGCTCATGGGAAACATACACCAAGGCACTGATCACAGGCCTGGTCCTGCTTAAATACACCTCCTGCAATCAGCCTCAGGTGATGGCCTGATTGCAGGAGTGAGATTCTGGCTGCTGAGAGCACCCATTGGCCAGCCTTGGTACTGCAGCACACAAGGCAGGTGAGTCACACCACCATTGGCGAGTCCATTCCTGACAGTACCCCCCCCCCCTCAAGGAGCGCCTCAGGACGCTCCAAACAGTCCTTAGTGGGCAAAATGTTCCACCGCCCGGGTCAGGTAACTGGCTGGATATCAGGGGCTGGCACAACAGGCTGGGCAGCGGGCGGAGGCACATCAGGCTGGGCAGCTGACGGAGGCACATCAGGCTGGGCAGTGGACGGAGGCACATCAGGCTGGGCAGCGGATGGAGGCACATCAGGCTGGGCAGCGGGCACCGGCAAATCAGGCGGAGCAGTGGGCACCAGCCATCAGGCAGAACTGCGGGCACCGGGCCATCAGGCAAGGCAGCAGGCACCGAGTCATCTGGCAGAACAGCAGGCACCGGGTCACCAAGCTCGACAGCGGGCACCGAGTCACCTGGCACGACAGCAGGCACCGAGTCATCTGGCACAACAGCGGGCACCGAGTCACCAAGCTCGACAGCGGGCACCGAGTCACCAAGCTCGACGGGGCACCGAGTCACCTGGCACGACAGCGGGCACCGAGTCACCTGGCACGACAGCGGGCACCGAGTCATCTGGCACGACAGCGGGCACCGAGTCATCTGGCATGACAGCGGGCACCGAGTCACCAAAGTCGACAGCGGACACCGGGTCATCAGGCTGGATCAGGTCATCAGGCTGGATCGGGTCATCAGGCTGGGTAGCGTACACCAGATCATCAAGCTGGATCGGGTCATCAGGCTGGATCGGGCCATCAGGCTGGGTAGCGGGCACCAGATCATCAAGCTGGATAGGATCATCAGGCTGGGTAGGATCATCAGGCCGGATCGGGTCATCAGGCTGGGTAGCGTACACTGGGTCATCAGGCATCAGGGCATCAGGCTGAACAACGGAAGGCGGGTTCACAGACGGCAGGCTGACCAGTTTGGATACTGGTAGGATGGTACTGGTTGGAAAGAATTTTCGCTTCTTCTTGGGTTTAGTTACTGGGGCACTGCAAGTAAATGCAGGTCTGTAAATGGAGGGAGTAGCTGGAGACAGAGAAGAGCTGGAGGATGGAACAGAGGAGGGAATAGTTGCTACAGCTGCCTTTTTTTACAGGGTTAAAGGCAGGATAGGTGCAGCGAGTGGGAACAGGGTACTGACATGTGGTAGATAGCAGGGTAAATTGGGCTGTCACTGGGGGTGCTGTCGGGAATGCAGGAATAGAGCTTTGAGCAGAGGAATGATTGGAAGCAGGACTGGTTTGTTGCAAGCTGCCTGAGGCTGGGTGTAACAAGTCTGACCAGGACTGTAGTATTGGTTGAACAAAACTCAGCTTACACATAGCCTGTCTGACCAAAGACTGCACTGCGTTTATAAAGTCTACTAGCACATGTGGTGAACATGCTGAATAATGCTCCCAGAAGCAATCCGGATCATACTCCAACAACCATACCAGTGATTCTATTTGATCCGTACTGAATGGTGGAAAAAAGTCATTCCTGCTTTCAGGGGTATTAGATGAAGCCAACTCAATACAAGCCTGAATCAATGGTTGCACCTCAGAGAACTCCGTGCCTTGATCTACTAGGGAATGAGCGACCCGTATGCACTCTAGCAGCTGATCCCTGGCATACTCCTGCGAAGTCTGATAGGCATATTCTCTGTCATCTAAGACTAGCAGATACAAGTATATAACCTCCTCCGGATGCATCCTTCACAACAACAAGCCAAGATGGCTTCCCTGTGCAGCCACTTCTGGTCAGGAATGGCCTTGGTATAATGTCAGGGCTCCGGGTATGACCAGAGGTGTGTGGATGGACACAGGGAAATGCAGGCTTCAGGTATAGAGTAAACAAGACAATTTATTAAAAGACTAAACAACACAAACGCAGTGCAAGGTAAACATAACACAGTGCAAACAACCCAACCTCCAACAGATAACCATATATACAAATCAAATGTAGTCGGGCAGGCCGGGTCGATAGCAAACGGGAAAACGGTACCAGGAGCGAGCGGAAGAGTGGTCAGGAATAGCCGAGGTCTGGACAGGCGGAGTTCATTAAGAGTCAGGATCAAAGCAGGATCAGACAGGATGCAGGTACAGGGGCTCATGGGAAACATACACCAAGGCACTGATCACAGGCCTGGTCCTGCTTAAATACACCTCCTGCAATCAACCTCAGGTGATGGCCTGATTGCAGGAGTGAAATTCTGGCTCCTGAGTGCACCCGCTGGCCAGCCTTGGTACTGCAGCCCACAAGGCAGGTGAGTCCCACCACCATTGGCGAGTCCATTCCTGACAATACCTGCACAGATTCATGATCAGGAAAGTCCCTTGTGGTAGCAGTCCATGATGTTGCAGTTCTCCAGGAAACTTGGGGGCTACAAGGCTCAGCAAAGTGAAGAAATGTCACCAGCACACAAAGGATTCCTGAGGCCCTGAAACGTTGCCTTTGTGCTTGCCATGTCTGGTCCTGCCCCTCCTCTCTTCATACAGCCAGAGTGACAGCATCTGGTCCTGCCCCTCCTGTCTTCATACAGCCAGAGTGACGGCATCTGGTCCTGCCCCTCCTCTCTTCATACAGCCAGAGTGACGGCGTCTGGTCCTGCCCCTCCTCTCTTCATACAGCCAGAGTGACAGAGTCTGGTCTTGCCACCTCCTCTACATAGACAGGGTGAGCGACGGGCACTGTCTCCACCTCCATGCTTCCATTGGCTGTCCCTCAGGATCGGGGAGAGAGAAGCGGACAGGCCAAGCAGAGGGATTGGTGTGGAGGCTCTGCGTGTGCCCAGGCAGCTGGTGGCGTTTCCCCCCAGAGGCCTATGATAGGAGGCCCCTCCACACTGCTGCTCTCTGCTGAGCCCTGACTCCAAAGTGCTGTCTCTGGTCACCAGCCTGACATTAAAGCTCAGTGAGGGATTAGGCACACCCAGCATACCCCGTGCTGAGCTCTGACCCCAAAGTGCTGTCCCTGGTCACCAGCCTGACATTAAAGCTCAGTGAGGGATTAGGCACACCCAGCATACCCCGTGCTGAGCTCTGACCCCAAAGTGCTGTCCCTGGTCACCAGCCTGACATTAAAGCTCAGTGAGGGATTAGGCACACCCAGCATACCCCGTGCTGAGCTCTGACCCCAAAGTGCTGTCCCTGGTCACCAGCCTGACATTAAAGCTCATGGAGTGATTAGGCACACCCAGCATACCCCGTGCGCACGCCTATGCTCCTGGACGTTCCCCGAGTGGATACAGGAACCAAATGTAGTTTGTTTAATCTGAAAATACAAAATGGAACTCACCACCCCTCTAACTACAAACATATTGCTCCCCTTGCCCCATCAGCCTCCACTATGCCGTCCTGTATTTCCTCCTCTTGGGTTGTAGGATCGTTCCGAAAGGTCCTCTCCTCCTCCCGTGACCTGTTTTTATAATGCTTGTTTGTTCTGTGTAATTTGTGTTCCTTTATTATGTGACATATGTTGCTGTGTAATGTACACACACTGGCCAGTTTTTTTTAGGTCCACCTCGCTACCCGGTGTGGTCTTCTGCTGCTGCAGCCCATCCGCTTCAAGGTTGGACGTGTTCAGAGAAGGTATTCTGCATACGTTGGTTGTAATGAGTGGTTATTTGAGTTACTGTTGCTTTTCTATTGTAACGGAACCAGACCCCGACTGCGCTAGGGTATTTCCGATAGACTTCCAATAGAACAACTTCGCCAACACGGGCTCTATGCCAAGGCAGATAAATGCAGTTTCGAGCAGCACAGCATCCCGTTACTGGGATTAATCATCTCCACCACAGGAATTGGCATGGACCCTCAGAAAATTTCTGCAATCCTAGAATGGCCGGTACCCTCTGATAAGAAGGGCATACAGCGGTTCATTGGCTTCGCCAACTTTTATCGGAAGTTCATCAAGAACTTCTCAGGCCTCGTTGTCAGGGCAGGAGCTGAGGAACAGACAGGCAGGCCTAATAACAATGTAACGCACTGGCTGGCGACAACCACCACCCACAGACCAAAGTCCCCCAGGGTGCAGAGTCTAAGTCCCAGGCTGCCCTTCACCAGGGCCCCTGATGGTGGGGATGGACTTGACGCAGCCAGGAACCAGGTCGCGGCCCCCGAGACACCTCAGTTGCGGTAATGGCCGCCCCCAATGGCGTGTAGCTGGTGGAAAAGACAATAGAGTAGTCGGGCAGGCCGGGTCGACAACAATGGGACAAAACGGTACAGGACAGCAGACGAGAATCACGGGTCACGGGCCGAGTTCAGCAACGGAGGGTCAGATCAAAGGAGAACACAAAGAATGGTCAGGTCACAAGCCCCTCCCCCTCCGCAGCTCAACAAAAGGCTTCTGAGGAAAGCGGGCATAAAAAGCGCAGAGGAGGGCAGGAGCATGGACATCCGCAGAAGGAACCCAGGAACGCTCCTCGGGACCATAACCGCGCTAATGAACCAGGAACTGCAATCGACCGCGCACCAATCGAGACTCCAGGATCCGGCTCACCTCATACTCCTCATGACCGTCAACCCGGATGGGACGGGGCCGAGGCAGAGAGGTAGTGAAGCGATTGCAGATCAGGTTTCAATAGGGATACATGAAAGATATTGGAGATCCGCATCCCAGGAGGAAGGGCAAGGGCATAGGCCACCGGATTCACCTTGCGGAGAATGCGAAAAGGCCCAACAAAACGGGGAGCTAGTTTGGGTGTGGGCACCCAAAGATTGAGGTTGCGAGTAGACAACCACACCCGATCGCTGACCTGGTATGAAGGAGCGGCAACCGTCTGCGATCAGCCTGGAACTTCTGGCGCTGGGCTGAGTCTCTCAAGGCCCTCTGGATCTGCCCCCATGAAGAACGCAGGGCAGCAAGATGGCTCTCCACAGCCAGAATGTCCTGTGGTGAGAACCTCTCAGGTAATACCGCGGGTTGGAACCCATAGTTGGCCATGAAGGGAGACATCCCGGAGGAGGAGTTGACAGCCGAGTTCCTGGCAAACTCTGCCCAAGGCAGGAGATCGGCCCAATCGTCCTGATGGTCCGAGATATAACACCAAAGGAATTGTTCTAAGGCCTGATTGGAACACTCCGCAGCCCCATTGGATTGCGGGTGGTAGGGTGAAGAAAAGGAGAGACTAATACCCAACTGGGAGCAGAAGGCGCGCCAGAATCTAGACACGAACTGACTCCCATGGTCCGAGACAATCACCTTAGGCAACCCATGCAGGCAAAAAATCTCCCTGGAAAAGACCGTGGCCAGTTCTTGCGCTGTTGGTAATTTCCTGAGTGGAATGCAATGGCACATCTTGGAAAACCGATCAACGACCATGAGGATGACCGTATGACCCCGAGACACCGGGAGGTCTACAATAAAGTCCATACCTAGGTGTGACCAAGGACACTCCCCATTGGGAATGGGTTGCAGAAGACCCAAAGGGAGATGCCGTGGAGACTTATTCTGGGCACAGATCGAACATGCCGCTACATAAGAGGCAATGTCGGCACGGAGGGTTGGCCACCAGAATAAACGAGAGACGACCCAGCACAGCTGGTTCTTCCCTGGATGCCAGGCCGTTTTGGCGTTATGGTAGGTACGCAGCAGGCGGGTGCGCAATCCCTCGGGTACGAAACATCTACCCTCCGGCCTCCCGGGAGGAGCGTCAGTTTGAGCTGCCAAAATCTGCTCCCCAAGGGGAGAGGTCAGACTGGTGCGAATGGCAGCCAGGATCTGATCTGGAGGTATAACTGAAATTGGCTCAGAGTCCTCCCTGGACAACTCAGAGTATTGCCGTGATAACGCATCAGCCCTGACATTCTTGGAACCAGGCAAATATGAAACCACATAGTTGAAGCGTGACAAGAACAGAGCCCATCTGGCCTGGCGGGGTGTCAATCTCTTGGCCTCCGAAAGATAAGTCAGGTTCTTGTGATCGGTAAGAATGAGGACCGGAACCGCGGAACCCTCGAGCAGGTGCCTCCATTCCTTGAGAGCCAGAATGATGACCAACAACTCCCTATCTCCAATCTGGTAGTTGCACTCTGCAGAGGAAAGCTTCCTGGAGTAGAACCCGCAGGGAAGTAGGGGTCCATCGGGAGACCGACGCTGAGACAGGAGAGCCCCTACTCCCGTCTCGGAAGCATCAACCTCGAGGATGAAGGGCAACCCAGGATTGGGATGAGAAAGAATCGGAGCCGAAGCAAAGGCGGCTTTCAGAGCCTCGAAAGCTACGATGGCCTCAGATGGCCACTCGTGAGGGCTACTCCCCTTCTTGGTTAGGCCAGAGAGAGGCTTTGCCAATGTGGAGAAGTTCCTGATGAACTTCCGATAGTAGTTGGCAAAACCCAGAAAGCGCTGAATGGGCCGAAGACCATTGGGACGAGGCCACTGCAGAACCGCCGCGACCTTCTGAGGGTCCATGGAGAATCCCTCCGCGGAAATGATGTAGCCCAAAAAGGCAACTTTGGATCGATGGAACTCGCACTTCTCGAGCTTACAAAAGAGTTCGTTCTCACGTAATTGTTGCAGCACCCGCTTGACATCCTGGATATGGGACTCCATGGAGGTAGAGTAAACCAGGATGTCATCCAGGTAAACCACCACGCACTGCTGCAACAAATCACGAAGGACATCGTTTATGAATTCCTGAAAAACTGCGGGCGCATTACACAACCCGAAGGGCATCACCAAGTATTCATAGTGCCCGGTTCTGGTGTTAAACGCGGTCATCCACTCATGCCCCTGTCTGATCCGTACGAGGTTGTACGCCACCCTAAGGTCGAGTTTGGTAAAGACTGTTGCTCCCTTAAGGCGGTCGAACAACTCAGAAATTAAAGGAATTGGGTATGCATTCTTAACGGTAATCCGATTGAGACCCCTATAATCTATGCAAGGCCTCAATTCCCCACCTTTCTTCTCTACGAAAAAAAAACCTGCTCCTGCTGGAGAAGTAGACTTACGAATGTGCCCCCGGGAAAGCGCATCCACAACGTACTCCTCCATGGCCTTATTCTCCGCAACCGAGAGAGGGTACACCCTACCACGCGAGGAGTGGCACCGAGTTGCAAGGATATGGCGCAGTCGTAAGGACGATGTGGAGGTAAGGCACCAGCGCGTACCTTATCAAACACGTCCAGGTACTCCCCATAGTCGGTGGGCAACGCAGAGTCCGAAGAGGCACACAATACCTTAACCGGCCCACTGATGCACCCGGCCCCACACTGTGGAGACCATGAGAGAATCTCGGCTGTTTGCCAATTGAAGGTTGGATTGTGCCTCTGGAGCCAGGGATACCCCAAAACCACCGAATAGTGCGGGGAAGAAATCACCTGAAAACAGGCCAACTCCCTGTGAACAGCCCCAACGGCTACCTCTATCGGCAGAGTCTCGTGGGTAACCTGCGGTGGTTGCAGGGGCCTGCAACATCTATTGCTTTGAGAACCAATGGGGTAGCACGAGCCTGCAGGAGAATGGAGTGCTATGCAGCAAACGAGCTGTCCAAGAACAACCCACCGGCCCCAGAATCTACCAATGCCTGGGCCATCACCAAGCCCTCCGTCCAAGAAAGGACAACGGTGATCAGTGGCTTATCCTTGCGGAACTGCGGGGACGAGGAAACTCCACCCAAGATCTGTCCCCGACAGGATCTCAGGTGCGAGCGTTTCCCGGACGGACCGGACAAGACTGCCGAAAGTGCCCACCGAGGTCACAGTACAGGCAGCGACCCTCCCGACGCCAAGCGGCCCGCTCTCCCTCGGAAAGGCGAGCAAACCCCAGCAGCATGGGCTCCCCACCAGACAAGCTATCCCCAGGAGGCGTGGGAGGAGAGGGAGGAACGGGTGGGACAGAAAACACAGGTGCCAGTCAATTAGAAGGCCTCCGCAGGCGTTTCTTGAGTGAAGGCCTCTCCCTGAGCCTGGTGTCCATCAGGATCAGGAAAGAGATGAGCTCCTCCAACTCCACAGGCAGTTCCTTAGCTGCAATCTCGTCCTTCAATGTGTCAGAAAGACCATGGGAAAACGCAGCCACCAGAGCCTCATTGTTCCAACCCACCTCTGCCGCCAGGGTACGAAACTCTATGGCGTACTCGGCAACGGTCCGTGAACCCTGATGCATGGTCATGAGCAGCTTGGCCGCCGAGGCGGAATGAGCCGGTACATCGAATACCCTGTGGAAGGCATCGACAAAACCGAAAAAATCTTGAATCACCGGGTCGTTCCTCTCCCATAAGGGATTTGCCCAGGCCAAGGCCTTGTCTGAGAGTAGTGATATTAGGAACCCCACCTTTGACCTCTCAGACGGAAAGGCGTGGGGTATTAGTTCAAAATAAATACCCACCTGGTTGAGGAACCCACGACACTGACTCGGCTCACCCCCAAAGCGCTGTGGAAGAGGGGCAGAACCAGTCATACCTCTGGGCGCCGCCGATGCAGCAGCCGAGGTGGTGGACGCAACAAGCGGAGAAGCAGCGGGAGAGACCACCGGAGTGACTACCGGCCTAATAGCACCAGGAGCAAGGTGCGCAGTGCGTGCAAGCAGAGTTTGCAACGCCTGAGCGAACTGATCTAACAGATGATCCTGTTGATCGAGTCTGGCGACTAGCGTTGGGAGCGAAGGCGTGCCTGCACCATCAGGGTTCATGGCACTTGTGTAATGTCAGGGCAGGAGCTGAGGAATGGACAGGCAGGCCTAATAACAATGTAACGCACTGGCTGGCGACAACCACCACCCACAGACCGAAGTCCCCCAGGGTGCAGAGTCTAAGTCCCAGGCAGCCCTTCACCAGGGCCCCTGATGGTGGGGATGGACTTGACGCAGCCAGGAACCAGGTCGCAGCCCCCGAGACACCTCAGTTGCGGTAATGGCCGCCGCCAATGGCGTGTAGCTGATGGAAAAGACAATAGAGTAGTCGGGCAGGCCGGGTCGACAACAACGGGACAAATCGGTACAGGACAGCAGACGAGAATCACGGGTCACGGGCCGAGTTCAGCAATGGAGGATCAGATCAAAGGAGAACACAAAGAATGGTCAGGTCACAAGCCGAGTCAGATTCCAGGAGAGTCACAAGAGTCAGAACAGAGTTATAGCAACACCAAGACACAAGACACAAGTGCAAAGGGCATGTGTGGACCACAGGCTTATATGTGATCAGCCACACCCCTCTGGGGGATGGACCTCAGAGACCAGAAGGCATAAAAGATTCCCACCATGCTCTGCAGAAATCCAACATGGATGCCAGCACATGGAGAAACATAACCTCTGGACCTTGACACTCGTGTCTTCCATCACCCAACTTACGAAGATGGGGGTTCAGTTTCAGTGGACTTCCGAGGCGCAGGGGGCTTTTGAGACCCTGAAAAAACTATTTACAACAGCTCCCATCCTAAGTCACCCGGATTCTTCCTTGCCCTACATACTGGAGGTAGACACATCGGAAAACGCAGTAGGGGCAGTCCTGTCACAAAGGAAGGGCCTTAAGGAGCTTATGCACCCCGTAGCCTTCTTTTCCAGGAAACTCACACCAGTGGAAAGACATTATGACATTGGAGACCGAGAGCTCTTGGCCATCAAAATGGCATTGGAGGAATGGAGGTATCTGCTGGAGGCGGGCATGCACTCAAGCTTGATCTACACAGACCATAAAAATTTGGAATATTTGAGAACAGCTAAGCGCCTGAGACCACGTCAGGCCAGATGGGCGCTGTTCTTTTCGAGATTTGTGTTTCACATCACCTATAGACCAGGGTCTAAGAACACAAAGCCTGATGCTCTCGCATGTTCGAGGACCCGGGGGAAATCTCTAAACCTGCAGTCTGAACTCCTGTCCAAGTTGCAAGCAGCATCTGTGGGAATACCCAGTCCACCCAGAGTTTCGGTGCAGAACAGGGAAGGTCTCTTGTGGAAGGGGAAACAGATTGTGGTACCCGAGGAAGCTCGAACCCTGATCCTGGGCTACTGCCATGACCATCCGTTGGCAGGCCATTTTGGAGTATTGAAGATATTGGAATTGAAACAAGCCCACCAGAAACAAGGCCTTGGGGCTTGTTACGACCTTTGCCAATACCTGATAGACCATGGAAAATGATATCCATAGACTTTACTGTGAAACTTTCACCCTCTCAGGATCACACTGCAATCTTCATGGTAGTGGACAGTCTGTCCAAAATGGCCCACTTCCTACCATTGAAGAATATGCCTTCGGCGCCGGAAACTGCGCGGATCTTTATCAAGGAAGCTGTAAGGCTCCATGGGGTGCCTAGGGCATATTGTCTCGGACCGAGGGGTTCAGTTCACCTCAAAGTTTTGGAGAGCCCTGTGTGAAATCTTAGAAATCAAGCTATCCTTCTCTTTGGTATACCATCCACAGACAAATGGGCAGACCGAACGGACCAACCAAACCCTCGAGCAATACCTCAAGTGCTACACTTCCTCCCTCCAAGATAACTGGCTGGCACTCCTGCCAGTAGCAGAATTCGCCTACAATAATGCAAGTCACTCTGCCACCAAGCAATCCCTGTTCTTTGCCAATTATGGATTCCACCCTACATTCCTGCCTGATCTGATTCCGGAAACTTCAGTCCCTGCCGCTCAGGATACGCTGGATTTCTTTCCGTCCAATAACAAGGTGTTACAGGAGTCAGTTGCAAAGGCTCAAGAAGACAATAAAAAAAGCCTTTGATAGAAGAGGCGAACGGATTCTGCATCTGGGAGACCAAGTCTCTCTGGCAACGACCAATCTGAAGTTGGCATGTCCATCAAGGAAATTGGCATCCAAGTTCGTGGGCCCATTCTGGGTAAAGCGTATAATTAATGAGGTTGCTTATGAGCTAGCACTTCCTGAATCCTTTAAGATACATCCTGTCTTTCATGTGTCTGTTAAAACCTGCAGCACCGGATCCTTTTTCAGATCGTAGGTCTAGACCAGCAATGGGCAAACTACGGCCCGCGGGCCGTATATGGCCCGGCGGACCTTTTAATCCGGCCCGCGGAGCTAGGCTCCCGCTAGGCTCCTCTCACAGTCCGCCCTGAAGACCAGTGTAGCATGAAAATCTGTCTCCTATGAGGATTTGTTCCCCTCGACGTATCTGCGCATGTGCCGGAGATCGCCGATCGGCTGCTAATGCCTGAAACTGGCACATGCGCAGATACGTCGAGGGGGACAGATCCTCACAGGAGACAGATTTTCATGCTACACCGGAACGGCGCGGGAAAAGGTGAGAGGAACGCGCGGAGCAAAGGTAAGTGAATTGACACAGGGGGGACTTGGGGACTTAATATGGGGGATGAATTAATATGGGGAATGAATTACTATATGAGGGATGAATTACTATAGGGGGGATGAATTACTATATGGGGGATGAATTACTATATGGGGGATGAATTACTATATGGGGGATGAATTTCTATATGGGGGATGAATTACTATATGGGGAATGAATTACTATATGGGGGATGAATTACTATATGGGGGATTAATTACT
The DNA here is from genome assembly GCF_062004578.1 of Staurois parvus. Classification (NCBI taxonomy): domain Eukaryota; kingdom Metazoa; phylum Chordata; class Amphibia; order Anura; family Ranidae; genus Staurois; species Staurois parvus. Next base: position 1,763,598 of record NW_028318245.1, on the reverse strand, counting down.
ATATGGGGGATTAATTACTATGGGGGATGAATTACTATGGGGGATGAATTACTATATGGGGGATGAATTACTATAGGGGATGAATTACTATAGGGGGGATGAATTACTATAGGGGGGATGAATTACTATATGGGGGATGAATTACTATGGGGGATGATTTACTATAGGGGGGATGAATTACTATAGGGGGGATGAATTACTATATGGGGGATGAATTACTATGGGGGATGAATTACTATATGGGGGATGAATTACTATAGGGGGGATGAATTACTATATGGGGGATGAATTACTATATGGGGGATGAATTACTATGGGGGATGAATTACTATATGGGGGATGAATTACTATATGGGGGATGAATTACTATATGGGGGATTAATTACTATGCTTACTATGGGGGAATATTACTATACTTACTATGGATGACACATACACATCATTCATCTACTCTTGGTCCGGCCCCCGGGTCCATTATATGAACCCATTGCGGCCCTCAAGTCAAAAAGTTTGCCCACCCCTGGTCTAGACCCACGGAGGCCATAGACATTGATGGAGAAGAGGAATTTCAGGTTGAAGCAATCTTAGACTGCAGGAAGAGGAGAGGTTTAACACAGTACCTCATTAAGTGGAAGGGCTATGGCCTAGAAGAAAATTTGTGGGAACCAGCCCAAAATGTCCATGCCACAAGGCTAATTCAGGAGTTTTTCCGCAGCCACCCAAAAAAGAGGAGTCAGTTGGGCATCCGGAGGCTGCCCATAAGGGGGGGAGCAATGTCAGGGATTCCAAGTTTCGCCACGGCAAACGAATCTGCACATACATAGGATCGTGACAAGACATACAGGCAGGTGGGCACTAGGACCCAGCTGCGCCTGTCACCAATGACGGCGCCGGGCAGGCACTAGGACCCAGGCGTGCCTGTCGGCGTCGGGCGGGCTATTTAAACCAGCTTTTACAATGCTCACATTGCCGTATGGTCTTGTTCCTAGTTGTTCCTGTTCCTGTGAGAGTTTTCCTGTTGTTGCCGAACCCTGCTTGATCCTGACCATTGCTGACCTTCTCCTGCCCTGACCCCTGGCTCATTTGACCATTCTTCTGCCTATTCCTGATTGTCTGATCTCCTGCTGCTGAACCTGGCCTGTGACCTGACGACCCTCTGCCTGCTGCTCTGTACCGCTCTGCCTCCACCGTTACCGACCCGGCCTGGCTGACTCCGCTATTGTTCCAGTGTGTGCTCTGTCCATCCATCCTGCACGGACCGCTCTGCCACTTCACATCAGGCTCTCATCCTGCTACGTGCCACAGACGGTCCGCTCTACCGCAGCTGGGTGTACTCAGGGGCTGCGACCGGGTCTCAGTCTGCTCCAAGTCCATCCCCACCATCAAGGGCTCTGGTGAACAAGCAGATTGGGGCTTAGACTCCGCACCCTGGGGAAATCTGGTCTGTGGAGCGCTAGAGCTACCGTAGGTAGGTACATGACACAGACACACAATAGAACAATGGGACAACCACATGGCATTAAACAATGAACAACCCCCACACCCCACCTATACATGTTTACACAATATCAGGACATTCCACCCTGTACCCCTAACAAGCACAGGGTGACTTACACATAAGAGGGATATGGGGAGCTGAGACAAGGGTCTCCCCACCTCTCCAAAGGGGGCTGTGTTCCATGGGCCCCCCACCCAAAATCACTCCCGTCACATCTATCATCTCCAACCATTCTGCCCATTCTCCTCTATGCTCAACAAGGCATTTTCCTCCACACAGCTGCCGCTCACTGGGTATTCTCTTTTTCGGACCATTCTCTGGAAAGCCTAGAGATGGTTGTGTGTGGAAATCCCAACATAGCAGCAGTTTTTGAAATGCTCAGACCAGCCTGTCTGGCACCAACAATCAAGTCACTTAAATCCCCTTTCTTCCCCATTCTGATGCTCGGTTTAAACTTCAGCAAGTCGTCTTCACCACGAACCAGTCTGCCCATTCTCCTCTGATCTCAACAAGGCATTTTCCTCCACACAACTGCCGCTCACTGGATATTTTCTCTTTTTCGGACCATTCTCTGGAAACCCTAGAAATCCCAACATAGCAGCAGTTTTTGAAATACTCAGACCAGCCTGTCTGGCACCAACAACCAAGTCTGTTAAATCCCCTTTCTTCCCCATTCTGATGCTCGGTTTGAACTTCAGCAAGTCGTCTTCACCATGAACCAGTCTGCTAATTCTCCTCTGACCTCTACAAGGCATTTTCCTCCACACAACTGCCGCTCACTGGATATTTTCTCTTTTTCAGACCATTCCTAGAGATGGTTGTGCCTGAAAATCCCAGTGGATCAGCAGTTTTTGAAATACTCAGACCAGCCTGTCTGGCACCAACAACCAAGCCATGTTCAAAGTCACTTACATCTCCATTATTCCCCATTCCGATGCTCGGTTTGAACTTCAGCAAGGCGTCTTCACCGCGTCTAGATGCCTAAATGCATTGAGCTGCTGCCATGTGATTGGCCGATTAGCAATTTGTTACCAAGCAACTGAACAGGTGGACCTCATAAAGTGGCCGGTGAGCGTATGTACTAAAGGGTTATGATTATGACAGACTAAAAATTGTGCATAGTATTTTTTATTTTTGCCTGGAAAAGGACCTTACATAATACTCCAACATTCATATCTGCTCATTATGAAAAAAAAAAAAAACAAACAAACAAAAACCGCCCAGTACTAAGTTGTCCCCGTCTGTGTAAGGCAATCATTCTACAGATGGGACAACTTATAAAATCCCACCATACATATGTAAAAGGCAGCAGTGGCCATAGAAAGTTTTGACGCGCCGTCAGATTTCAGTACAAATCATTTCCACTGAGGATGCTTGCTCAGTGAATCCTCTGGTGTTTCCGAAGGTCTGATTTCTGAGAGAAACATTTCCCGCACTCTGAACACGGAAAAGGTCTCTCGCCCTTGTGAATTCTCTGGTGTCTAAGAAGGCTTCCCTTTTGATTAAAACTACTCCCGCAATCTGCGCAGGAAAAAGGACGCTCTCCCGTGTGAATTATCTGGTGTCTCAGAAGGAGTCTTAGCTCAGTGAAACGTTTCCCGCACTCAGGACATGAATAAAGGTGTTCGCCTGTGTGAATTCTCAGGTGTCTATTAAAGTCTCCTTTCTGAATAAAAGATTTCCCGCATTCCGGACAGGAAAAAGGGTGTTCCCCCGTGTGAATCTTTTGGTGTCGAAAAAGGTCCCCTTTCTCAATAAAACCTTTCCTGCACTCTGGGCACTGAAAAGGACGCTCGCTTGTGTGAGTCTTCCGATGTCTAAGAAGATATTGCTTCCGAGTGAAGCTTTTCCCGCACTCTGGACAGGAAAAAGGACGTTCGCCCGTGTGATTTCTCTGGTGTATGACAAGGCTCTCTTTTTTGATAAAACATTTCCCGCACTCTAAACACGAGAAAAAAGCCTTGTCTTTGTGAATTCCCTGTTGTCCAACAAAATCTTTTTTCCTTGTAAAACATTTCCTGTCCTCTGAACTTAGAGATGGAAGCTTGTTGGTGTCGCTCCTCTGGTCTACAGCAGGATTCCAGTATAGGAAAGTAATTGTTTTCAGAACACAGGGATGCTTTATGATCCTCTGAGGTATTACAGACTCCACCTCCACCTATTGAAGAGAAACTTTTACTTTTTTTGTATTTTTTTTTAAATTTTAACATTTTTTTGCAGTCAATTTCCTATGTAAAGTACAACATATCCACTTCATTTGATATACAGTTGGTAGGGGAGATACGTCGATGACGTTCTTTTAGACAGCAATGGGGAATTTCCTTCCTAATTACAGCTCAAGGATGTTCTATTTGTTGATGAAAAGGCTGGCTCTCTCTGTTACAGGCTAATGTTTACTGGGAAAGTGAATGTAAAACATACTTACCTGCTCTGTACAATGACCCCCCCCCCCCCACTGGGGCTCCTGGCTCTCCATCTTCGGCAAGTGCCCCCATAGGTTTCCTATGAGGGCACTCCTGCAGGCTCAATTTTGAGCTGTGCTGCCTGCGTCTATAGGCACAGACAGCACAGCTCTGTCCCACCACAAAATTTGATTGACAGCAGCAGGAGCCCACGGCTCTTTTTTCTTTTTTTTTATTCCACGGTGGAGCGCAAAACACATGTAAGTGAACAAAACAAAGTGTATGTGAAAAATACACACAAAAAGTTAATCTAAAAAGGCATTTCTCTAGTCCATCTCCCGAAGTAGTGGGACTCTACCAGGGGCAGACTGACAACTCATGGAGCCCCCGGGCAATAGGGGATTATGGGGCCCCTGTGTCCTTGCCCACACTCAAAGCACACCCAAAAAAGCCTATAAAAAGGTACCAGGGGTATTTCATGGGGGCCCCTACTGACCCTGGGCCCTCGGGCAGTGCACGAGTGCTCAAATGGTCAGCCCACCCCTGGACTCTACTCAGACCCCCAGGACAAAAGGCTCCTGACAGGGACAATGTGCACTTGAGGTCTACCTAGTCAAAAGGCCTGGTGGACTCCTCATGGTCAGGCTGAAGCCAAGCACTTGGTGAGAGGCTCTCCTGAGAAGAGGACTGCCTGCACATCCTCCCCTAGACTTTATTATTCTTCCCAATGATGCCAAAGATGGGGCACTATTCCTTCCACTGACACCAATGAAGGGGCACTAATCCTCCTACTGACACCAACAATGGGGAACTATTCCTCCCACTGACACCAACAATGGGGCACTATTCTTCCTACTGACGCCAACAATAGGGTACAATTCCTTCCATTGACACCAATGATGAGGCACTATTCCTCCCACCGACATCAATGATGGGACACTATGCCTCCCACTGACACCAATGATGGGGCATTATTCCTTCTACTGACACAGACGATGAGGCAGTATTCCTCCCACTGACATCAATGATTGAGCACTATTCCTTCCACTGACACCAACGATGAGGCTTCATTCCTTCCACTGACACCAATAGTGGGCCAATATTCCTCCCATTGACACCAGTAATAAAGCACTATTCCTTCCATTGACATCAACGATGAGGTACTATTCCTCCCCGATACCAAAAATGGAGAACTATACCTCCCACTAACACTAATAACAGGGAACTATGCCTCCCACTGACACAAATGATGGGGTACTATTCCTTCCACTGACACCAATGATGGGGCACTATTATTTCCACTTACACCCCTGATGAGGCATCATTCTTTCTACTGACACCAATAGTGGGGCAATATTCCTTCCACTGACACCAGTAAGAGCACTATTCCTTCCACTGACATCAACCATGAAGCACTATTGTACCCCCTGACACCAATGATCGGGCACTATTCCGCTCCTTCAGCCTTCCTACCACTGAGGAGGTCACTAAGGTCTTCTCAGAAGCCCGTCTCACCACTTGCCCCCTTGACCCCATCCCCACACAACTCCTCCGGTCACCCTCCTCCTCTATCCTACGCTCACTCACCCACATCTTCAATCTCTCCCTCTCTACTGGCACATTCCCCTCCCCCCTAAAGTACGCGCACATCACCCCAATGCTCAAAAAACCCTCCCTGGACCCCACCGACCTGAACAACCTTAGACCCATCTCCCTGCTGCCATTTACTTCCAAGCTCCTTGAGCGCTTAGTCTACAATCGCCTAAGCGCCCACCTCACTGACAACAACCTCCTCGATCCACTACAGTCTGGCTTCTGTCCCCTACACTCCACCGAAACCTCCCTACTCAAAATCACTAATGACCTGCTAACCACCAAAGCTAATGGCCACTACTCAGTCCTCTTACTCCTCGACCTCTCCGTGGCCTTCAACACAGTTGACCACCCCCTCCTCCTTAATAAACTACACTCCTTTGGCATCAGAGACTCCGCTTTCTCCTGGCTCTCCTCCTATCTATCCCAACGCTCCTTCAGCGTTACCTATAACGCTACTACCTCCCCCTCTCTCCCCCTCTCTGTTGGGGTCCCCCAAGGCTGTGTCCTCGGGCCCCTTCTCTTCTCCATCTACACCTCCTCCCTTGGCAAACTGATACACTCCCACGGCTTCAACTATCACCTCTACGCCGATGACACGCAAATTTACCTCTCCACCCCTCAAATCACCCCTTCAGTGTCCGCCCATATCACCCACCTACTGAACGACATATCAGACTGGATGTAGCTCCATTTCCTCAAATTGAACCTTTCCAAAACCGAGCTCCTGATTTTCCCCCCAGCCCGTGCCCCCCCCCCCTCCCCACCCTCTCCATCATGACCAACAACGCCACCATCAGTCCCACCCCACAAGCCAAAGTCCTAGGTGTCACTCTAGACTCAAACCTGTCCTTCCAACCCCATGTCCAATCATTGGCAAACTCATGCAGGCTCCACCTCCGCAACATCTCCAAAATACGTTCGTTCCTAACCCCAGACACTACTAAACTACTCATTCACTCCCTTATTATCTCACGTCTGGACTACTGCAACTCCTTTCTCACCGGCCTACCTCATCGCAGACTATCCCCGCTTCAGTCTATCCTGAACTCAGCGGCCAGACTCATCCACCTTACCAACCGCTCCACATCTGCCACCCCCCTCTGTCATTCCCTCCACTGGCTCCCCATTGCCCAACGCATTAAATTCAAACTACTAACACAGACATACAAAGCCATTCATAATGCTGCCCCAAACTACCTCACCGACCTGATACCCAAATACCACCCTACCGGTAATCTTCGCTCCTCACAAGATCTCCTACTTTCTAGCTCCCTGGTGTCCACCTCCCACGCCTGAATGCAGGACTTCTTCAGGACTTCCCTCATCCTCTGGAACTCACTACCCCAATCCATCAGACTGTCACCTACCCTCCTCACCTTTAGGCGCACCCTGAAAAGCCATCTCTTCAGGGAAGCCTACCCCGCCCTCACCTAACAGCCGATCTCCTCCACTCCTCCCACCACTCCATCCCCCACAGCCACTTCCTCCTGTACCACTATCCCCTCCCTCCTAGATTGCAAGCTCGAAAGAGCAGGGCCCTTGAATCCCTCGTGTTCTGTTTTGTTACTGTATTGTCTCATGTACTGTCCCCCACTATAATGTACAGTGCTGAGCAAACCTTTTAGTGCAATATAAATACTGTATAATAATAATAATATTTCCTCCCACTGACACCAGTAATAGAGCACTATTCCTTCCATTGACACCAGTGATGGGGCACTATTCCTTCCACTGACACCAATGATGGGGCACTATTCCTCCCCACTGACACCAATGATGGGGTACTATTCCTTCCACTGACACCAATGATGAGGCACTATTCCTCCCCACTGACACCAATGATGGGGCACTATGCCTCCCACTGACACCAATGATGGGGCACTATTCCTTCCACTGACACCAATGATGGGGTACTATTCCTTCCACTGACACCAATGATGGGGCACTATTCCTCCCCACTGACACCAATGATGGGGCACTATGCCTCCCACTGACACCAATGATGGGGCACTATTCCTTCCACTGACACCAATGATGGGGCACTATTCCTTCCACTAACACCAAAGATTGGGTACTATTCCTCCCACTGACACCAAAGATGGGGTACTATTCCTTCCACTAACAGCAAAGATTGGGTACTATTCCTTTCACTGACACCAACAAGGGGGTACTATTTCTCCCACTAATACCAATGATGGGCCACTATTCCTCCTCCTACTGACTACATGTAATCTTTTTACTCCCAGTGACCAGCAAGTGTGAGGCGTTGTTACTCCCACAGACACTGGGGCACTTTTTTTTACCTCCGCTGGCCACAGTCCGGCCCCCTAACATCTGAACATTAACTGGCCCTTTGTTTAGAAAGTTTGGAGACCCCTGTCCGAAAAGTCTGATTTTCTCCGTCACTTCCCATCAGTCTGCAAAACCAACCTCATACTTGAAAGTAAATGAAAAGGGATCTACATTGAGTATTTATTAATGACCTATACTAATACCTAGAGAGGACTCCTGATGTTCACTTGCCACCATCATTCCTGGCTCCCCTGTAGACTGAAGATCACAACTCACATACATCTCTTCTTCTTCCTCTTTAACCTCAACTTCTATATAAATTTGTTCTTCATCCTAAACCAGAAGAATGACAGAACATAAAACCTTTAAAGTTCAGAGGACTGATACACAGAGATTAAACCTAAGAATTGAATCTCTTATAGTCTACCTGATGATGGTGAGGGATGGTACAACCTTCCTGTGTGGAATCCTGGGAATACAGAGGACGGGGACGTCTCTGGTGGGTTCCCATTACTGGACCCATCTACCTGATGATGAGGGATGGTGCGACCTTCCTGTGTGAAATCCCAGGAATACAGAGGACGGGGACATCTCTCTGGTGAGTTCCCATTACTGGACCCATCTACCTGATGATGGTGAGGGATGGTGTCACCTTCCTGTGTGGAATCCCAAGAATACAGAGGATAGGGACCTCTCTCTGGTGGGTTCCCATTACTGGATCAATCTACCTGATGGTGAGGGATGGTGTGACCTTCCTGTGTGGAATCCTGGGAATACAGAGGATGGGGACATCTCTCTAGTGGGTTCGCTTTACTGGACCCATCTACCAGATGATGGTGAGAGATGGTGTGATCTTCCTGTGTGGAATCCCGGGAATACGGAGGACAGGGACATCTCTCCGGTGGGTTCCCATGACTGGATCCATGTACCTGATCATGGTGAGGGATGGTGTGACCTTCCTGTGTGGAATCCCAGGAATACAGAGGATGGGGACATCTCTCTGGTGGGTTCCCATTACTGGATCAATCTACCTGATGGTGAGGGATGGTGTGACCTTCCTGTGTGGAATCCTGGGAAAACAGAGGATGGGGACATCTCTCTAGTGGGTTCCCTTTACTGGACCCATCTACCTGATGATGGTGAGGGATGGTACAACCTTCCTGTGTGGAATCCCGGGAATACAGAGGACGGGGACGTCTCTGGTGGGTTCCCATTACTGGACCCATCTACCTGATGAGGGATGGTGCGACCTTCCTATGTGGAATCCCAGGAATACAGAGGACGGGGACATCTCTCTAGTGGGTTCCCTTTACTGGACCCATCTACCTGATGATGGTAAGGGATGGTGTGATCTTCCTGTGTGGAATCCCAGGAATACAGAGGACGGGGACATCTCTCCGGTGGGTTCCCATGACTGGATCCATCTACCTGATCATGGTGAGGGATGGAGTATCCTTCCTGTATGAAATCCTGGGAATACAGAGGGCGGGGGACATCTCTCTGGTAGGTTACCATTACTGGCCCCATCTACCTGATGATGGTGAGGGATGGTACGATCTTCCTGTGTAGAATCCAGGGAATAGGGCGGACGGGAACATCTCTCTGGTGGGTTCCCATGACTGGATCCATCTACCTGATGATGGTGAGAGATGGTGTGATCTTCCTGTGTGGAATCCCGGGAATACGGAGGACGGGGACATCTCTCTGGTGGGTTCCCATGACTGGATCCATCTGTAGGAAACACACACACTGATTGAATCCATTGTTTCTATGTGTTTATCAGATGATGGGGGATCTAGGTGGACTCTCCGTACTGCTCTTTCCTTTACAATAAAGTCTCCTCTTACCGGTGATATGAGGGGCGGCTGATCCTCCATCATGACGTCCTTGTAGAGGTCCTTGTGTTCTTTATATATAAGTACTCCCTCTCCTCCATCATCTTACCTGGTTATATTAATATCTACAAATCAGTCATTCATATGCCATTTTTTGTGGTCTTTACCTGTGCTGCGATCTAGAGAAGGTTCCTCCAGTTTGGTTGCCACCATCATCTTGACCTTCTCTGTAGACTGCTTACAATCCATCACATATGTCTCCTCTTCTTCCTCTTTAACTTCAACTTTCATATACATCGGTTCTTCATTCTAAATTAAAGGAACAAAAGAGATGGTGGAACATCTTTAAAATGTGAGCACCGAAATGTCAAGACTAGAAGATCATCTCATACAGTCTGGAAGGAATTTTGTTTTCTAACCAGCTACCTACGACGGTTGCTGTGATGTCCCTCTGTGGTATCTTGCCAGTTCAGAGAGTGGGGACACGGTAGACTCTTCCAATACAGAGGATGGGAACTCTTTGGTTAAGTCTTTACTATAGGAGCATGGTTCAAGTCTATAGGAAGTTCCAGGTGAAAGGGGCTGGAGGATGTTTCTTCATGAAGGAACTACTCCAGACAGGCAAGTATGAACTGGCTTGGTTGGGAGTTTTAGGTTAGCCAACCCTAGGAAGCCGGAAGGGGGGGTTCATTTTCTTTATGCTTAGATCTCCTCACCTCCCCCATCAGCAGTTCAGTGATTTTGCTGATGAGTTCTAGAATATTCCTTTTGTTCCTCTCAGGTATCAGGGAGTGAAGTTGGTATGATATCTGGAGATGGGTGCTGGGTGGAAGGCTCTCATTAGATGTCTTCTTCACCAATTCATAATCCTATTAAAACAGAAACTGAAAATTATCACTGCCTACATTGCTAGAATTATATTCACTTCTTCAGAGTGACATCCCAGAATCCTCCACACCTCTCCGGTCAGGTCTGTTTTTTATATATAGAGATAAGAGTGACGTCATGTGACCTTCCAGGACCCTCATCACCTCTCCGGTTAGGTCTGTGTTTTATTAATAGAGGTAAGAGTGATGTCATGTGACCTCCCAGAATCCTCACCTCTCCGGTCAGGTCTGTGTTTTATTAATAGAGATGAGAGTGATGTCATGTGACCTCCCAGAATACCCCTCACCTCTCCGGTCTGTGTTTTATTAATAGAGATGAGAGTGATGTCATGTGACGTCCCAGAATCCTCCTCACCTCTCTGGTTAGGTCTGTGTTTTATTAATAGAGGTAAGAGTGATGTCATGTAACCTCCCAGAATCCTCCTCACCTCTCCGGTCAGGTCTGTGTTTTATATATAGAGATAAGAGTGATGTCATGTGACCTCCCAGAATCCTCCTCGGTCAGGTCTGTGTTTTATTAATAGAGATGAGAGTGATGTCATGTGTCCTCCCAGAATCCTCCTCACCTCTCCGGTCAGCAGGTAGATGATCTCCAGGGTGAGGTCCAATATCCTCTCAGTCATGTGACTCCACTTCTTGCCCAACCTCATGGATGTGGTCATATGATCCATATAGGACTTTCTTTTCTATAGATGGATATTAGTTGACTATTATCCAATCTGATATTTGAGATTGCGTCTTATACATTGTGATCGATGTGAATAAAATATTATATCACCTTTAAAAAAATATTTTACTATATGTAGCAAAATATGTTACTTTTTGTATAATAATAATAGTGTGTGACTGTGGGGGAGGGGGCATTAGAGTGTAAGCTCCTCTGTTACAGAGACTGATGGGACTGGCTCAGTGATCGCTGTACAGCGAAGTGGTATATGTCAGCACTATATAAATGTATTATAATAATAATAGTGTGTGACTGTGAGGGAGGGGGCATTAGAGTGTAAGCTCCTCTGGTACAGAGACTGATGTGACTGGCTCAGTGTTCTCTGTACAGCGCTGCAGTATTTGTCAGAGCTACAGAAAGCCATTTAATAAAATATCTTATTACCTCCTCTGCTGCCAGTTCCAGCAATGTCTCCTCTCTTCTTCCTGTTTGTACATTACATCACTTCCTGTCTGAAGTGTCCATAGAGAGATCCTGTGAGCGAGTTCCACTTGCTATAAGATCACCTAGAGGAGAATAGAGGATTTACAGCCTTCTTTTATTTATTATTTTAGGTACTTATATATCGCCGTCAATGTACACAGCGCTTTACATATATATTGTACATTCACATCAGTCCCTAACCCTCAAGGGGCGTACAATCTAAGGTCCCTAACTCACATTCATTCATACACATGCTAGGGCCAATTTAGACAGGATTCAATAAACCTACCAGCATGTCTTTGGCGTGTGGGAGGAAACCTATGCAGTCACAGGGAGAACATGCAAACTCCAGGCAGGTGGTGCCGTGGCTGGGATTCGAACCAATGACCCTAGTACTGCCAGGCAGAAGTGCTAACCATTTAGCCACTGTGCTGCAAAGACATGCTGGTAGGTAAATTGAATCCTTCATGCCAAAGTTTCAAGCCTTTCTCAACCTTTTTACCCCAGGGGAACCCTTGAAATAATTTTCAGGTCCCAGGAAACAACTACTAAAACCAATTCAATGGTGGCAATTGGGAAGAATATCTCATTGCAGTGGTGATCAGAATGCCACTTTTACAGACAGGCTTTGGGTTCATGCAGCAGGCTCAGCCAAATTGACCCTGGAATTATGCAGGCACCATCAAATGGGAGGTCATTCAGCCACAGCTCAAGGAACCCCTAGCAATCTCTGGAGGAGTGCTAAGGTTCCATGGAACCCTGATTGAGAATTGCTGTTCTATGGTCTTAGGTTTGTGTTGGAAGCCAACCATCACACTGAGGGCAACCATCACACTCCAGACCACACCACACTCTACCTGTCCTCCACTAAAAACACAGTGAAGTTTCATGTTCCTTGGCAGTATATGCCTTCCCGTAGCATAGCCTTCAATTAGCTCTCAACAGAAGTTTCCTTTAAGACCATCAAATATATAGACACCCGCCCTGTACCTGGAAACATTGTTTCCACATTATCTGTCACAATCATATGAGTTATATACCATGAGCAGCATGGGAACCAAATCAAAATTCTGCTTTTCTGTTTCTTGTACGTTGGCTATGACCCAACAAATGTATTTTTTTGGGGGATCTCTAAGCCAGTAAGTGTGTCCAACTCAACTCTGAAGTATGTAGACTGGAGAAGAATCTCTCTGCTCTTAGAATGAACACCTTCTACTGATTCTTCCTTACTGTAAACTTCTTTGAGATGAAAAAAATAAACCAAATCTTGGATTCTAAATTCGTCAGAGGGAAGCTCTTGTATCTAATTGACTGGAAGGGATATGGTCCTGAGGGGAGGTGTTGGATTCCTTCTACGGATTTTTCTGCTCCCCGTCTGGTGGAAATTTTTCATCAGAAGTTTCCCCTTAACCCTGGCCCTAAAAGAGTGGGGAGACCTCGTAAGACAGGGGGTTCTGTCACAAGTTAGCCTGCAGTTTCGTTTGTGTTCTTACCTTTTTTGCTGCAGTCCTGTTCCTGATCCCTACTCATATGTTTGTCTGTGCTCATCTATAGGCGTCATCTGCTGTCCTCCTGGGTTTTATTTCCTTCCCTTCCATCACTTCCTGTCCCGCCTCCTTTTCTGCCTGTCTATATAAGAGGTGCTCGGACTAGGCTACTTTGCCTGAGCAACTTCCTACTTGTTGGAGTTCCTGTGTCTGAATCCTATGTTGACTACTTGTGTACCGACCCCAGTGGCGGTCTCTGACCTTGCTTGGTTTCCGTCTGTCCTGACCTTGGCTTGCCTATGGGATTCTGTTTGTCTGCTCCCGCGAGTGGTCTTCTCCACCTCAGCTGGGTGTACCTGGTGGCCGCGACCTGGTCCCAGCTTGCTGCCATTCCATCCCCACCATCAGGGGCTCTGGTGAACAAGCAGCCTGGGGCTTAGACTCCTCGTCTTGGGGAACCCCAAGTTGAGGATCAATAGCGCTCACTACCACAGGTGCTGACAACACCCTTCAGTAGATCTCAGTGACATATCTGGCTTGATGCATTAGGAGGAAACATCCTCAGGTGTCTCATACACATTGTCAAAAGCAGCCTGAAGTCTCTCATCACCATGTACAACCAAGGAGTATTACAGCCTTCGACCTTTCCATAGAAGGTGGAGAATTGCATATTGGAGCACCTGGAAGGACCAGGTCGTAGTATTACGATTTTGGGGAAGCTTGAACCTAGCCAAAATTTGTTCTACTTTTACAGCTACCGCTTAGCACACACTAGTAAGATTCTGGCGACAAAAATGAGGCTACCTTTGTGAGAGCCAGTCATATTGAAGGCTCAGGCAAGCTCATAGAGTCATGTACGAGGAGATTTCATACAGTTTCAAGACTAGTTTTGTAACACGCCAACAGATGGCAGCACAAGGTTGCACTACAGTCACAGAGAGCTCAGATGATAATGCATGTGGTCTGAATAGCACCAGTTGCACAGCTCCCGATGTACACAGGATGATGTCTTTTGGCACACTGACTTATGAAGATTGCTGCTCCCTGTGACTGTGTGTGCAGCCTTGTGCTGCCATCTGTTGGCGTGTTACAAAACTAAAAACAAAAGTCTCAAGACTTTTTGATACCACCACGTATTTAGCTTAATGTCCCCACACCATGGCATTCTTGTCCTTGCTCACCCCTTGGTGGGACAGTGACCTGGCAACAGCATGCAGTGAATACCATCTTCACCATCAGGAACTCTAGTGAAAACTGACTGGTGCTTAGACACCACACCTTGGGTGAACCCATGTCACTTGTCAACATGGAAGTTTCACAACTTTTGCTTGGACCTGGTCATCCCTTTGCTGCCTGACCACAACGTATTCCTGGGTCTGACTACTCTTTTGCCTAATATTTAATGTAATGTTCCAACACCGTAGCTTTCTTGTCCTAGCTCACCCCTTGGTGGGACAGCGACCTGGTGCCAGATGCAGTGAACCCCATCTCCACCTTGAGGAACTCTGGTGAAAACTGGCTGGTGCTTAGACACCACACCTTGTATGAACCCATGTCACCTCTCAGGGTGACAACATAACAACATGGGAGCTTGGAGAGGGATGAGAGAGTGCCAACAAACATAAAAAAAATATGGAAAATCTTACAGCAAAGCATTAAAAATTTGGATATGTTCAGCTTAACCTTATCTCGCCCGGTTTATGGCCGAGTGGTGACCGGCAAAATCCCTCACCTTTCCAGGTGGACGCCATATGGCGTCCTTTTGGGCATGCGCAGTTTGCGCGCCTGCTGAGCCGCGCTGTGGCGTGATCTGTCACCGGCCGTGTACCTTGGACACGGCCAATGACAGATCTAAGTACCGGCCCCGTTGCCAGTACCGTGTGACCTGCTGTGACCAATCACAGCAGGTCACATGACAGTTGTATACAATGGATGGCTTCATTCATGCCATCCATTGTATACTAGTGTGTCTAGCTGTGAATGGTCACAGCGATCATATGCACAAGCTGGGCCATCACTGTGTCATGTGATTAGCCGTGGCAAAATCACAGCTAAGCACAAGAAAAAAAAAAACCCTGAATGAATTGATGTCATTCAGGGAAATGCTTGCTTATAGCAAAGTAATTACTATGGTAACATTGTACTACTTTGGTCATAGTGGAATATAAAAAAAAAATCTTAAAAATAGAAAAAAAATTTAATACAAAATAAAAATAAAAAAAATAATTTTTTTTTCATACTGTCACCAGACAGTGTTCCTGATCACCGCCATGCCAGTTATATGGTGACGCTGTACTGCACTTGTGACAGTATGTAAAAAATAAATTGTGAAAATAATTTAAATTTTTTCATTTTCCGAAAAATTATGACAAAAAAAAAACAACTTCAAAAAATTTGCCATGCCTCTTATGATGTACGTCGGACTGTCTACTCTGCAAAAAGGGGTCATTTGGGGGATATCTGTACTGTTCTGACATTCTTGGACCTCAAGAAATTAGATTGGCTGTCAGTACTTCAGGATTGATCAATATTCAGATCTATACCATAGTTTGTGAACTCTATAACTTTCCTACAAACGAAATAATACATCCTAATTTGGGTTATTTTCACCAAAGACATGTAGCAGAATACATCTCGGCCTAAATTTATGAAGAACAATTATTTATTTGCAAACTTTTATAACAGAAACAAAGAAAAACTTGGTTTTTTTTCACAATTTTTGGTCTTTTTTTGTTAATTTAGCAAAAAATAAAACCCCCAGTGGTGATTAAATACCACCAAAAGAAAGCTCTAGTTGTGTGAAGAAAATGATAAAATTTTAGTTTGGGTACAATATTGTATGACCGTGCAATTGTCATTCAAAGTGTGAGCGCTGAAACCTGAAAATTGGCCTGGGCAGGAAGGGGTGAAAAGTGCCCGGTATGGAAGGGGTTAAAAAAAGGACATCTTGGATGCTTAATTATCCAGCTCTAGTATATTGTAGACCAATGTCAAAATTTGTTACAGTAGTTTGCATCATTCAGATATTCGTTACCTGTACATGGTCGATGAGCCTCTGACTGTTACCCTATATCTCAGCCTGTACTGTCAGCTGACTGTTTCTTGCAATCACTGACCCCTGCCATTTGCCCGTTTTTGCCTCTCCCTTTTAGAGAATGAAAGATAAAATCTGATGGGTCAACAATGGCAACAACTCAATTTTTCTGAGTGGTGGCCATCTTTCCTTCACTCATCTCTATGCCCAGCGCCAGGATTGATGGTTTCTCAGGTAAGACTGAGAACTACCGGGCGTTGGCTGGTGGTGGCGGCGTCTGGCGGTCGGTGGTGGCGAGGGGCGGGGTTTTTTCGGCACCTGTATCGTTTTTTTTTTTTTTTTTTATTTTGGATGATGGCCGAAAGGGGTGTTTTGGCCACAAAAATTTCAGTGCATCCCTAATAAAATCCTTACACAATGTTCACTTGACATATACTTTATGTATATTTCTTGACTATCTGAAATTCCTTTTTAAGATGTTTCTTGTCCAAGGGGTGAAGAGCTCATTAGATAGCTTCTTCTACTAAACTGAAATCTCCTTCAAGCTCCATTTCTTCTGAAGGAAACACGTGAAGTGCATCTCATCTTCAGATACAGAATAAACCAGCCATTCTAAACTTTTTCAAGAGAGGAACCTTTGAAATAACTTTCTGGTCTCAGGGAACCCCTGCTAGAAATGACTATAGCTACAACTCATGATACATTAGTGTGATGGTCGGTGGGAAGAATGCTCCTTGCACTTGTGGTCACTGAGAGGAAATACCCCCTTAGAGATAGCTAAAAGGATCTATGGTGTCATTGGGAATTTATCTGAGAAGCAGAAATTGCTCAAGGAACCCCTAGCAGCCTCTGGAGGAACCCTCAGTCTCTGGAGGAATCCTGGTTGACAAACCCTGGAATAAACTATCCACCCCCGACTAGTAACTACCCCCTCTTACCTCAATCAACCTTCACTATGTCCTCCTACATCTCCACTTCTTCTACGTTAAGCACTTTCAGGACAGGACCTCTTCTTCTTTTTCCTGTTTAACAGCAGAGGTCTCCAAACTTGCAAAACAAAGGGCCAGTTTACTGTCCTTCAGATCTTAGGGGGGCGGACTGTGACCATCGGAAGTAGAAAATCTCATGGCATCAGTAAACATTGCCCCATCTTTGGTGTCAAGGAGAGAAATTTTGCCCCATCATTGATCTCATTGAGAGGAACTGCTCCCCAATGTTGGTATCATTGGGAGGAATTGTACCCCATCGTTGGTCTCATTGGAAGGAGATGTGCCCCTTTGTTGTCTCATTGGGAGGAATTGTGCCCCATCGTTGGTCTCATTGGGAGGAATAGTGCCCCATCGTTGGTCTCATTGGAAGGAGTTGTGCCCCATCGTTGTCTCATTGGGAGGAATTGTGCCCCATCGTGGGTCTTATTGGAAGGAGTTGTGCCCCATTGTTGTCTCATTGGGAGGAATTGTGCCCCATCGTTGGTCTCATCGGAAGGAGTTGTGCCCCATTGTTTTCTCATTGGGAGGAATTGTGCCCCATCTTTGGTGTCAGTGATTGAAACAGGGTCCTGAGGGCCGGATAAAAGCAAGCAAAAGGCCACATCCGTTAGGAGACCACTGCTCTCCAGCATAGGTTTGTACTGTGTGATTTGTGGTCCTTTATTATCTGATGTACAGAGCTGTTTACCACTTCCTGTCCACCCTATAGTAGATATACTGCTACAGGGCGGCACGGGTGCGCAAAATCATGTGTATATACAGGATTTTGCATTTCCACCGCCACTTCCGGCCGTGGCGGTCAATCTCTGGGTCCCAGCTGGTGATTACTCACCGGCGCTCGGTGATTGCCGAGCATCTCCGACGGGGGGGGGGGGGGGGGGTAGAACTGTTAGTAAGCAAAACAGTTCTCCTCCCTGTCAGCTCGTGCACACGGATTTGCAGTGTGTTTACAGTGAAGCACACAGACCAAAGTAAAACGGCGCACAGTTAACCCTTTGATTGCCCCTCATGTTAACCCCTTCCTGCCCAGTGCCATTAGTACAGTGTCAGTGCTTTTTATCAGCACTGATCACTGTATTGGTGTCACTGGGGATGTCAGTGACACCAAGTCAGCTCCCCCCCCCCCCCTCCAGTGTCAGAATGTCCGCTGCAGTCCCGCTATGAGTCGCTGATCGCCGCCATTACTAGTTGAAAAAAAAAAAATCCCAGTATATATATATCACCATTTGTAAAAATCACGCAAACAATTAATTTACACGTATCAGGATTTTTTTTTTTGCAAAGACATGTCGCAGAATACATTTTGGCTGAAATTTATGACGAAATTTGATTTTTTAAATTTTTTTGTTGGACATGTTTAATAGCAAAAAGCCAAAAAAATATTTTTTCTCAAAAAAGTATTTTTATTTTTTTCATAGCGCAAAAAAATAAAAACCACACAGGCGATCAAATACCACCAAAATAAATCTCTATTCGTTGGAAAAAAAAAGATGTAAATTTCATTTGGGTGCGGCGTTGCGTAACTGCGCAATTGTCAGTTAACAACTTGTCTACAGGGCACTTATACCCCCTTCCTGCTCAGGCGAATTTTCAGCTTTCAGTACTGTTGCACTTTGAATGACATTTGCGCGGTCATGCAACACTGTACCCAGATGACATTTTTATCATTGTTTTGAGACAGAGCTTTATTTTGGTGGTATTTAATCACCTCAGGTTTTTTATTATTTTTTTGCTAAACAAACCAAAAACAACTGAAAATGTTTTTAAAAAATTAGGTTTTTTCTCAGTTTTTGTTATATAATTTTATAAATAAGTGATTTTTCTCCTTCACTGATGTGTGCTAATGAGGCTGCAGTGATGGGCACTGATAGGCGGCACTGATGAGGAGGCACTGGTAGGTGGCACTGATGGGCATTGACAGGCATCACCGATGGGCACTGAAAGGAAGCACTCATATAGGGCACTGATAGGCTGCACTGATGAGGAGGCACTGGTAGGTGGCACTGATGGGCATTGACAGGCATCACCGATGGGCACTGAAAGGCAGCACTCATACAGTATATGGCACTGATAGGCTGCACTGATGGGCACGGATAGGTGGCACTGATGGGCATTGACAGGCATCACCGATGGGCACTGAAAGGCAGCACTCATACAGTATATGGCACTGATAGGCTGCACTGATGGGCACTGATAGGTGGCACTGATGGGCATTGACAGGCATCACCGATGGGCACTGAAAGGGAGAACTCATATATGGCACTGATAGGTGGTACTGACTGGCAGCACTGATAGGCGACACTGAAAGGCACCTCAGATGGGCACTGATATGTGGCATTGATGGGCACTGGCAGCTGGTATTGATGGACACTGACAGGTGGCACTGATGATCAGTGTAGATGTCCCCTCCGAGGAATGCCGATTACCGGCTCTCCTCTCCTCCTCTGTCAGCATGACAGCTCGTGAGGAGAGAAATGCCGATAACCGGCATTTCCTTATTTACAGCGCACCACCGATCACCCTGCTGCGCGCCCCCTGAGCCACGCAGGCGCGGGTAGAGTGGGAGGCCGTCATAAGATTTCCTCCCAGAATGAGAGAACTGCCTTGCAGCCGTCATTTCCTTATATGGCGGGTGGGAGGCGGTTAAAATAACGCAGCGCCATAACGCAACAGACGGCCTGGTCAGGAAGGGGGGGGGGGGAATCCTCTGGAGGGGTTAATGGAAGATGAAGGGTTATCTTAATAATGAACAAAAGCTTGAGGCTGTGCAGATTATTTTATTTGGGGCCTGCAAACGGGCTTACATAATAATACATTTACATCCATACTTACTTATTAAAAAAAAAAAAAAAAGGAAAAAAAGTGACGAGTACTAAAATTTTCCTCACAATTGTTCTGATGATGAATTCAGTGATTTTCAGCCAGACATCTGTCATAGGCAGCAGTGAATATGGATTTTTGATGTACAATCTGATTTCAATACAAAACATTTTTCAGAGAGGATTCTCACATAGTGACCCCTCCAGTGATTCCAAAAGTGTGGTTTCTGAAGAAAACATTTTCCACACATGTATAAAAAGTTCACCTGCCCTCATGAACTCTCTGGTGCCTAAGAAGTATTACTTTTTGATTAAAACATTTCCCGCACTCTGTACAGGAAAAAGGACGCTCACCGGTGTGAATTTTTTGATGTCTGTGAAGGAGTCCTTTGTCGGCAAAACATTTCCCACACTCTGGACAGGGAAACGGACGCTCGCCCGTGTGACTTCTCTGGTGTATAAGAAGGTGTCCTTTCTGAACGTAAGATTTCCCGCATTCTCCACAGCAGTAAGGGTGCTCCCCCGTGTGAATCTTATGGTGTCTAAGAAGATCTCCTTTCTGAATGAAACCTTTCCCGCACTCTGAACATTGAAAAGGACGCTCGCCCGTGTGACTTCTCTGGTGCCTAAGAAGTTTTGCATTCTCGTTGAAACATTTCCCGCACTCTGAACACGAGAAAGGATGGTTGCCAGTGTGACTTCGCTGGTGTCTAAGAAGGCTCCCTTTCCTAGGAAAACATTCCCCACACTCTAAACAAGATAAAAGATGTTTGTTCATGTGCATTTTCTGGTGTTTAAGAAGATTTACTTTTTGAACATAAGATTTCCCACACTCTGAACAGGAGAATGGGCGCTCCCCAGTGTGAATTTTCTGGTGCCTAAGAAGGTTTACTTTCTGAACATAAGATTTCCCGCAGTCTGTACAGGAAAACGGACGCTCGCCCATGTGAATTCTCTGGTGTCTAAGAAGGTCTCCTTTCTGAGTGAAACGTTTTTCACACTCTGAACACTGAAAAGGACGTTCACCTGTGTGAATTCTCTGGTGTCTAAGAAGGTGTTGCCCTCGAGTGAAACTCTTCTCGCACCGTGAACATGAGAAAGGACGGTCATGTGTGTGTATCCTTTGATCTACAGAAGATAATTCTGATATAGAAGAGCAGTTAATTCCAGAACAGAGAAATGTTTTATCATCTGTGTGTGTGTCTAGATTACTAGACGGTGATCTCTCCCGATTAGATGGATCCGAGGATGTGTCCGCATTATGAGGTCTTGGATAGATTATTCTGATATCCATATGTGACTTCTCAAGAGCCTCCCGATGATAAGAAGCCATTGATCTATCTTGAGATTCACGTCTGTCATAAATATTGGTAGTTACTCGTTTTGCTCCTGAAGAATACTGCGTGATGCCATTATCTTGTGCAGAATAATCCGAATATAAAAGATGTCCCTCCGAGAAATTCTGGACCCATTCTCCTCCTGTTGGCGATAAATATATTTTTTAATTAAAATTATTATATCAAAGGCATTAAATCTGGTAAGCAACTGAGATGGTGGGTTAGATACGTTGATGTTTTTATTAGACTGCAAAGCGGACGTTTTCACCTCATCACAGCTTGGGATAAATATTATTTAGAGCTGACCTTGAACACCAGGCATTTGGCCAATACCAGCGTTGTCACATTACAAACATAGGTGTGAGGAACATGTCTGACAGGGTGCCTAACAAACATTTTTGCCAGATATGAGATGGTGGGGTAGATACATTGATGATGTTTTTATTAGACAGCAAAGTGGATGTTTTCACCTCATCACAGCTTGGGATAAATATTATTTAGAGCTGACCTTGAACACCAGGCATTTGGCCAATACCAGAATTGTCACAATACAAACAGGGGTGAGGAACATGTCTGACAGGGTGCCTGGCAAACATTTTTGCCAGATATGAGATTGTGGGGTAGATATGTTGATGATGTTTTTATTAGACAGCAATGCAGACTTTTCCACCTCATCACCTCTTCATTGATGGAATTATTTTTCTTTCATTATCACAGGATGGTGCTTAGCTATACATGCATGTGATGAATATTATTTATTTCTGACCTTTGACACTAGGCACTTGTCCAGTACCAGCGCTGTCACAATACAAACATGGGGGTGGAACGTATCTGATGGACTGTTTGGTAAACATTTACAGGCATGCTCATAGCAAATGGGCAAAGAATAAAAGGAGGTCTAAGTACAACAACAGCTATGCGCAGTCAAGAGTTATGCAGGAGGAAGGGACGTGTCAGCACTCTCAGTTTCCTATGTCATGGTGCAGTAGGCAGCTTCCGGGACTAATCTGTCACAGTGACAAATACGAATTATGCACAACTATTCCATATCTTTTTGAAGAAGCAACTATAGGTACTTCTAAAAGTTATATTCACAGGTGCGCTCACAGCAGATGGGTACGGGATAAAAGGAGCTGTCTGAGCTCAACAACAGCCGTGCGTAGCAAAGAATTATGCAGGAGGGGACGTATGAGCACTCTCCACTTCCTATGCAGTGGGCAGCTTCCGGGACAAGTCTGTTACAGTGATGAGTACAAATGATGTCAACGCACCCCACAAGCATGCTCACTGAACAGTAGGTGGTGGCAACTTTGCTGAACAATACAAATTCTCAACAAATCGGGCTTCTGGCTGGGGAGGACAGATGGGTTAATAACAAGTAAAAAAGGGATTATCTACACAATTATTCAGTGTCTTTTTGAAGAAGCAACGATAGGTACTTCTAAAAGGTATATTCGCAGACATGCTAACAGCACATGGGGATGGAATAAAAGGTGTTCTCTCTGAGATCAACAGCAGTAAAGAGTTATGTGGGGGGGGACAACATGTCAACACTCTCTTTTTCCTAAGACATGGTGCAGTGAGCAGACTAGTCTGTTGCAGTAACGAGTACGAATGATGTCAACGCGCCCCGCAAGCAAGCCTACTGAACAAGACGTGGTGGCAAATGAGCTGACCAATAGAAACACTCACAAATCGGGCTTGTGGCAGGGGAGGAGCTGACAGGCAAGATAATTACTAATAAGGGGATTATCTGCATAAATATTCAGCATTTCTTTGAAGAAACAACAACAGTTTTTTTTTTAAAGGGTATAGTCACAATTGCAGCAGATGATGATAAAAACAGCTCTTGCTGAGCTCAGCAACAGTCATGCACATTAAAGAGATATTCAGGAGGAGGGGACGTGTCAGCGCTCTCTGTTTCCTGTGCAGCGGGCAGCTTCCGGGACACGTCTGTTGTCAACACACCCCACAAGCATGCCCACTGAACAGGAGGTGGTGGCAACTTTGCTGAACAATAGAAATACTCAACAAATCGGACTTCTGGCTGGGGAGGAGTGGACAGGTGGGATAATAACAAGTAAAAAAGGGATTATCTGATTATATGCAATTATTCAATGTCTTTTTTAAGAAGCAACTGGGCAGCTTCTGGGACTCGTCTGGTACAGCGACGAGTACAAATGGCGTCAGCATTCCCACTGACCAGGAGGTGGTGGCCACTGATACGAACAACGGAAACACTCACAAATTGGGTTTCCGACAGGGGAGTAGCTGACAGGCAGGATAATACCAAATAAAAATGGAATTGTCTGCACAAATATTCAAAGTTTCTTTGAAGCAGCAACTACAAGATTTTCTAAATGAAACCATGGATCAGTATTTCGTTTTTCAAAGATAAAAAAGACTTCTTCAAAGCATCGCCGTCTGACTTTCAAAATTTTGATAACATATTACACAGGGACTTGTTCAAAATTGCAACTTTTTTGATTTAATGACAAAACATGAGCAAATATATATAGAGATATAATATATATAAAACAAATAACATATATATATATAACAATGAAATGAAACAATGTAACGATTTGAGAACTAGAATCCAAGGAGCAACACAAGGACGACATTATGAAGGAGAGTTATTGTCCGTATTATTAGGCAGGTCCGGTGGCAGGTTCAGACCTCCGGGGCCAAGCTGAGTTGCATTCCCCACCAACACTAGTAAAGCCAGCGAGATCTTTCTCTGTTCTTCAAGTAACTGGTTACAAAAATTTCTATGTTCGGCCGTCTGCTCAGCCAAGTTGACAGCTATCTGATGTAAATTCTGATTGGTCTGTCGCAGTTCATGTACGATGGTTTCCGCAACTCTGGAATTATTTTGATGTAAAACCTGAGTTTGTTTGTTGTACATGTCCATTAGTTTTCCCAGGGTGTCCTGCAATTGGTTACTATTTGTCGCTAGTCTCCTCTGAAGAAGAGTCCTTTTTCTTTTGCCCCGCGACGTCCTAACGTACGGATGCCTTTCTTCTTGATGCTGGGCTGGTGCAGTTTGGGAATTTTCAGTGTCCGTTACTGGGTCTAGCACTTTGCAGGCTTTTTCTGGGTCTAAAATGGTAAAATGAAAGAGTTATCAAACCCTTGTTAAAGAAAATGGACTTCCGTCCGTTGTTGCTGTCCCCTTTGTCTTGGCAGCCTGTGTTTGCAGTCCTAATCTACGCCCCTGGTATTGACACCTATAGGGTGCTTGTGCTTCCATGCAGGGCCCACCCTGATGTGCTCACTCCTGGCTGAGACTGTAAGAGCCTATTTACACTTGTGAGATATTTTTATTGCGAATTTGGGGTCCACAAGTTGCAAGACAAGTCGCATCCCAAGTGTCCCGGTGAGTAACATTCATATCTGTGCGATTTCAAAGTAGTTGCTGCATTACTTTGGTCCAACCTTCATGCGACTTGAGAGCCATACACCTCAATGTAAACCAACCTGAATGATGTGCAGGTGACTTGTGTGCGACTTTGTACAGCACAGTCATCCTTGGTCGCACTCATCCAAAGTCGCATCAAGTCGCATTGAAAATCGCACGGGTGTGAATGGAGCCTAAAGGTTTGGGAGGAAGGAGCAGATGAGGCTCTATTAGAATGGGCACACATGTACAGTACAGGCTGGGTGCAGGGACGTAGGAGGCCACCTGAAAGTATCACCGTGGGCACCCTTCGCATTATAGGCTGGGTGCAGGGACATAGGAGGCCACCTGATAGTATTACCATGGGCACCCTTCGCATTATAGGCTGGGTACAGAGACATAGGAGGCCACCTGATAGTATCACCATGGGCACCCTTCGCATTATAGGCTGGGTGCAGGGACGTAGGAGACCACCTGACAGTATTACCGTGGGAACTCATCACATTATAGGCTGGGTGCAGGGATGTAGTATTACTGTGGGCACCCTTCGCATTATAGGCTGGGTGCAGGGACGTAGGAGGCCACCTGATAGTATTACCGTGGGCACCCTTCACATTATAGGCTGGGTGCAGAGACATAGGAGGCCACCTGATAGTAATATGTGGGCACCCTTTGCGTTATAGGCTGGGTGCAGGGACGTAGGAGGCCACCTGATAGTATTACTGTGGGCACCCTTCGCATTATAGGCTGGGTGCAGGGACGTAGGAGGCCACCTGATAGTATTACCATGGGCACCCTTCACATTATAGGCTGAGTGCAGGGACGTAGGAGGCCACCTGATAGTATTAACATAGGCACCGTTCGCATTATAGGCTGGGTGCAGGGACGTAGTATTACTGTGGGCACCCTTCGCATTATAGGGTGGGTGCAGGGACATAGTGTTACTGTGGGTACCCTTCACATTATAGGCTGGGTGCAGGGATGTAGTATTACCGTGGGCACCCTTCGCATTATAGGCTGGGTGCAGGGACGTAGGAGGCCACCTGATAGTATCACCGTGGGCACCCTTCGCGTTATAGGCTGGGTGCAGGGACGTAGGAGGCCACCTGATAGTATTACCATGGGCACCCTTCGCATTATAGGCTGGGTGCAGGGATGTAGTATTACTGTGGGTACCCTTCGCATTATAGGCTGGGTGCAGGGACATAGTATTACTGTGGACACCCTTCGCATTATAGGCTGGGTGCAGGGACGTAGTATTACCATGGGCACCCTTCGCATTATAGGCTGGGTGCAGGGACGTAGGAGGCCACCTGATAGTATTACCATGGGCACCCTTCACATTATAGGCTGGGTGCAGGGACGTAGGAGACCACCTGACAGTATTACCGTGGGAACCCGTCACATTATAGGCTGGGTGCAGGGACGTAAGAGGCCACCAGATAGTATTACTGTGGGCACCCTTTGCATTATAGGCTGGGTGCAGGGACGTAGGAGACCCCCTGATAGTATTACCATGGGCACCCTTCACATTATAGGCTGGGTGCAGAGACATAGGAGGCCACCTGATAGTATTACCATGGGCACCCTTCGCATTATAGGCTGGGTGCAGGGACGTAGGAGACTCCCTGATAGTATTAGCATGGGCACCCTTTGCATTATAGGCTGGGTGCAGGGACGTAGGAGACCACCTGATAGTATTAGCATGGGCACCCTTCGCATTATAGGCTGGGTGCAGGGACGTAGGAGACCACCTGACAGTATTACCGTGGGAACCCGTCACATTATAGGCTGGGTGCAGGGACGTAGGAGACCACCTGACAGTATTACCGTGGGAACCGTCACATTATTGGCTTAAGAGGCCACGTGATAGTATTACTGTGGGCACCCTTCGCATTATAGGCTGGGTGCAGGGACGTAGTATTACCGTGGGCACCCTTCGCATTATAGGCTGGGTGCAGGGACGTAGTATTACCGTGGGCACCCTTCGCATTATAGGCTGGGTGCAGGGACGTAGTATTACCGTGGGCACCCTTCACATTATAGGCTGGGTTCAGGGACGTAGTATTACTGTGGGCACCCTTCGCATTATAGGCTGGGTGCAGGGACGTAGGAGGCCACCTGATAGTATTACCGTGGGCACCCTTCGCAATATAGTGTACAAAATAAAAATAAAAAGCGCCACACTCTTTTTAAAATAATAAACTACGTGTCAACAGCAACACCCACCAAAAAAATATATACACAAACAATTAATTTGGCAAAGTGAACAAAATCTCATAAGGGTATGCGCTAAATAAATATATATAAATCTATATATATCACCATATATTAAATGTCCAAAAATAAACTAGTGTCCAAGAACAAACTCAAAATATTCTCTGTGACTTCATAACACTGTGAATAATCCACCACCAAATGAATTAAATAAACTCACCAGAGCTATATGCTGATCAAATTATAAACCAGCAATAACGCTTGTGCTCTGGGAGTGGTGAGTAAACGATGTCCAGATATTAGATGTGGTAATTCTTAATCACGTCCAGGTAATCAATAATGGTGAATCAGTATGAGGGATAACGTATCACTACCAAGAGCAATACTCAGCAGCCAAGGATCTCATGATGAATCTCTCCATTTAATTCCATACCTCCATATATGTATGAATCACACTCAGGGACAAAGGAAAAAACATGATGGTGCAGTACGTTTAAAACATATGCAAATTTAATAAAAGCTCAAGCAACTCACAAACAAGGTGCCCAGACAGACACCAGCTTAATCAGCAATGCACAGCAATGAGGTGATGAACGATCCCCGCTCACTGCGGATCACCTCCGACAAACACTGGGAAAAGAACCTCCTGACGTCAACATCGAGTAGGCTGAGGATCAGCATATAGCTCTGGTGAGTTTATTTAATTCATTTGGTGGTGGATTATTCACAGTGTTATGAAGTCACAGAGAATATTTTGAGTTTGTTCTTGGACACTAGTGTATTTTTGGACACTTAATACATGGTGATATATATATAGATTTATATATATTTATTTAGCGCATACCCTTATGAGATTTTGTACCCTTTGCATTATAGGCTGGGTGCAGGGACGTAGGAGGCCACCTGATAGTAATACCGTGGGCACCCTTCGTGTTATAGGCTGGGTGCAGGGACGTAGGAGGCCACCTGATAGTATTACCGTGGGCACCCTTCGCATTATAGGCTGGGTGCAGGGACATAGGAGGCCACCTGATAGTATTTCCGTGGGCACCCTTCGCATTATAGGCTGGGTGCAGGGACATAGGAGGCCACTGATAGTAATACCGTGGGCACCCTTCGTGTTATAGGCTGGGTGCAGGGATGTAGGAGGCCACCTGACAGTATTACAATGGGCACCCTTCGCATTATAGGCTGGGTGCAGGGACGTAGGAGGCCACCTGACAGTATTACAATGGGCACCCATCACATTATAGGCTGGGTGCAGGGATGTAGGAGGCCACCTGATAGTATTACCATGGGCACCCTTTGCATTATAGGCTGGGTGCAGGGACGTAGGAGACCACCTGATAGTAATACCATGGGCACCCTTCACATTATAGGCTGGGTGCAGGGACATAGGAGACCACCTGACAGTATTACCATGGGCACCCATCACATTATAGGCTGGGTGCAGGGAAGTAGGAGGCCACCTGATAGTATCACTGTTGGCACCCTTCGCATTATAGGCTGGGTGCAGGGACGTAGTATTACTGTGGGCACCCTTTGCATTATAGGCTGGGTGCAGGGATGTAGTATTACTGTGGGCACCCTTCGCATTATAGGCTGGGTGCAGGGACGTAGGAGGCCACCTGATAGTATCACCGTGGGCACCCTTCGCATTATAGGCTGGGTGCAGGGATGCAGGAGACCACCTGATAGTATCACCATGGGCACCCTTCGCATTATAGGCTGGGTGCAGGGACGTAGGAGACCACCTGATAGTATTAACGTGGGCACTCGTTACATTATAGGCTGGGTGCAGGGACGTAGGAGACCACCTGATATTATTACCGTGGGCACCCTTCGCATTATAGGCTGGGTGCAGGGTACAAGAGACCACCAATCTACATTGCAGTGGGCACACTTATGCATTATAAGCTGGGCATGTAGAATCAAGGGACATGAAGCGGGAGGTCACAAAAGTGAGTGCTCATGGATCAAGACATTCAGGAAAGTGCCGCAAGAACTGAACTGGTTGCTGGGCAAATGTTAGTCTTTCGGGGAAAATACTGATTAATAGCATGGCAATAGTAACAAGGAGAAAAGGGGGAAATATCTCACCATTGTGAGGGTTTAAATACCGCTTGAAGGGTAAAATGTTATAATTATAGCCCAGTGGCTCCATGGTTGCTATCAGATGCTGCAGGGTAGGTGCTCACTGACAACCCATACCATTACTAAGTGCTGCAGGATGACCCTATCAGACGCTGCAAGGTAGGTGCTCACAACCTATACCCTCTAGTGTCTATAGAGTTGTGTGCCCAAGAAACAGGAGAGCAGCAGACCTTGATGACACCGAGGTGCATATTTGCTGCAGTGGTGGAACATAGAGTAGATGCTCCACTCAAGGCTCTGATCCCCCCCCAACTCCTACCGAAGACAGGAGCAGGTTCTGTAGTCGTAGACTCCTGGGATCGACTCTACAGCAACTCCAAAAAGGACGGTGAACTCAGTGTATTAAACATCTCATATCCATTTATTCATCAATCCAACAAACAGACCAGTCCATCTGAGATGCAAACACCTCCAACGCGTTTCACCCAGACCGAAACGCGTTGAGATGTTTGCATCTCAGAAGGACTGGTCTGTTTTCTGGATTGATGAATAAATATGAAGCGTTTATTACAGTGAGAGGTTCACCATGTTTATAGGAGTTCTGCAGACTGCACTTTAACATGTGCACTGCTCGGCAGCTGATGGGTAGGTCTCTGATCGGTCCTCTTTACCTATAACTCTTTCACTCACTTTCATTGGCTGTGGAGTGACAACTGTCCTCATCAAGTTGTTCTGAGCTTTGTTTTAGTCGATGGTCTGCAAAAGAGAGAAAGGAATCAAAAACAGAACACATCGACTTAGAAAGGTCCAAACGTTCTATACATTTCTTACAACGAAGGATGACAGTTGTTTCAGCTTACGTGGAATATCTTCAGGCATGAGCAGTTCCTCTGGCTGCACTGAGGCAGGTGGGCTAGGTGAATGATCTACAAAAAAAAAAAATCTAAATATTTGTTACAAATAATAATTTTTTTTTTAAGGCGTACTCCAACTTTTCAAGTTATTTGGAAATGTGAACTAAGAACCCATCCGAGCACCCCGACTGCCGATGTCCCCCAGAGCCACCTCAGAGAACCATTCCCTGCCGGGTCTCCAGCCATTAAAGCAGAGATCCACCCAAAAGAGGAAGTTCCACTTTAAGTCTCCCGCTCCCCATTAAGGACTGGGGAGCGGGGGGAGAGTGGGTACCCAAATTTGACAGGTACCCACTCCCACTTCTGCTGTGATAGTCTAGGCCAGGGGTAGGCAACCTGTGGCTCTCCAGCTGTTGCAGGACTACAAGTTCCATCATGCCTCTGCAAGTCATAGCTGTAACTGTCAGTTTTGTAATGTTGCAATGCCTCAAGGGAAATGTAGTTCCACAACAGCTAGAGAGCCACAGGTTGCCTGCCACCCCGATCGGAAGCGGAAGTTGTCCCCCTCCCTCCCTGTAGTCTTCTGGGACATGCGACAGGTCCAAGAAGACTACGGGGTCATTCACAAAGTGCAGCGCTTCTCACGCATGCGCAGTGGGCACCCAGCTGGGAAGCCGCAAGCTGTCACAGCCAGGTGAAGATGCCGGCACCAGGGAGAGAAGACGGCCTGTGAAACCAGCGGTGGTGAGGACACCGCTGGACCGAGGGACAGGTAAGATTGGGAGGTGTGACATCACAAGTTCATGCCAACCAATCAGCTACTATTTGAAAGTATTCAGTTAAAGTGGAGTTCCACCCAAAATAAATAAATAAATAAATGTGAAAAAGTTCAGTTCATTTCAGTGATGTGATATCTCTGTAAGGTAGCTTGATCCACCGTCAATGTGATCCCTGCAGAGATTATCACCCCATTGAATTCAACACTCACCAGAAGCTGATGAATAACCAGCAGTGGAAACTCAGTAGAAAATCAAGAAGTTTCTTTAGTATTTACTTTTTAATTGTTTTTGATTGGATAGTGTTCAATACTTACTTTACCCGCTGTATATTCTACCAAACGATGGGTATTTTATTGTGTTTCTGTTCATTAAAATCCAGTTTATTTGCGTTTGAAAAACCACTGCGCAAATATCATGTGACATAAAAATATGCAGTGCCCACCATTTTAGTCTATAAGGCCGCTGCTAAAAAAAGATATATTTTATTGATATATATATATATATATATATATATATATATATACACACATATAGTGAAGGAAATGTGTATTTGCTCCCCGGCTGATGTTGAATGTTTGCCCACTCACAAAAAAAATGATTGGTCTATAAATCGAATGTTCGGTGTATTGTAACACTGAGAGCACTGCATCAAAGGGACGATGGACGGGGCAATGTACCGTCAAATCTTGGGTGAGAACCTTCTTCCCTCAGCCAGGGCATTGAAAATGGGTCGTGGATGGGTGTTCCAGCATGACAATGACCCAAAACACACAGCCAAGGCAACAAAGGAGTGGCTCAAGAAGAAGCACATTAAGGTCCTGGAGTGGCCTAGCCAGTCTCCAGACCTTCATCCGATTGAATATCTGTGGAGGGAGCTGAAAGTTCAAGTTGTCAAACGTCAGTCACCAAACCTTAATGACTTGGAGAGGATCTGCCAAGAGGAGTGGGCCAAAATCCCTCCTGAGATGTGTGCGAACCTGGGGGCCAACTCCAGGAAACATCTGACATCTGTGATTGCCAACAAGGGATTTGCCACCAAGTACTAAGTCATGTTTTGTGAAGGGGATCAAATCCTTATTTCCCTCATGAACATACAAATCAGTCATCATTTGTTAGACATGCATTTCTGCTGAATTTGTTGTTGCTATTCTGTTTCTGTCTCTGTGTTACAATACACCGAACATTCGATTTTGAGACCGATCATTTCTTTGTGAGTGGGAGAACATTCAACATCAGCCGGGGAGCAAATACGCATTTCCTTCACTGTATATGTGTGTATATATATATATATATATATATATATACAGTTGCAAGAAAAAGTATGTGAACCCCTTGGGATTACGTGGAGTTTTGCATGAATTGGGCATAAAATGTGCTCTGAACGTCATCTAAGTCACAACAATAGAAGAACACAGTCTGCTCAACATAATACTACACAAACATTAGATGTTGCCATGGTTTAATTGCACATAACATGTAAACATTCACAGTGCAGGGAGGAAAAAGTATGTGAGGCCCTAGCCTAATGACTTCTCCCAGAGCTAATTGGAGCCAGGAGTGAGCCAACCTTGACTCCAATCAGTGTGATGATATTGGATGTGTTGCTGACAGCTGTCCTGCCCTTAAAAAACACACACCTGTTTTGGGTTTACTGGTTTCAAGAAGCACTGTCTGATGTGAACCATGCTTCTCAGAAAAGAGCTCTCAGAAGACCTACGATCAAGAATTGTTGACTTGCATGAAGCTGGAAAGGGTTACAAAAGTATCTCCAAAAGCTTTGATGTTCATGTGTCCACGGTAAGACAGACTGTCTACAAATGGAGAAAGTTTAGCACTGTTACTACTCTCCCTAGGCATGGTCGTCCTGTAAAAATGACTGCAAGAGCACAGCGCAGAATGCTGCATGAGGTAAAGAAGAATCCCAGAGTGTCAGCTAAAGACCTACAGAAATCTCTGCACATGCTAACATTTTTGTTGACACATCTACAATAAGAAAAACATTAAACAAGAATGGAGTACATGGGAGGACACCACGGAGGAAGCCATTGCTGTCCAAAAAGAATATTGCAGCACGTTTGAAGTTTGCAAAAGAGCACCTGGATGTTCCACAGCACTACTGGCAAAATATACTGTGGACAGATGAAACCAAGATTGAGTTGTTTGGGAAGAACACACAACACTAGGTGTGGAGAAAAAAAGGCACAGCACACCAACATCAAAACCTCATCCCCACTGTAAAACATGGCGGAGGGAGCATCATGGTCTGGGGCTGCTTTGCTGCCTCAGGGCCTGGACGGATTGTTGTCATTGATGGGAAAATGAATTCCACAGTTTATCAAGACATTTTGCAGGAAAACGTACAACCATCTGTCCGCCAACTGAAGCTCCGCAGAGGATGGGTGATGCAACAGGACAATGACCCAAAGCATACAAGTAATTCAACAAAACAATGGCTGCAACAGCACAGAATACGCCTTCTGGAGTGGCCCAGTCAGAGTCCTGACCTCAACCCGATTGAAATGCTGTAGCATGACCTTAAGAGAGCGATTCACACCAGACATCCCAAGAATATTGCTACACTGATACAGTTTTGTGAAGAGGAGTGGTCCAAAATGACTCCAGATCGTTGTGCAGGTCTGATCTGCAACTACAGGAAACGTTTGGTTGAGGTTATTGCTGCCAAAGGAGGGTCAACCAGTTATTAAGTCCAAAGGTTCACATACTTTTTCCTCCCTGCACTGTGAATGTTTACATGTTATGTGCAATTAAACCATGGCAACATCTAATGTTTGTGTAGTATTATGTTCAGCAGACTGTGTTCTTCTATTGTGACTTAGATGATGTTCAGAGCACATTTTATGCCCAATTCATGCAAAACTCCATGTAATCCCAAGGGGTTCACATACTTTTTCTTGCAACTGTATATATATATATATATATATATATATATATATATATCTTTAGCAGCGGCCCTATGGACTAAAATGGTGGGCACTGCATATTTTTATGTCACATGATATTTGCGCAGTGGTTTTTCAAATGTAAATAAACTGGATTTTAATGGACAGAAACACAATAAAATACCCAATCTGTATAGTTTGGGGGTCCTAAGTTGTTTTTACATGTAGGAGAGGAATGCCAGAATTGGCCCCGGACTGGGAATGGTTAATTCAGGGGAAGGGGAGAAGGGGGCCGTCTTCATCCATCTTGCCAAAAGCACTTTCTGGTAGGCTATGCCTATCCCCATGAATAAATATTTCACATATTAACGAAACATCACTTATACACCTATCTAGAGAGTCGTCCCACGCCGTCTGTAATAAGCACACGATTGGTCAGCGCTCAGTCTGCGCTCCCAGGGGCTCTCAGTCACCTCCCTCTTTTTTTTTTCATATGCCCTTCTCATATTTGTAACAGGAAACGTATCGCCGTTTTTTTCTCACAAGAACTTCTTACCTTCGTCCTCATAGGATAACATAGAGTCTTCATCCAGTTGTCTCCTGCTGTGGAACACATCAAGGTTTGAGTCTGGTCTGGAGGAAGCCGTGGCAGGCCCCTGTTTGGTGGTCGCTGTGAAAAAAAAAAATGTATTATTGTATAATTTTTTATTGTGACTTTTGCCCCATGGAAATAAAATTGCTGTGCATTCACCCCAACACAAGCCCCATTCACGCTAGCCTTGGCATGTGACCCGTCGCCGTTGTGCAGAAAATCTGGTCTTTGTACTCTGGGTACAGGGACAGATCTGGACTGACGTGGATGCCATAGAGGTCACATCTGTGTCCATTCCAATTTTCGAAGGTGGCCGGAAAATGGACCCTGCTATTTCCTATGGGGTGGACGCCCATTCCAATGTGTTTTCAGGTCCGGCAAGGCAGACGTCTAAAGCAATTTTCTGCATTTGAACAGGTCCAGCATGACATCCGGCACCTCATAGGGAATCATTCGGCTAATGTGAATTGAGGGCCTAAAGATACAGAGGTTAAAGCAGTATTAAATCCAAAAAGCCAACATTTATTATCTCGAAGCTTGCCAATTCTTAGATGTGATGCCTGCATTAGTTTTCTTTTTTTTATTCTTTCTTTTATTTTTATCTGGTGATCTAGCCAGCGAGTCTGCTGTTTTTCAGAAGCTGAAGCTCTCCAGCAGAATGTATCAGGTTACAGGGATGAGACAAACCACTTAATAAGGACAGGGGTGCTTACAGTGATCAGCTTTTATTTATTCATGTAAAACCTTTATCCCGAAAGGAAAAAAACTTCGCTGTAACTGATTATAAAGAGTGAACTTGAGTTTGGCTTCAATCTGCTAATACATTTAACACCTCCCCCTAGGATTAATAATGCTGATGTACAAAGGTGTTCTTGTGCTCATACCTCCAGAGTGGGGGGGGGGCTCTAATACAGGAGGTGTGTTACTGGCCAGGGTGGGGCGCTCTAATACAGGTGTGTTACTGGCCAGAGTGGGGGCGCTCTAATACAGGGGGAGTGTTACTGGCCAGAGTGGGGGCGCTCTAATACAAGGGGTGTGTTTCTGACCAGAGTGGGGGCGCTCTAATACAGGGGGTGTGTTACTGACCAGAGTGGGGGCGCTCTAATACAGAAGGTGTGTTACTGGCCAGAGTGGGAGCGCTCTAATACAGGGAATGTGTTACTGGCCAGAGTGGGGGCGTTCTAATACAGGGGGAGTGTTACTGGCCAGAGTGGGGGCATTCTAATACAGGGGGAGTGTTACTGGCCAGAGTGGGGGCGTTCTAATACAGGGGGAGTGTTACTGGCCAGAGTGGGGGCGTTCTAATACAGGGGGAGTGTTACTGGCCAGAGTGGGGGCATTCTAATACAGGGGGAGTGTTACTGGCCAGAGTGGGGACGTTCTAATACAGGGAGTGTGTTACTGGCGAGAGTGGGGGCACTCTAATAAAGGAGGTGTGCTAGTGGCCAGAGTGGGAGCGCTCTAATACAGGGAATGTGTTACTGGCCAGAGTGCGGGCGCTCTAATACAGGGGGTGTGTTACTGGCCACAGTGGGGGTGCTCTAATACAGGGGGTGTGTTACTGGGCAGAGTGGGGGCGCTCTAATATAGGAGGTGTGTTACTGGCCAGAATGGGGGCGCTCGAATACAGGAGGTGTGTTACTCGGCAGAGTGGGGGCGCTCTAATACAGGGGGTGTGTTACTGGGCAGAGTGGGGGCGCTCTAATACAGGAAGTGTGTTACTGGCCAGAATGGGGGCGCTCTAATACAGGAGGTGTGTTACTGGCCAGAGTGGGGGCGCTCTAATACAAGGGGTGTGTTACTGGCCAGAGTGGGGGCGCTCTAATACAGGAGGTGTGTTACTGGGCAGAGTGGGGGCACTCTAATAAAGGGGGTGTGTTACTGGTCAGAGTGGGGGCGCTGTAATACAGGGGTGTGTTACTGGCCAGAGTGGGGGCGCTCTAATACAGGGGTGTGTTACTGGCCAGAGTGGGGGCGCTCTAATACAGGAGGTGTGTTACTGGGCAGATCACCAGGTGAAAACAGACAAAAAAAAGACTAAAAGAAGAAAATTAATTCAGCCATCACATATAATGATTGGTAAGCTGCAATATATTACAAATTTTGGTTTTGGGTTTAACTCTGCAATCAATAAGAGGATGGCGGGAACCCCCCTGATGAACATGTAGGTTCCCCACCGTACACACGTCACACAAAAATATAGACACTTACTAGTAAAAACATCTTCCTTACCTCTCATATCAGAATCATTGTCTCCAGCAAGAATATCAGGTCCCAGGTATTCCATGAGCCTTTCTTCATATTCAAAAAATGTGACTTCTGGAGCCGGACCACCTCCCGCCATCCCCCTTCGCTGTTTCAGTTCTGACAATTTGGTTTTTATTTGTCTCTTGATATCATTTAGGCGCCTTTTACAGGTATCGACGTTCCGCTCCGCCACGCCGGCGGTGTTCACGGCATCTACCACCTCCTTCCAGAGTCTGCTTTTGGCCGGGAAGGACATCTGGCGGGATAAGTGACCGAATAACTTGTCCCAGTTCTTGGAGACCCTTTCTATTAAAATGCTGTTCTCTTCCATGGAGAATCTTGTATTCCGTGTTTGGTGTGTTATTCTCCTTTTTTTCTTTTTTCTGCGCTCGTTGCTTGGTGGGAAGCCTTTCCATGGATCCTCCGGAGGAATTCTGCCTCGTAGCCTTGGACGGATGGCAGCTCGTAACAACACACCACCTTGCTCCTCTTCTTCCAGGTGCAAATTTCCTTCCATTGGTAATGAAAATCACAGTTGACAATGAAAATCAAAAGACTCCTCTGTGCTGTTAGCTACGAAAATAATACTTCTCTCTCCCTTAGGGCTTGTTTACACTTGCTTCAAAATGTAGCATTGGAGGTGCTTTTTTAACCACTTCCAGTCCGGACGCTTTCCCCCCCTTCCAGTCCGGACGCTTTCACCCCCTTCCAGTCCGGACGCTTTCACCCCCTTCCAGTCCGGACGCTTTCACCCCCTTCCAGTCCGGACGCTTTCACCCCCCTTCCAGTCCGGACACTTTCACCCCCCTTCCAGTCCGGACACTTTCACCCCCCTTCCAGTCCGGACACTTTCCCCCCCCTTCCAGTCTGGACACTTTCACCCCCTTCCAGTCCGGACACTTTCACCCCCTTCCTGTCCAGGCCAATTTTCAGCTTTCAGCGCTATCACAGTTTGAATGACAATTGCGCTGTCATGCAACACTGTACCCATATTAATTTTTTAGCATTTTTTTGAGACATATAAAGCTTTATTTTGGTGGTATTTATTCACTGCTGGGATTTTTATTTTTTTTTGCTATATAAATGAAAAAGTCCCAACATTTTGAATTTTCTTATACAATTTTGCAAATAAATAATATTTCATTATAAATCTTGGCCAAGATTTATCTTTTTTGTAAAAAAAAATAAGTTTCTAACCAAAAATTACAATTTGTAAACATTTTTTTAAAAATTATTTTATTTTTATATTATTATTTATGGGTCTTTTTTTTTTACATACTGTCACCGTAGCAGTAAAATGTCACAATGGTGACACTGTACTACTTGTGGGGGGTGATGAAGATTTTTTTTTTTTTTTTTTACACTGATTGCTTTTACACCCATAAAGGCTGTAATAGCAATCATTTCTCCTTCTCTCTGTCTGCATTCTTGCAGCCATTGAGAACTACTATGTGAGCTGTGATTGGTCACAGCTTGTCACATGGTACAGGGCTGCTGTGAATGGCCCTGTACCATGTGACCTCTGTGATCATTCACAGATTTCACACGTAGTAACCAATGATGCCAGAAGTGACATCTTGCTTACTACTCTGCATGTGATCACCGATTGGCCAATCAGTGATCACATGATCGGGAACTCGCACAGAGGTCCCGTCCGACGATCGGTGTTCCACTGTGTCCGGAGGACACAGGAGGCACTGGATCGTGGTGCTGCGCGCTCCCAGGGAGCACGCACAAGCAGGGGGCATGGAGGTCATTTATAAACGGCCACCCACCCCTGCACTGCCAACGCCCAGCCGTTTATATACAACGGCCGGACGGGAAGTGGTTAAAACACTCCGAACACCAATCAGAGTGCTGGTCACTAAGTAAAATGGTTACTTTACAGTCATGTTCACATGTTGTGTTTGCTTTGCTTCAACAATCATACCCCATGATGCTTTCTTGGTGTTTCAAAGCATCTCCAAAGCCTCCATAGAAGTCTATGACAACGCTTGCAAACAGCACCTGCAGCTTTTGAGAGGCTTTTGTTAAGCTTTAGTTTCGCTTTGTTTTGGAAGTATTGCAGGTATGAGATATCCCAGGATGCACTGGGAAACCAACAAGCGCAACGCAAAGACGTCATCAGCATTCAATTCCGGTTCATGTGTATATATTCTGGGAGTGCCTGGTGATATCTGGTGTACAGCGTGGAGCAGCAGAAAGGTGAGGGGGGTCCGGACTGGAGTGGAGCAACTAGCAGACTGCATACGTGGTGTGCAAAATGGGAACACTAGAGCAGAAGGTGATTGGGGACTAGAGAGAGATGACAGAGTGGTAGAGGATCAGCAGAGCTGGGGGACCGGAGCAGGAGAAACTAGCACTGTCACATGTGCTGCGCAGTGTGGGAGCAATATAGCGAGAGGTGAGTGGGGACTGGAGAGAGAGGAGGATCAGCAAAGCAGAGGATCAGCAGAGCTGGGGATTACTACTAAGTTAAGGATAAGCAGAGTTGGGGGCTGCTACTGAGTGGGGGATCAGCAGAGCTGGGGATTACTTCTGAGTGGGGGATCAGCAGAGCTGGGGGTTATTACTGGGTGGGGGATCAGCAGAGTTGGGGGCTACTACTGAGGAGATTAGCAGAGCTGGGGGCTACTATTGAGTGGGGGATCAGCAAAGCTGGGGGTTACTACTGAGTGGGGATCAGCAAACCTGTGAGTTACTACTGAGCTGGGTATCAGCAAACCTGTGAGTTACTACTGAGCTGGGGATCAGCAAACCTGTGAGTTACTACTGAGCTGGGGATCAGCAGACCTGAGGGTTACTACTGAGTGGGGGATTAGCAGAGATGAGGATTACTACTGAGTGGGTGATCAACAGAGATGGAGATTACTACTGAGCGGGGGATCAGCAGAGATGGGGGTTACTACTGAGTGGAGGATTAGCAGAGATGGGGATCACTACTGAGTGGAGGATCAGCAGAACTGAGGGTTGCTACTAAGTAGAGGATCAGCAGAGATGGAGATCACTACTGAGTGGAGGATCAGCAGAGATGAGGGTTACTACTGAGTAGAGGATCAGCAGAGATGGGGGTTACTACTGAGTGGAGGATCAACAGAGATGGGGCTTACTACTGAGCTGGGGATCAGCAGAACTGAGGGTTACTACTGAGCGGGGGATCAGCAGAGATGGGGATTACTACTGAGTGAAGGATCAGCAGAACTGAGGGTTGCTACTAAGTAGAGGATCAGCAGAGATGGGGATTACTACTGAGTGGAGGATCAGCAGAGATGAGGGTTACTACTTAGTAGAGGATCAGCAGAGATGGGGGTTACTACTGAGTGGAGGATCAACAGAGATGGGGCTTACTACTGAGCTGGGGATCAGCAGAACTGAGGGTTACTACTGAGCGGGGGATCAGCAGAGATGGGGATTACTACTGAGCGGGGGATCAGCAGAACTGAGGGTTCCTACTAAGTGGAGGATCAGCAGAGATGGGGGTTACTACTGAGTGGAGGATCAGCAGAGATGGGGGTTACTACTGAGTGGAGGATCAGCAGAATCTGGGGTTATTACAGAGCAGGGGATCAGCAGAGATGGGTGTTACTATTGAGTGGAGGATCAGCAGAGATGGGGGTTACCACTGAGTGGAGGATCAGCAGAGATGGGGATTACTACTGAGCGGGGGATCAGCAGAACTGAGGGTTACTACTGAGTGGAGGATCAGCAGAGACAGGGATTACTACTGAGTGGAGGATCAGCAGAACTGAGGGTTACTACTGAGTGGAGGATCACCAGAGCTGGGGGTTACTACTGAGTGGAGGATCAGCAGAACTGAGGGTTACTACTAAGTGGAGGATCAGCAGAGATGGGGATTACTACTGAGTGGAGGATCAGCAGAGATGGCGGTTACTATTGAGTAGAGGATCAGCAGAGATGGGGATTACTACTGAGCAGGGGATCAGCAGAACTGAGGGTTACTACTGAGTGGAGGATCAGCAGAGATGGGGATTACTACTGAGTGGAGGATCAGCAGAACTGAGGGTTACTACTAAGTGGAGGATCAGCAGAGATGGGGATTACTACTGAGCAGGGGATCAGCAGAACTGAGGGTTACTACTGAGTGGAGGATCATCAGAGCTGGGAGTTACTACTGAGTGGAGGATCAGCAGAACTGAGGGTTACTACTAAGTGGAGGATCAGCAGAGATGGGGATTACTACTGAGCAGGGGATCAGCAGAACTGTGGGTTACTACTGAGTGGAGGATCAGCAGAGATGGGGATTACTACTGAGTGGAGGATCAGCAGAGATGGGGATTACTACTGAGTGGAGGATCAGCAGAGATGGGGATAACTACTGAGTGGGGGATCAGCAGAGATGGGGATTACTACTGAGCGGGGGATCAGCAGAACTGAGGGTTACTACTGAGTGGAGGATCACCAGAGCTGGGGGTTACTACTGAGTGAAGGATCAGCATTGTTGGGGGTTACTACTGAGTGGGGGATCAGCAGAGATGGGTGTTACTATGGAGTGGGGGATCAGTTGAGGTGGGGGTTACTACTGAGTGGGGAATTAGTGGAGTTTGGGGGTTACTACTGAGTGGGGATTAGTGGAGTTTGGGGGTTACTACTGAGCAGGAGATAAGCAGAGTTGGGGGTTATTAATGAGTGGGGGATCAGCAGAGTTGGGGGTTACTACTGAGCGGGAGATAAGCAGAGCTGGGGGTTACTACTGAGAAGGGGGATCAGCAGAGCTGGGGATACTACTGAGTGAGGAATCTGCTGAACGGGGGTACTAATAAGCTGGGGATCTGCTACATGAGGGTACTACTGAGCTGGGGGTTCTACTGGACCCCCCTTTAAAACAAATAGAAAGTCAGCACACACAGGAAGTTTGCCAAGCTTCATTTAAAGCTTCAAATATGCATCACCGAAGCATCAAACACGCATCATAAAAGCACGTTGAAGCAGTAGGTGCTTTAAGGTGCATTAAAGTCAAAGCAAGTGTAAATGAGCCCTTACACACCTTACAGGTAAACCAGGGAAGCTTCAAAAGACGGGATGAATGACTGCACACTGATGCATAAGAACTCCAAAAATCTTGATTGAACGATCCAAAAATATTGAACATCCCAGCACCTGAAGGCAGGAGAATTCGGCTTGGGTTACCCATCCTGTCTTTTGAACCTTTCACATTTGCGAGTCGGACAGGCACCTGCGGCACAGATCTGAGGCTAGATTGCAAGCAGACCAACCTGGAGCTGTGACTGGTGATTGTGGGGAAGCTAGGGGTGGGGAGTGGTGGCCAGTGGATGTTTATACAAATTGATACATTTAAAAAAAAAAATAGGATTTTTGTAATTACCAAAACATCCCTTCCTTAGGAGTCTACTGAGGATTACAGAAAGTCGTGTACCTTTGCATACAGGGGTATTGAACCCCGGCAAACAAAAAAAAACCTCTAGGCTAGCCCTTGATAACTGTTCCTACTCCCAAGCACGCCTTAGTTTTGCGGCAAAGCAGTACCAACCAAAACGTGACCATAAACCCAGAGGGCTACGTAGGCTGGTGATGGAGGCCAATGGAGAGAGGGCTTCCCTTGCGGCTAAGTTCCGGACTCCCCTGAGAGTGGGACAGCGGGAGTCAGGCCCAAAGTTGCACAGGTCGCCTGTAGGAGTGCTGGTTGGTGGTCCACCCAGAAGCACAGCTGGTGCATGGAGATAGGTCTGCAGACAGGAAGCGCCTGTGCATGGTATGCAAGCCCTTCTGTGATTTGGATGTTTACTGGGTAGTCGGTTCAAGCCAAGGTCAGGTACCAGGTGGGAATCAGAGCAGATGTAGTCAGATGGGATAGCCGAGGTCATACACAGAGGAGCGAGAGAGAGAGTATCCGTAAGCCAGGCCGAGGTCAGATCAGGGGTAAGGCAGAGTAGACAGGTCCAGGAGCAAGCCGAGTCGGTAAAAGGAAATCACG
This sequence comes from Staurois parvus, assembly GCF_062004578.1. Taxonomy (NCBI): domain Eukaryota; kingdom Metazoa; phylum Chordata; class Amphibia; order Anura; family Ranidae; genus Staurois; species Staurois parvus. Next base: position 1,721,236 of record NW_028318245.1, on the reverse strand, counting down.
GGTCAAAGTCACAGGAACAGGGCACAGGAAGCTAGAGATCATCCAGCAACTTCAGGAAGTAATGAGCCTCTTTATAAAGGCCGTCTGGCACCAGACTGAGGCTGAAGTGTCCTTTTGCGGCCATGCAGAGTACTGGCAGAAATGCCAGATCTTCCAGAACTCCTGCCGTGGATAGGACCCTGACAGCAGGACCTGTGTTCCTCAATGGACTTCAAGAAATGAATTTTACAGCGGGTGCAAAAAAATCTGGGAGGTCTTGTACTGACGGGACATCCAGCAGTCTGAGGGGTGAAGAAACATGAACAAGTATGTGCTACGCCCAGAGATCATCCCCGCGGAGGTGGAATGTTGGTGCTCTGGCTCTGTGGGTCTTCCCAGCACAGATGCAACTGAATGACCAGGATTGGTATAGCCAGCACTCGTCTTCCTGAACTGTATTGAGTAAAACGTGCACACAAAATGGCTTTACGCGTTTCGGCACTGAGCCTTATGCAGGCCATAGACGGGTCGAAAATTGGCCGTTTTAAAAAAAAAAAAAAATCGGTCGTTCGATCGGCCGACGTTACCACCAACGGTAAAAAAAAAAAAAAATCGGCCGATTTTCGGCCCGTCTATGGCCAGCATTTAACCCCATAATTACTTCTGTCCCTTGCAGAGACAGGGGAGCACACAGGGGAGAGGAGAAGAAGAAGAAAGAAAAGAGGAAGTAGGAGGAGGAGAAGAAGAAGAAGGAGGAGGAGAAGAAGAAGGAGGAGGAGGAGAAGAAGAAGGAGGAGGAGGAGAAGAAGAGGGAGGAGGAGGAGAAGTAGAAGGAGGAGGAGGAGAAGAAGAAGGAGGAGGATGTGAAGAAGAAGGAGGATGAAAAGAAGAAGAAAAAGAAGAAGGAGAAGAAGGAGGAGGAGAAGGAGGAGGAGAAGGAGGAGGAGATGGAGAAGAAGAAGAAGGAGAAGAAGAAGGAGGAGGAGGATAAGAAGAAGAAGGAGAAGGAGGAGGAGAAGTAGAAGAAAAAAAGAAGGAGAAAAAGAAGAAGAAAAAGGAGAAGAAGAAGTAGAAGAAGAAGGAGAATAAGAAGCAGAAGAAGAAGGAGAATAAGAAGCAGAAGAAGAAGGAGAATAAGAAGTAGAAGAAGAGGGAGGAGAAGAAGAGAAGGAGGAGGAGAAGAAGAGAAGGAGGAGGAGGAGGATAAGAGGAAAAAGAAGGAGGAGGAGAAGAAGGAGGAGGAGAAGAAGGAGGAGGAGAAGAAGATGAAGAAGAAGGAGGATAAGAAGAGGGAGAAGAAGGAGAAAAAGAATAAGAAGAAGAAAAAGGAGAAGAAGGAGAAGGAGAAAAAGAATAAGGAGAAGAAGAAGGAGGAGAAGAAGAAGACGGAGAAGAGGGAGAAGAAGTAGAAGAAGGAGAAGAAGAACGAAAAGGAGAAGAAGAAGGAGACAGAGAAGAAGAAGAAGGAGGAGGAGAAGTAGAAGTAGAAAAAGAAGAAGAAGAATAAGAAGCAGAAGGAGAAGATGAAGGAGAGGGAGAAGAAGAAGGAGAAGAAGGAAGAGAAGGAGAACAAGAAGGAGGAGGAGGAGAAGGAGGAGGAGGAGGAGAAGAAGAAGAAGAAGAAGAAGGAGGAGGAGGAGGAGGAGGAGAAGAGGAAAAAGGAGGAGGAGGAGAAGAAGGAGGAGGAGATGAAGAAGAAGAAGAAGGAGGATAAGAAGAGGGAGAAGAAGAAGAAGAAGGAGAAAAAGAATAAGAAGGAGAAGAAAAAGGAGAAGGAGGAGAAAAAGAATAAGAAGGAGAAGAAGAAGGAAGAGAAGAAGGAGAAGGAGGAGGAGAAGGAGGAGGAGAAGAAGGAGGAGGAGAAGAAGGAGGAGACGGAGAAGAGGGAGAAGAAGTAGAAGAAGAAGGAGAAGAAGAATGAGAAGGAGAAGAAGAAGGAGAAGGAGGAGGAGAAGTAGAAGAAAAAAAGGAGGAAAAGAAGAAGAAAAAGGAGACGGAGAAGAAGAGGTAGAAGAAGAAGGAGAATAAGAAACAGAAGAAGAAGGAGAATAAGAAGAAGAAGGAGAAGGAGAGGGAGAAGAAGAAGGAGAAGAAGGAAGAGAAGGAGAACAAGAAGGAGGAGGAGGAGAAGAAGAGAAGGAGGAGGAGGAGGAGAATGAGGAGGAGAAGAAGAAGGAGGAGGAGAAGAAGGAGGAGGAGGAGGATAAGAGGAAAAAGAAGGAGGAGGAGAAGAAGGAGGAGGAGGAGGAGGAGAAGAAGATGAAGAAGAAGGAGGATAAGAAGAGGGAGAAGAAGAAGGAGAAGAAGGAGGAGAAAAATAATAAGAAGGAGAAGAAAAGGAGAAGAAGGAGAAAAAGAATAAGAAGGAGAAGAAAAAGGAGGAGAAGAGGAAGGAGAATGAGGAGGAGGAGACGGAGAAGAGGGAGAAGAAGTAGAAGAAGAAGGAGAAGTAGAACGAGAAGGAGAAGAAGAAGGAGAAGAAGAAGGAGGAGGAGAAGTAGAAAAAGAAGGAGAAAAAGAAGAAGAATAAGAAGCAGAAGAAGGAGAAGAAGAAGGAGAGGGAGAAGAAGAAGGAGAAGAAGGAAGAGAAGGAGAACAAGAAGGAGGAGGAGGAGAAGGAGGAGGAGGAGAAGAGGAAAAAGAAGGAGGAGGAGAAGAAGGAGGAGGAGATGAAGAAGAAGAAGGAGGATAAGAAGAGGGAGAAGAAGAAGAAGAAAAAGAATAAGAAGGAGAAGGAGGAGAAAAAGAATAAGAAGGAGAAGAAGAAGGAGGAGAAGAAGAAGGAGAAGGAGGAGGAGAAGGAGGAGGAGAAGAAGGAGAAGACGGAGAAGAGGGAGAAGAAGTAGAAGAAGAAGGAGAAGAAGAACGAGAAGGAGAAGAAGAAGGAGAAGAAGAAGATGAAGGAGAAGAAGGAGGAGAAGAAGGAGAAGGAGGAGAAGAAGGAAAAGGAGAAGAAGAAGGAGAAGGAGGAGAAGAAGCAGAAGGAGAAGAAGAAGGAGAAGAAGAAGAATTCCAGTCCGTTATTATATTTTATATGAAAAAGTCTTGCGGTTGCAACAATGTATCCATTTGTATCCATTTTGGATACAGATGGTTTTAATCTGATACAGATAGATACATTGTTGCAAACGCAAGACTTTTTCATATAAAATATAATAGCGGACTGGAATTCTTCTTCTTCTTCTTGCAGGTCACGGCTCATGCGCAGATTTTTTAATCGGTAAAACGATCGGCTGATTTGCCCATCATTGCCGGGAAAATCGGGCGATCGTCAAAATTGGCCGCAAATTTTCCAACATGCCTGATAAAAAAAAAATGTGCAAAAAGCCCGAAAAACGGCCAACCAATTAACCTACTAACGGTGCGAAAATCGGCTAATTTTTGACCCATCTATGGCCGGCATTAGTCATAGCCCATGACCAACCCCTATGACGAAGGCTGATTGCCGAAACGCTTAAAACCATCTCATATGCACGTTTTACTCGCTCAATACAGTTTATTATTCGGGAAGACGAGTGCCGGCTATATCAATCCTCATCATTTAACAGCAAACCGAATGCTAAAAAGCTCACAAACAAAAAAAAAAAACGAAAAGGACTAGGGACTGTCTGTAGCCTAAAGATCCACCTGAAGGACCTTACAGGCAATGGTGGCTTTGGATGAGGCCTAATTATCCACCTTGGAAAAGGAAAGACTGGGTGAATCTCGAAAAATGGTAGGCCTTGCCCGAAGTGCCCAGGAGAAACCTATAGATCTAGTAGAGTGTGTCTGCTAGGACACCAAAAACTGGGGTGGATTGTCCTAGTCTTGCCTACATTCTTTTTTGTTTGCCGGTGTAAAAGCCTTGTGTAGGCGGGAGTACAACCCAACAGTACAAATCTTTGCCCGTCCTTCAATGGACAAGAAAGAAAGAACTTTTCATTCCCATTCTAGAAATCAGACTTTATCGGAGTGATGTCTCACCACTGCTCATCTCAGTTCTTGGTGCAGATAACATTGCAAGTCCCTTTTTTCATACACAAGAACGAACGAGGTGCCGGATTCGGGTTTGCGAAGGGTCACTAGGCACACCGGTACCGGGTCACTAGGCACACCGGTACCGGGTCACTAGGCACACCTGCTCTGGGTCACTGGGCACACCTGCTCCGGGTCACTGGGCACACCGGCTCCGGGTCACTAGGCACACCGGCTCTGGTCACTAGGCACACCAGCTCCGCGTCACCAGCACCCTACAAAACTTAGGGGCACCCTCAGGACAAAAAAAAAAAAGGAAAGAACCCGGAGTTTAGAATCCACACTAATATCATCCAATGGAAGCACCAAACAAATGTCCAAGGTAATTTAACTCCTCCTCCTCCAGAGGATTTACCCCCCTCTTCCTGACCAGGCCGTCAGGAAGAGGTCCCACCATAATTTCCACTCGCCATTGGCGAGCAGGCAAGTGGAAATTTCAAGGCCTGGTATAGATACAGGGATTTTTATTTAGATTCCAGCAGGCATGGAGGACATTCACATATTTGAAGTCAGGGAGCGCAGCAGTGGACAATATGAGGAGCATGCACAAAGGAGAAAAACTTAAATTAACCCCTCGCCCTCCAGAGAATCCCCCCCCCCTCCCTCCCTTCCTGACCAGGCCTTTTTTTTTGCGTTACGGCACTGCGTTACTTTAACAATTGCGCGGTCATGCAACGCTGCATCCAAATTAAATGTACGTAATTTTTTTCCCCACAAATTGAGCTTTCGGGGGGTATTTGCTCGCCTGTGCGGTTTTAATTTTTTGCGCTATAAAAAAAAAAAAAAGACAATTTTGAGAAAAAAAAACAATATTTTGGACTTTTTGCTATTAACCACCTCCCGCCAGCCATATAGTAATATGACGGGTGCAAGGTGGTTCTCTCATTCTGGGAGGACATCATATGACGTCCTCCCATTCTCACTGCGCATGCGCGGCTCAGGGAGCGCGCAGCGCGGCGATCAGCGGTGCGCTGTGTCCCTCGGACACAGCGGATCACCGATCACGGAAAGAGCCGAAGATGTCGGCTCAGTCATGTGATCAGCTGTCTCCAATTACAGCTGATCACATGTAAACAGGGAAATGCCGGTTATTGGCATTTCTCTCCTCTTGAGCTGTCACGCTGACAGAGGAGATCCGGTAATCGGCTTTCCGCGGAGGGGACATGTACACTGATGATCAGTGTGCCCTAATGATCAGTGTAGCCCCAGCAGTGCCACCTGTCAGTGCCTTGTGTCAGTGCCTCGTGCCAGTGCCCATCAGTGCCACATATCAGTGCCTACCAGTGCACATCAATGCCACATATCAGTGCCCATCTGAGCTGCCTTTCAGTGTCACCCATCAGTGCCAGTTAGTGCCACCTATCAATGCCTATCAGTGCTGCCAATCAGTGCCACCTATCAGTGCCAGTCAATGCCGCCTATCAGTGCCAGTCAGTGTTGCCTATCAGTGTGCATCAGTGCCGCCTAACAGTGTCTGTCAGTGCCTCCTAACAGTGCCAGTCAGTGCCGCCTAACAGTGCCAGTCAGTGCCGCCTAACAGTGCCAGTCAGTGCCGCCTAACAGTGCCACCAGTCAGTGCCGCCTAACAGTGCCATATATCAGTGCCATGTATCAGTGTTGCCTTTCAGTGTCTGTCAGTGATGCCTGTCAATGCCCATTAGTGCCACCTACCAGTGCTTCCTCATCAGTGCCCATCACTGCCACCTATCAGTGTCCATCAGTGCTGCCTATCAGTGCCCATCAGTGCAGCCTCATTAGCGCACATCAGTGAAGGAGAAAAATCACTTATTTACAAAATTTTATAACAAAAACTAAGAAAAAACTTTTTTTTTTTCAAAATTTTCTCTGGTTTTTGGTTTGTTTAAGAAAAAATAATAAAACCAGAGGTGATTAAATACCACCAAAAGAAAGCTCTATCTGTCACAAAAAAATGATAAAAATTTCATATGGGTACAATGTTGTATGACCGCGCAATTTTCATTCAAAGTGCGACAGCGCTGAAAGCTGGAAATTGGCCAGGGCAGGAAGGGGGTATAAGTGCCCAGTAGGCTAGTGGTTAAACATGCCCAGTAAAAAAAATTTAAAAATCTAAATTTCATCATAAATGTACTCTGCGACATGTCTTTTGCTGAAAAAAATCCTGATACGTGCAAATCAATTGGTTTACGTGAACGTTTTTTGCGTTACGGCGCTGCGTTATTTTAACTGACAATTGCGCAGTCGTGTAACGCTGCACCCAAATAAAATTTTCGTCCTTTTTTTTCCACAAATTGAGCTTTCAGTGGTATTTGATCGCCTGTGCATTTTTTATTTTTTGCGCTATAAAAAAAAAAGACTGACAATTTTGAGAAAAAAAAACAATATTTGGACTTTTTGCTATTAAACATATCCAGTAAAAAAAATAAATAATGTCATCATAAATGTATTCTGCGACATGTCTTTTGCTGAAAAAAAATCCCGATACGTGCAAATTAATTGGTTTGCATGAAAGTTTTTTGCATTATGCTGCTGCGTTATTTTAACTGACAATTGCGCGGTCATGCAACGCTGCACCCAAATGAAATGTACGTGCTTTTTTCCCCACAAATAGAGCTTTCTTTCAGTACAAAAAAAATCCCAATACGTGTAAATTAATTGGTTAGCGTTTACAAATGGCGGTAGAGATACGGGGATTTTTATTTAGATCCCAGCAGGCATGGAGGACATTCACATATGTGAATTCGGGCAGCGCGGCGGGGGACAATATGAGGAGCATGCACAGAGGAGCAAAAATTACATTAGCCCCTCGCCCTCCAGAGGATTCCCCCCCTCCCCCCTTCCTGACCAGGCCATTTTTTTTGCATTACTTTGACAATTGCGCGGTCATGCAACGCTGCACCCAAATAAAATTGACATCCTTTGTTTCCCACAAATTGAGCTTTTGGGGGTATTTGATTGCCTGTGCGGTTTTAATTTTTTGCGCTATGAAAAAAAAAAAAAGACAATTTTGAGAAAAAAAAAACAATATTTTGGACTTTTTGCTAGTAAACATGCCCAGTAAAAAAAAAAAAGTAAAAATCTAAATTTCATCATAAATGTATTCTGCGACATGTCTTTTGCTGAAAAAAATCCCGATACGTGCAAATTAATTGGTTTACGTGAAAGCTATGGCGCTGCATTATTTTAAATTACAATTGCGCGGTCGTGCAACGCTGCACCCAAATTAAATTTACGTCCTTTTTTTCCCCACAAATTGATCTTTCGGGGGTATTTGATCGCCTGTGCATTTTTAATTTCATACGCAAGTTTTCTCGCTCAATACAGTTTATTATTCGGGAAGATGAGTGCCTGCTGTACCAACCCCCATCATTCAACAGCAAACCGAATGCTAAAAAGCTCACCAAAAAAACCCCAAAAGGGCTGGGGACTGTCTGCAGCTTAAAGATCCACCTGAAGGACCTTACAGGCAGTGGTGGCTTCGGATGCTACAAAAACAAAAAACAAAAAAAAACGACAATTTTGAGAAAAAAAACATGTTGGACTTCATCATAAATTTACGCCAAAATGTATTCTGCGACATGTCTTTGCAAAAATCAAATTTTGTCATAAATTTACGCCAAAATATATTCTGCGACATGTCTTTGCGAAAAAAAAAAATCCTGATATATGTGACTTAATTGGTTTACGTGAAAGTTATAGCGTCTACAAATGGCGGTGTATATACTGGAATTGTTATTTATTTCTACTAGTAATGGCAGTGATCAGCGACTTATAGCGGGACTGTGGTGGACATTCTGACACTGGGGGGTGGGGAACTGACTTGGTGTCACTGACATCCCCGGTGACACCAGTACAGTGATCAGTGCTAATAAAAAGCAGACACTGTACTAATATAATAGATTTTTATTTATATTTTTATATATTTATATTTTTCTTTAGAGGCTAAAAATCTTTTTTGCATCAGGCACGATATAGCGACATTTGGATAAATATTTCAAGGTGGTCACTTATAGAACATATATATTGAACTGTACTAATGGCACTGGGCAGGAAGGGGTTAACATGAGGGATGATCAAAGGGTTAACAGTGTGCTGGGCGTGTTTTACTAGGGGTCTGTGTGCTTCACTGTAATCACACTGCTGTGGATGGCTGAGCTGTGCAGTGTAAACAAAACAGTCCTCCTCCCCGTCGGAGATGCTCGGTAATCACTGGCCGGGACCCGGTGATTGACAGCCGTGGCCGTGAATGGTGGCGCGGGTAGGGAGTGCGTGTGGCTCGCTTGCGCCCCCTACCCAGAAATGCAAAGTCACATGGCGTTTTTATTGCCATTACGGTAAGGGTCCTGTACGTGTTTGCAGCAGTGCGTCCAAGACTCACAAGTGATAGAGCGGCATACGTAGATAAATGTTCACATAGGATTGCTATTGACAGGAATTTTCACATTAAAGTGAAAGGAGGGCGATTTTGCATTGAATAATAATAAAAATAATACAGCGCAAATAATACAAATAATCAAACTGTGACAAATTATATGTGAAAGTAAAAATAAAAGTCCCAAATTAAAGTCCAATGTTCCAAAAAATTTGAAATTTTTTTTATTAATAATAATCATTTTTTCACATTTTTTTGGGACATTGGACTTTAATTTGGGACTTTTTTGGACTTTCACATGTAATTTGTCACAAAATGTAAACCAAAATTAAATGTACATCTTTTCTTTCCAACAAATTGAGCTTTCTTTTGGTAAACCAATTTTCACGTAAACCAATTAATTTGCAAGTATTGGGATTTTTTTTTTTTAGCAAAGACACGGAGCAGAATACATTTTGTGACAAATTATATGTGAAAGTCCAAAAAAAGTCCCAAATTAAAGTCCAATGTCCCAATAAATATGAAAAATGTGTGTTTATTTGGGACTTTTTTTGGACTTTCACATATAATTTGTCACAGTTTTGATTATTTGTATTATTTGCACTGTATTATTTTTATGATTTTTTTATGTTTAGTAAATTGTTGAACAGCAGCATTTAATTTTTCACTCGTTTCCTTGGCGCAAGTTTGATACATATTTTTAGTGATTTTGCATTGAAGTCTATGGGGGGCTTTTTTTGCTTTAAAGTCTATAGGAGGCGATTTCGCATCGAAACCTAAGGGAGGCGATTTCGCATCGAAACCTATGGGAGGCGATTTCGCATCGAAACCTATGGGAGGCGATTTCGCTTCAAAACCCTTGAGTGGCGATTTCGCATCGAAACTCATGGGAGGCAATTTTGCATCGAAACCTATGGGAGGTGATATTGCATCGAAACCTATGGGAGGTGATATTGCATCAAAACCTATGGGAGGTGATTTTGCATCAAAACCTATGGGAGGTGATTTTGCATCGAAACCCATGGGAGGCGATTTTGCATCGAAACCCATGGGAGGCGATTTTGCATCGAAACCCATGTGAGCCGATTTTACATCGAAGTCTATGGGAGGGAATTTTGCATCTTAGTATATGGGAGGGCGATTTTGCACTGATGTCTAAGGGAGGCGATTTTGCATTGAAGTCTATGGGAGGCGATTTTGCATTGAAGTCTAGAGGGACGCAATTTTACCTTGAACTCTTTGGAACGCAATGTATTGAAGTCAATAGGATGCGATTATGCATTGAAGGCAGTGTGTGAACCCAGGCGCCAAGACTTAATTTCTAGACGCCATGGTGACCTGGTGCCTCAGATTTGTCAAGCCCTGCCTTTAAGTATGCAATTCCATATTTAGGTGGGACTTTTCAGGCATTCTGAATTTCAAAATGGAACTTCAGCCTCTGGTGACCTGGCTGCAGGATGATCACCATTTTCATTTCAATGATGTTTATTTGTTTTATAAAAGAAGGAGTTACAAACCAATCCAGAAAGTCTTACCTCCATTTTCCATAAACTGCCACCCGTCTGGGATGATACAAGCAATGTACAAAATACAACTTTCCAGGACAATTGTCAGTCAATGACAGCCAAAAGGGTCCCATTGGGACTTGTAGTGTAAGGCCCGTAACAACAAGGTAAAGGAGAAAATGAAAACTAAAGTGAAACTTTTTGTCAGGCCTGGCGTCAGAGACTACCATAACCTGTATGGAGGGTCGATCACCCTCCAATGATCAACAGGTCATTAGTTGAGGCACCCCCCCATGGCCTTTAGTTAACTATATCCAATACCAGGGAAAGAAACGTAAAAGGGAAAGAGATGAAGAAAAGAGGGAAGAAGCGAAAATAGAAAATGAATAGAGAACGAGAAAGAAGGACGCATGGAGGAGGAGGAACCGGCGGGCAACCGAGCGCGGGGTACGAGACGTGTACTGTTTATAGATTCCCCATATTGTCCACCATCCAATCTAGGGCGGTGCCGAGAGATATTTCATCCAAGGATCCCAGGTTTTTTCAAAGTAGGCCACCCTATCATGAAGAATAGCAGTCAAACATTCATTGACCATAATCCAGGTCACCTTGACCATCAGGAGGTCAAGGGGTACTAAGTGAGACCACCAGGAGCGTGCAATGGATATTCTGGCTGCAGTAAATATGAATGCAATCAGGCATCTCACATATCCGTGTGGAGGATGATCACCATTTTGAGGTGATAATGTAATGGTTAAATAGTAGACTTGACACCTTTGGTCCTGCTGAGGGAGCACCCGCTTTGGGCTCATTTGGAGGGTTTGCCGGTCAGCTTTTTAACACGGCAATGATCTTGGCTGCATATTTCTTGTGGTCTCTCGAGGCTCTTGCAGTTTCTTGTTCCCCTGAGAAACCCTGGCCTAGCCAGTCTCCAGACCTTAATCCGATTGAAAATATGTGGAGGGAGCTGAAAGTTCGAGTTGCCAAAGTGTTGTGGTCAGATGAGACCAAAATCGAAAATCGAACTCTTTGGCATCACCTCAACTCGCCATGTTTGGAGGAGGAGGAATGCAGCCTATGACCCCAAGAACACCATCCCAACTGTGAAACATGGTGGTGGAAACATTCTGCTTTGGGGGTGTTTTTCTGCTAAGGGGACAGGACAACTGCACCGCATCAAAGGGACGATGGACAGGGCAATGTACCATCAAATCTTGGGTGAGAACCTTCTTCCCTTCACTGTATGTGGAATGCCTGATGTCCCACCTAAATATGGAATTGCATACCTAAAGGCAACAGTGAGACACCACCGCGATAAGCAGAGAAAACATAAACCGCGATGATGCAAGAATTGTCCTCATTTATTCCATGTACACCGCAGTGTTCATTACTTACCTGTGCTGGTATCTAGAGAAGCTTCCTTCCGTTTATTTGTCACCTTTATCCCAGCCTCCTCCCAACACTGCTGGCCATCCCTCATCTCTTCTTCCTCTTTAACTTCGACTTTAATATACATCTGTTCTTCGTGCTAAACCAACAGGATGACATAAAATGATATCAAACTTTGAGAATCAATAGGCTGAGACTACGTAGAAGAGAAAAAGTCTTTGCTGGAGTCCTTTTTTTGTGTTCTATCTACCTACCTGTTGATGGTGAGGGATGGTGTGATCTTCCTGTGTGGAATCCCGGGAATACAGAGGACGGGGACATCTCTCTGGTGGGTTCCCATGACTGGATCCATCTGTAGAAAACACACACACTGACTGAATCCGTTGTTTCTATGTGTTTATCAGATGATGGGGGATCTAGGTGGACCCTCCGAACTGCTCTCTCCTTTGCAATGAAGTCTCTTCTCACCGACTTTTTCTCCCTAATGACCCCTTTGTATAGATATTGTCACCCAGCGATGTGAAGGTCTACAGACTATCACTCATCTCTCTGGTGGGTTCCCATGACTGGATCCATCTACCTGATGATGGTGGGGGATGGTGTGACCTTCCTGTGTGGAATCCTGGGAACACAGAGGACAGGGACATCTCTCTGGTGGGTTCCCATGACTGGATCCATCTACCTGATGATGGTGGGGGATGGTGTGACCTTCCTGTGTGGAATCCTGGGAGTACAGAGGACGGGGACATCTCTCTGGTGGGTTCCCATGACTGGATCCATCTATAGGAAACACACACACTGACTGAATCCATTGTTTCTATGTGTTTATCAGATGATGGGGGATCTAGGTGGACCCTCCGAACTGCTCTCTCATTTACAATGAAGTCTCCTCTCACCCGACTTTTTCTCCATAATGACCCCGTTGTATAGATAGTTGCCCAGCAATGTGAAGGTCTACAGATTATCACTCATGAATCCATACATAATATTTAGCCTTCATTGCTCACCTATACCGATATCTTGAGAAGATTCCTCCCACTTAATTGTTGGCTTTTCTGCATCTGTCACCCACTTTCTTCACCTTCCCTGAGCCACCAAACACTGTTCCATCGAGGAGACCTCTCCAGTTGAAAGTGAAACTAAACCACTTGTGAATTACATCCCCCTCCTCTTCCGTATGGCCATTTACAAAAAAAAAAAAAACAGCACATGCGCAGCTTCGCCATTGGTCTGTTCCAGGCATTTGGGAGCTGGAAGAGATCGGTGATGCATCTGCATATGTGGAAACGATTTTCTGCGCATGCTAACAAATGTTGCCCGCCCCTGGTGGCTGAGCAATTTAGCGGCCAGTGGCAAAGGCGTGCATGAACAGAAATTCCGTGCTCATGCGCAGATGAAATAAATTGGGGCGGTTTTGACTTCCCTCTACTTAAATTATAAATATGTACTGTCTTGTTGGCTCCTATAATTAGCCAGTCTATCTACACTCACCGGCCACTTTATGAGGTCCACCTGTTCAGTTACTTGGTAACACAAATTGCTAATTAGCCAATCACATGGCAGCAACTTAATGCATTTAGGCATCTAGACGTGGTGAAGATGACTTACTGAAGTTCAAACCGAGCATCAGAATGGGGAAGAAAGGGGATTTAAGTGACTTGTTGGTGCCAGACGGGCTGGTCTGAGTACTTCAAAAACTGCTGATCTACTGGCTACATCCTACCCTGCTCACCTGTGCAAACATCTATGGGTTCCTTCATTGCCTTCAACCCAACCTCCTCTGAAGAATGCTGATAATCCATCACATACGTATCCTCTTCTTCCTCTTTAACCTTAACTTTAACATCCATCTGTTCTTCAAGCTACAGCAACAGAATGACAGAAAATAACATCTTTAAAATCTGACCACCAATAAGCAGAGACAACATGGAAATGTGCCATCTCATACAGTCTGGAGGCACTTTGGGTTCCATGAACCTACTTGATCTTCCTGTGCGGAATCCCGGGAATACAGAGGATGGGGACATCTCTCTGGTGGGTTCCCATGACTGGATCCATCTACCTGATGATGGTGAGGGATGGTGTGATCTTCCTGCGTGGAATCCCAGGAATACAGAGGATGGGGACATCTCTCTGGTGGGTTCCCATTACTGGATCCATCTGTAGGAAACACACACACTGACTGAATCCATTGTTTCTATATGTTTATCAGATGATGGGGAATCTAGGTGGACCCTCCATACTGCTCTCTCCTTTACAAAAAAGTCTCAAATTACCCGGCTGTTTTTCCACCAGGACCACGTATAGATATTGTCACCCAGTGCTGTGAAGGTCTACAGATTATTAATCATGAATTCATAAACAGTATTTAGTCGTCATTGCTCACCTGTGCTGATATCTTGAGAAGATTCCTCCCACTTAATTGTTGGCTTTTCCCCATCTGTCTCTGTAGACTCCTGATAATCCATCGCATGTGCCTCCTTTTCTTCCTCTTTAACTTCCAGCTTTCATTTATATCTGTTCTTGCTGAATGTTGTCATCTTCTACTTTATTCATATCAAAAAGATAAATATAAATACAAACAAGTGTTGATCACATACCTATGACCCACTGTAGCAATCGTGCACACAGACATGGATTCCAACCTCCATTTTGGCAAAGGCCTCCATCTTGTATCATTTTCTACTCCCAAACCAGTCTCCCTCCTCCGATTTCCCCCCTCCCTCAGGAATGTGGTCTGTGTGTGTATGCTGAGTTCAAAAGGCAACAGGCCCCAGTGGGAGAGCTTCATGGCTATAAATCCCAGCCTAGCTGGTGCCCAGATGTCTGTTAGCCTCTCAATCTGGGATATCGTAAAACCATAAAACCAGTCCTTCGCTGAGCTTCAAAGACATTCCAGGTAGTCGTAAAACAGACTCACATTTAAAAATCCCCTTTTCCATATAATTTTATATCTGGAGATATGGAAAACTTACATAAAAACCAGGCAAATATTCAGACCGGTCATTTTAATACAAGTCGTCTGATATATTATACCCCCTAGCTGACATCTACAGGAGCAGAAAATATCTCCTTAACCGTCCCATCAGGTATGTCATATTTCATATCTAGATGTTCAGCAGATGATTCTGCGAATTAATCTACCCGTGGATAGAATGTTACATGTATCCAGGGAAAGTTATTGCCCTGGTATCAACTAGCAAGGGATTTCGGTTCTAGCTTGGGTCTCCGCCCAACACCTTCCCCAAATGAGGCGATTGGTTCTCTGCTTCAAGGAGACACCTTGCTGAGTTCCTAGAAAAGCTGTTATGTTTGGAGTTCAGCTGAGCTAAGCGGAGTTGAAGATTCACCCTTGTAACATCGGAACCAACTTTGGGAGACGGCCCTTTTGGTCTGAAACTTGAACGCTTCTTAAACCAAGGCTTTTGGCAAGTACTTTATCCCTCTAATTTTTTTTCTGTTATCTCTTTGCTGTGTTATTGCTCTCTGTGTATATATATATATATATATATATTGGCTACATCTTTTCTGTAAGTACTTTTATTGCACCCTTTTGACCTTTTAGTAATAAATCTAACTTTCTGAAAGTGTTGAACTGTTTCTAAAGCTCTTTAATGCAAACTAAGAATACCTGTCTCTTAAGAGCGCTACTGTGTGTTTTTAAACGTCTGCATCTGTCTCCGCTGACATTGTGTATACAAACAATTATTCAAACATCATAGTGTTATTGCTGATATTGCCGAGTTTCCTTTCTCTGTACAAAAAGGAGGTGGTGGCAGTGTGAAGGGTTAATTGCGTAATTAACCTGACCCAGTAACAATTGCTCCCAGGCCGCAGGTACACAGATTGTGGTCCATTAGCTGGAAAATCATTGTGCAGGGTGCAGCTGGGCGTGGCATTGTTACGCACGTAACATCGCGGTTTTAGATTGGCTAGTCCTTCGGTCACGAGTTTGGTGAGAAGGGCTGGGGTCTGACGCCACGATCGTCACACCCACCACTACAACAAAAATGAAAACATTATCAATGGAACACTGCCACACGTCCTGACCAATCACACGACACTACAATTATCTGAAGGTGTAACCATGCTGTTAAAACCAGCGACCTTAAAGCAGGGTGGTAAATCAGTTCTTGAAACAGAAGATCTAAAGGAACCCACAGAGCATACACCAAGGTTATCATCAAGTTGGAGTAACACATCTGCCTGGGCCAGCAAAGAGTTATGAGGACCACCAGGGCAACACCCCTCTCGATTTTGCAAAACAGGACTCCAGTGACACAGGTCCCAAAACACCTTTGGGTGTAGGAGACACTCCCCTAGGTCCAGACGCTGCCATCTGAGGAAGTCCTACTGCTACGTACATGGTGGACAAGGCAGGAATGTGAAGTTCTGTCTACAACAGGATTTGCTCTCTCTTGCTGCCGCAAGACATATAGTTCCTCTCTGATGGCTGATGTACGCCAGTACTGTGGTGTTTTCTGACTGAATCCAGATCTCATGACCATCCAGTGTTGCAGGGACAACCAGCCCAGATTTCAGAATATTGAATGGGAGAAGACTGATTCCCGATCTCAATACCTTCCATTTGCCAGGTCCAACATTACAGGGACAACCACCCCAGAGTTCTAGAATGTTGATCAGGAGAAGACTAAAGCTCCTCCGATACAGAGACTGATGGGACTGTGGGGGAGGGGAAATTAGAGCGTAAGCTCCTCCGGTACAGAGACTGATGTGACTGCGGGGGAGGGGACATTACAGCGTAAGCTCCTCCGGTACAGAGACTGACGGGACTGCGGGGGAGGGGACATTACAGCGTAAGCTCCTCCGGTACAGAGACTGACGGGACTGCAGGGGAGGGGACATTAGAGCGTAAGTTCCTCCGGTACAGAGACTGATGTGATTGTTGGGGGAGGGGACATTAGAGCGTAAGCTCCTCTGGTGCAGAGACTGATGTGACTGTGGGGGTGGGGACATTAGAGCGTAAGCTCCTCCGGTACAGAGACCGATGGGACTGCGGGGGGAGGGGACATTAGAGCGTATACTCCTCCGTTACAGAGACCGATGGGACTGCGGGGGGAGGGGACATTAGAGCGTAAGCTCCTCCGGTACAGAGACCGATGGGACTGCGGGGGGAGGGGACATTAGAGCGTAAGCTCCTCCGGTACACAGACCGATGGGACTGTGGGGGAGGGGACTTTAGAGTGTAAGCTCCTCTGGTACAGAGACTGATGAGACTGGGGGGGAGGGGACATTAGAGCGTAAGCTCCTCCGGTACACAGACCGATGGGACTGTGGGGGAGGGGACTTTAGAGTGTAAGCTCCTCTGGTACAGAGACTGATGAGACTGGCTCAGTGTTCTCTGTACAGTTTAATTGTCAGCGATAATCTATATAATAAAAGTATATATGATCATCTGCTGGAGATATAAGACGTCACAGTGGTGATGGAGGAAGAGGACGGACATGACGGGGGATTACTGGGTGTAAATAGAAAATAAAATGTTATTACCTCCTCTGCTGCCAGTTTCAGTAATGTGTCCTGTTTACTTCCTGCCAACCGACCTCTCACCTGGAACTTCCTTTCCCTTTCTTACATCACTTCCTGTCTGTGGCTTCCATAGAGACTTCCCATCTGCTCATTCCATTCAGCACAAGTAAGATCAGCACCTTTTGGGGAATAGAGGAACTGCAGCCTTTATTCCAAACTTTAGTGTAAGGCCCGGCCTAATTGGATACAATTGAAAGTGTGGTTTAGGTTTGATCTTCTATTATATGGATTTTGGTAAATCTAAAGCAATTTTCTAAAGAAAATTGTATAATGTATGGCCAGCCTCAGAGGTCAAACCTAAACAACACTTTCGGTTGTATCCAATTAGGCAGGCCCTTGCACTACATAGTTGAAGGTAAATCTAAAGGAAATTGGGCATAAATTGGACAGAAAATTGTTTAGTGTATGGCCAACCTAATGCAGGTCATAGACGGGTTGAACATTGGACGATTTTTCGAACGGTAAACGAAAAATTGGTCGGTCGTTAAGCCGACGTTACCACTGACGATTAAAAAAATCGGCCGACTAAATCATAAAGTTCACCCCATACCTTCTGTCCCTTGCAGGTCACGGCTCATGCTCAAATTTTTTATCGTTAAAACGATTGTCCGATTTGGCAATCATTGCCAGGAAAATTGTCCGTTTTTCCAAATTGGCCGCAAATTTTCCGAAATGACCGATAATCTCAAAGTGCAAAAAACCCAAAAACCGGCCGACCAATTAACCCACTAACAGTGCAAAAATCGGCCGATTTTCGAACCGTATATGGCCGGCATAAGACAAATTTACCTCCCATCCTGGATACAACCAGCAGTTTTTATTGGATTTCTGTCACACTCGGTATCATTATGTCCACCACAGGTGTCAGATTGCCAGGGTTGAGATGGTAAAATACCATCATTACTATACAGGATTTATATAGCACCAACATTTTGCGCAGCGTTGTACAATATAAGGGGGGGGGGGTGGTAAAATTACAATACATTTCAGTACAGATGGAATAGGAGGGCCCAGCTCGTGGAGCTTACAATCTAAAGGAAGGGGCAGGTGACAGTACAGTTCTTAGGTGGAGGTGGGAATAAGTGAGTTTTCAAAAATCGCCTAAAGGCAGACAGGTTGGGGGCTGACCGGACATGCTGTGGTAGGGAGTTCCAGAGGATGGGAGAGGCCCTGGAGAAGTCCTGGAGGTGAGTGCGGGAGGAGGTGATAAGGTAGCTAGAGAGGAAGATCTCTTGGGAGGAGTGGAGCGGGTTACACGTATAGCACTCTCTAGTAGTGCTAGAGAATGAGGAAAATGTAATGGCTCACTCAGTAGTTGGAGGGTCAACTCCAGGTCAGGCTGGATGACTCAGCAGGTTGGGCCTCTTATCGCCTCCACCTGGTTCTGGAGGTCTATGGAAACTTCCAGAAGCCAGTGGGCGGAGGGGTGGAGACCTAAATCTGTATATTCATGGGAGTCCCCAATCCCAGGCTGGAGGCCCTGGTAGTGTGGCAGACTGCCCCTGGATATAAGGAGCTATTTTCAGCACAGGTCTGGAGTTGGGTGGAAGATGGATTGCTGAAGCTGCTGCTGTGTAACCTACAAAAGGACCCCGGAAAGGGAGGGGGGGGGGTCTGCCTCCAGGCTGGGGAAAGAAGCTGGCAGAGGGAGCTCCACTGCCTTACAGTCCACCGAGGAAGGACAGCAAGCATGGACAGAAACTTGCTCAGTGAGAGGCCTGAACACAGTTTACCCAGAGCTACAGGATACAAGGACAGTATGAGTATCCCTACACCCCTGGGGCCAATAGGAGAGAGGGCTGCTGGGTGCTACACTTAACCAGGGACAGTGCTACATGCCCGTCTTGGAATCTCTTGGCCCAGGGTACTCTTCAAAGGACGGCCAGGTGGATGGGCATTTCCTAGCTGGGGTTTCCTAGAGAGTTCACTTAAGCAGGCCATAGACGGGTCGAAAATCGGTCGTTCGATCGGCCGACGTTACCACCAACGATAAAAAAATCAGCCGATTTTCGTCCCGTCTATAGCCAGCATTTAACCCCATAATTACTTCTGTCCCTTGCGAGACGGGAGCACACAGGGGAACAATACATAAGAAGAAGAAAAGAAGAAGAAAAAGAAGAATTCCAGTCCGCTATTATATTTTATATGAAAAAGTCTTGCGGTTGCAACATTGTATCTATTTGTATCCATTTCGGATACAGATGTTTTTATTCGGATACAAATAGATACATTACATTGAGTTTATAAAGCGCCAAAGGGTTTGCTCAGCGCTGTACAATAGAGGGGGGGACAATACATGAAACATTACAGCAACTACAAACAGCACACAAGGGGTTATAGGGCCCTACTCTTTCGAGCTTACAATCTAGGATACATTGTTGCAACCACAAGACTTTTTCATATAAAATATAATAGAGGACTGGAATTCTTCTTCTTCTTGCAGGTCACAGCTCATGCACAGATTTTTTATCAGTAAAACGATTGGCCGATTTGCCCATCACTGCCAGGGAAATCAGCTGATCGTCAAAATCGGCCGCGAATTTTCCAACATGCCCAATAAAAAATATGTGCAAAAGCCCAAAAAACAGCCAACCAATTAACCCACTAACGGTGCGAAAATCAGCCGATTTTTGACCAGTCTATGGCCGGCATTAGAGGAGATCAGCTGCTTCTCACAAAGACCCAATACTCAGTGGCTCCTTCGGGGGTGAGCACCACACATGGACGTCCAGTGGTGTCACCAGGTTGCAGCATTTCCTTTCCACTTGCTTGTTCCTGCACTGGGAGGCCCTCCTTGATCCATTCTGTAACACCTATTTTGCGCTCATTTGCCAACATTCCTGGGGTCCCCTGGCCTCATTTCGGCCCTTAATGCTTCCCTCGATGGTCCAACACCCTCAACACCTCTTTCTTATGTGACTCAGTGGTACACATACAGGAGAAACTCGAAAAATGAGAACATGGTGCAAAAGTTCATTTATTTCAGTAATGCAACTTAAAAGGTGAAACTAATATATGAAATAGACTCATTACATGCAAAGCAAGATAGTTCAAGCCGTGATTTGTCACCATTGTGATGATTATGGCTTACAGCTCATGAAAACCCCAAATCCACAATCTCAGAAAATGAGAATATTGTGAAAAGGTGCAATATTCTCGGCTCAAAGTGTCCCACTCTAATCAGCTAATTAAGCCATAACACCTGCAAAGGGTTCCTGAGCCTTTAAATGGTCTCTCAGTCTGGTTCAGAAGGAATCACAATCATGGGAAAGACTGCTGACCTGACACCATCATTGACACCCTCCATAAGGAGGGAAAGCCTCAAAAGGTAATTGCAAAAGACGTTGGATGTTCCCAAAGTGCTGGAATAGTGCCCCATTATTGGTGTCAGGGACAGGAATTATGCCCCTCTGTTGGTGTTAGTTGAAGAAATGCTGCTCCATCATTAGTGTCAATGGGAGGAATTATGCCCCACTGTTGGTGTCAGTGGAAGGAATGGTGCCCCACTGCTGTCAGTTGAAGGAATGGTACCATATTGTTGGTGTCAGTGGAAGAGTGTAATGAATGGTCCCTCGTCACTGGTGTTAGTAAGAAGAATAGTGCCTCATTATTGGTGTCAGGGAAAGGAATTATGCCCCACTGTTGGTGTCAGTTGAAAAAATGCTGCCCCATCATTAGCGTCAATGGGAGGAATTATGTCCCACTGTTGGTGTCAGTGGAAGAAATGCTGCCCCATCATTAGTGTCAATGGGAGGAATTATGCCCCACTGTTTGTGTCAGTGGAAGGAATGGTGCCCCACTGCTGATGTCAGTGGAAGGAATGGTACCATATTGTTGGTGTCAGTGGAAGAGTGTAATGAATGGTCCCTCGTCACTGGTGTTAGTAATAGGAATACTGCCACGTTATTGGTGTCAGGGAAAGGAATTATGCCCCACTGTTGCTGTCAGTGGAAGGAATGGTGCCCCACTGCTGATGTCAGAAGGAATGGTACCATATTGTTGGTGTCAGTGGAAGAGTGTAATGAATGGTCCCTTGCCACTGGTGTTAGTAAGAGGAATAGTGCCCCATTATTGGTGTAAGGGAAAGGAATTATGCCCCACTGTTATAGTCAATGGAAGAAATGCTGCCCTATCATTAGGGTCAATGGGAGGAATTATGCCTCACTGTTGGTGTCAATGGAAGGAATGGTGCCCCGCTGCTGCTGTCAGTTGAAGGAATGGTACCATATTGTTGGTGTCAGTGGAAGGAATGGTGCCCCATCATTAGTGTCAATGGGAGGAATTATGCCCCTCTGTTGGTGTCAGTGGAAGGAATGGTGCCCCGCTGCTGATGTCAGTGGAAGGAATGGTACCATATTGTTGGTGTCAGTGGAAGAGTGTAATGAATGGTCCCTCATCACTGGTGTTAGTAATAGGAATAGTGCCACGTTATTGGTGTCAGGGAAAGGAATTATGCCCCACTGTTGCTGTCAGTGGAAGGAATGGAACCCCGCTGCTGATGTCAGAAGGAATGGTACCATATTGTTGGTGTCAGTGGAAGAGTGTAATGAATGGTCCCTTGCCACTGGTGTTAGTAAGAGGAATAGTGCCCCATTATTGGTGTAAGAGAAAGGAATTATGCCCCACTGTTATAGTCAGTGGAAGAAATGCTGCCCTATCATTAGGGTCAATGGGAGGAATTATGCCTCACTGTTGGTGTCAATGGAAGGAATGGTGCCCTGCTGCTGCTGTCAGTTGAAGGAATGGTACCATATTGTTGGTGTCAGTGGAAGGAATGGTGCCCCATCATTAGTGTCAATGGGAGGAATTATGCCCCTCTGTTGGTGTCAGTGGAAGGAATGGTGCCCCGCTGCTGATGTCAGTGGAAGGAATGGTACCATATTGTTGGTGTCAGTGGAAGAGTGTAATGAATGGTCCCTTGCCACTGGTGTTAGTAAGAGGAATAGTGCCCCATTATTGGTGTAAGAGAAAGGAATTATGCCCCACTGTTATAGTCAGTGGAAGAAATGCTGCCCTATCATTAGGGTCAATGGGAGGAATTATGCCTCACTGTTGGTGTCAATGGAAGGAATGGTGCCCCGCTGCTGCTGTCAGTTGAAGGAATGGTACCATATTGTTGGTGTCAGTGGAAGGAATGGTGCCCCATCATTAGTGTCAATGGGAGGAATTATGCCCCTCTGTTGGTGTCAGTGGAAGGAATGGTGCCCCGCTGCTGATGTCAGTGGAAGGAATGGTACCATATTGTTGGTGTCAGTGGAAGAGTGTAATGAATGGTCCCTTGTCACTGGTGTTAGTAAGAGGAATAGTGCCCCATTATTGGTGTCAGGGAATTGAATTATGCCCCCCTGTTGGAGTCAGTGGAAGGAATGGTGCCCTACTGCTGATGTTAGTTGAAGGAATGGTACCATATTGTTGGTGTCAGTGGAAGAGTGTAATGAATGGTCCCTCGTCACTGGTGTTAGTAAGACGAATAGTTCCCCGTTATTGGTGTCAGGGAGAGGAATTATGCCCCACTGTTGGTGTCAGTGGAAGAAATGCTGCCCCATCATTAGTGTCAATGGGAGGAATTATGCCCCACTGTTGGTGTCAGTGAAAGGAATGGTGCCCCACTGTTGGTGTCAGTGGAAGTAATGGTGCCTTGGGTGGTGTACTAATGAAGGGTCATAATGATGATAAGTACTACAAAAATGAGTGTTTTATTTGGTCCTGGAAACAAGCTCACAATAATAATAATACAACTACATCCAAACCCACTTATTTTATAGCAAAACAAAAAGACGACAAATACTAAAACGCCCCCCTCTGTATCCGGCAATTACTCTACTGAGGGAACACCTTAGGAAAACCCACTGTACTTGTGTCATAGGCACCAATGGACATGGGATTCTTAGATTTTATTGCAAAACATTTCCAGTTAGGATGCCCGCTCAGTGGATTTTTCCAGTGTTTACGAAGGTCTGGTTTCTAAAAGAGAAACATTTCCCGCACCTTTGAACTCGAAAAAGGTCATTTGTCTTTGTGGACTCTCAGGTGTCTAATAAGGATTCCTTTTTGATTAAAGCTTTTCCCGCACTCCGTACAAGAAAAAGGACGCTCGCCAGTGTGAATGATCTGATGTCTATGAAGGAGTCCTATCTCCGCAAAACATTTCCCGCACTCTTGGCAGGAAAAAGGACGCTCGCCCGTGTGACTCCTCTGGTGTACGAGAAGGTGTACTTTCTGAACGTAAGATTTCCCGCATTCTGCGCAAGAATAGGGGTGCTCCCCGGTGTGAATCTTCTGGTGTCTAAGAAGATCTCCTTTCTGAATGAAGCCTTTCCCGCACTCTGTACACGGAAAAGGACGCTCGCCCGTGTGACTTCTTTGGTGGGTAATCAGGTCTGCCTTCCGAATGAAACACTTCCCGCAGTCTGGACATGGGAATGGACGTTCTCCAGTGTGAATTCTCTGGTGTCTAATAAAGTCTGTTTTCCAAGGGAAACACTTCCCGCACTCTGAACATGAAAAAGGGTGATCGCCAGTGTGGCTTCCCTGGTGTCTGAGAAGGTCCGCTTTCTCTATAAAACATTTCCCGCACTCTGAACATGAAAAAGGACGTTTGCCGGTGTGTCTCTTCTGATGTCTAAGAAGGTTTACTTTCTGTACGTAAGATTTCCCGCACTCCGCACAGGAAAAGGGGCGCTCACCCATGTGAATCTTCTGGTGTCTAAGGAGATCTCCTTTGTGAGTGAAACTTCTCCCACAGTCTGAACACTGAAAGGGACGTTCACCCGTGTGACTTTTCTGGTGCCTAAGAAGGTGGTGTTTTCGAGTGAAACTTTTCTCGCACTGCGAACATGGAAAAGGACGCTCCGGATTGGACGGATCTGAGGCGCTACGAAGTCTCGGATGGATTACTTTGACGACAGTGTGAGAGCGATCCATTGGTCTCTCCGAGGAATTCTGGACACCACTCCTACCTGTTGGAAACAATTTTTCTTTATAATATCAAAAGCATTCTTTATTTATTTGTTTTATTTTTTTTGCAGTTCAACACATTTACCTGAACTGAAAATTAAAGCGGAATTCCACCCTTTTCCTCCTACTTTCTCTCTCCTCTACCACTTTTGGACAATTTTTTTTTTTTTTTGGAGGGGGGGGGGGGGGGAGCGGGTACCTAGTTTGGACAGGTACCCGCTCCCACTTCCGCCCAGATCTCCTAGGCCAGTGGCAGACAAGTCTCCCAAAGGCAAAGGCATGACTCCAGCTGTAAAAGCTGGAGGGCCACAGGTTGTCCACCCCAGGCCTAGGCGATCCGAGTGGATTTTCGTCTCCCCCCTGCAGCCTTCTGGAACATATCACAGAAAGCTGCGGGATCATTCTCAAAGCAAATGCATAGTGGAAAGTCGGCTGTGAGGCCAAAAGGAGTCACAGTCGGCTTCCCTTCGTAAACTTGCTGGCGCCAGGGACACAAAGAACCGCCCGGCTGAGGACCCCTGGACAGGTATGTGTTCCGTAATAAAATGTCAGCAGCTACCGTACTTGTAGCTGATGAGTTTTATTTATTTATTGTGGGGGGGGGGGGGGGGGGGGGGGGATTGAAGCTCCTCTTTAAATGAGGTCTTGGGAGAGATACGTTGACGATGCAGTGGGGACTTTTACACCTTTTCACAGTTTAAAGATATTGTTTTTATTGATTAAAATTTGATTGAAGCACCTCTTTAAATGAGGTGGTGGGAGAGATAGGTTGACGATGTTCTTTTATACCTAGCAGTGGGGACTTTTCCACGTTTTCACAGTTTGGAGATGTTGTTTTTTTTATTGATTAAAATTTGATTGAAGCACCTCTTTAAATGAGGTGGTGGGAGAGATACGTTGACGATGTTCTTTTATACCTAGAAGTGGGGACATTTCCCATGATAAACATGCGCACAAACATCATGAGTAACAAAAAATTGTGACAACCGCTATATATTTTTTCTGATTTTGAGAAGGGTTATAGATCCTCAATCACCAATCCACATCTTAGAACAATATCTGTATTTAGTGACCATTACTCACCTTTTGTCGGTGTCACCATCCTCTCACCCTCTTCCCCAGACTGGTGATCATCCGTCTCCTCATCTTCATCTTTCACTTCTACTTTTATATACATTGGTTCTTCATCCTAAACCATCGGGATGATAGAAAGTATCAGCAAAAATGTGAGCGCCGAGAGACTAGAGAGAAGAATCTCATAGTCTGGAGGCACTTTTGCATTCTACCCATCTACCTGATCCAGAAGGGGGCTATCATCTTCCTGAGGTGACTCCCTGCGATAAAGAGGACATCTCTCTGGTTGTTCTGTGTCACTGGATCCATCTGTAGGAAACACACACTGACTGAATACATTGTTTATAAGATAATGGGGGGGGGGTTCTTGGTGGACTTTCCATAGAAGGTTCTGCTTTAACTTGACCACGCTAAAACTCCAGAAAAATGCTGTTTCAGTAAAGAAAAAGGTAAAGACCTTTCCTGACCCCTCCATGCCAGTGAACACCACTCCAACCTTTCCTGACCCCTCCATGTCACTGAACACCACTCCAACCTTTCCTGACCCCTCCATGCCAGTGAACACCACTCCAACCTTTCCTGACCCCTCCATGTCACTGAACACCACTCCAACCATTCCTGACCCCTCCATGCCAGTGAACACCACTCCAACCTTTCCTGACCCCTCCATGCCAGTGAACATCACTCCAACCTTTCCTGACCCCTCCATGTCACTGAACTCCATTCCAAGCTTTCCTGACCCCTCCCTGCCAGTGAACACCACTCCAACCTTTCCTGACCCCTCCATGCCAATGAACACCACTTCAACCTTTCCTGACCCCTCCATGCCACTGAACACCACTTCAGCCTTTCCTGACCCCTCCATGTCACTGAACTCCACTCCAACCTTTCCTGACCCCTCCCTGCCACTGAACTCCATTCCAAGCTTTCCTGATCCCTCCTTGCCACTGAACACCACTCCAACCTTTCCTGACCCCTCCATGCCAGTGAACACCACTCCAACCTTTCCTGACCCCTCCATGCCAGTGAACATCACTCCAACCTTTCCTGACCCCTCCATGTCACTGAACTCCATTCCAAGCTTTCTTGATCCCTCCTTGCCAGTGAACACCACTTCAACCTTTCCGGATCCCTCCATGCCACTGAACACCTTTCCAAACTTTCCTGACCCCTCCCTGCCAGTGAACACCACTCCAACCTTTCCTGACCCCTCCATGCCAATGAACTCCACTTCAACCTTTCCTGACCCCTCCATGCCACTGAACACCACTTCAGCCTTTCCTGACCCCTCCATGTCACTGAACTCCACTCCAACCTTTCCTGACCCCTCCCTGCCACTGAACTCCATTCCAAGCTTTCCTGATCCCTCCTTGCCACTGAACACCACTTCAACCTTTCCTGACCCCTCCATGCCAGTGAACACCACTCCAACCTTTCCTGACCCCTCCATGCCAGTGAACACCACTCCAACCTTTCCTGACCCCTCCATGCCAGTGAACTCCACTCCAACCTTTCCTGATCCCTCCATGCCAGTGAATACCACTCCAACCTTTCCTGACCCCTCCATGCCACTGAACACCACTCCAACCTTTCCTGATCCCTCCTTGCCACTGAACACAAACCTTTCTTGACCTCTCCATGCCACTGAACACCACTCCAACCTTTCCTGACCCCTCCATTCCAGTGAACACCACTCCAACCTTTCCTGACCCCTCCTTACCACTGAACACCACTCCAACCTTTCCTGATCCCTCCATGCCACTGAACTCCACTCCAACCTTTCCTGATCCATCCTTGCCACTGAACTCCACTCCAACCTTTCCTGATCCATCCTTGCCACTGTACTCCACTCCAACCTTTCCTGATCCCTTCATGCCACTCAATTTCCTGATCCCTTCTTTGGCACCGAACTCCCCTCCACCCTTTCCTGATCTCTCCATTCCACTGAACACCACTCCAAACTTTCCCGATCCTTCTCTGCCACTGAACTCAACTCCAACCTTTCCTGATCCCTCCTTACCACTGAACACCAATCCAACCTTTCCTGATCCATCCATGCCAATGAACACTACTCCAACCTTTCCTGATCCCTTCTCTGCCACTGAACTCCAATCCAACCTTTCCTGATCCCTCCATGCCTCTAAATTCCTGATCCTGATCCCGTCTTTGCCACTGAACTCCACTCTAACCTTTCCTGATCCCTCCATGCCACTGAACTCCACTTCAGCCTTTCCTGATCTCTCCATGCCACTGAACTCCTCTCCAGCCTTTCCTGATCCCTCCATGCCAGTGAACACCACTCCAAACTTTCCTGACCCCTCCATTCCAGTGAACACCACTCCAACCTTTCCTGACCCCTCCATGCCACTGAACACCACTCCAACCTTTCCTGACCCCTCCATGCCACTGAACACCACTCCAACCTTTCCTGACCACTCCTTACCACTGAACACCACTCCAACCTTTCCTGATCCCTCCATGCCACTGAACTCCACTCCAACCTTTCCTGATCCATCCTTGCCACTGTACTCCACTCCAACCTTTCCTGATCCCTTCATGCCACTGAATATCCTGATCCTGATCCCTTCTTTGCCACCAAACTCCCCTCCACCCTTTCCTGATCTCTCCATTCCACTGAACACCACTCCAAACTTTCCCGATCCTTCTCTGCCACTGAACTCAACTCCAACCTTTCCTGATCCCTCCTTACCACTGAACACCAATCCAACCTTTCCTGATCCATCCATGCCAATGAACACTACTCCAACCTTTCCTGATCCCTTCTCTGCCACTGAACTCCAATCCAACCTTTCCTGATCCCTCCATGCCTCTAAATTCCTGATCCTGTTCCCGTCTTTGCCACTGAACTCCACTCCAACCTTTCCTGATCCCTCCATGCCACTGAACTCCTCTCCAGCCTTTCCTGATCCCTCCATGCCACTGAACTCCACTTCAACCTTTCCTGATCCCCCTCTGCCACTGAACTCCTCTCCAGCCTTTCCTGATCCCTCATTGCCACTGAACACCACTCCAACCTTTCCTGATCCATTTGTCAGGACCTAGACCTCAGCCTGCAACCTCTGATGTGTCTGGCAGTATCTCTTCTTGCGGAGTCACCTGAGATGGTGAATAGCTCCCTGAACAATTCCTTGGACATTCTGATCTAGTACCTTGTTTTCTGGTGAACCTTGAATCCTTTGCTCCTTGAACTCCTATTGAACTTCCCATGAACTTCCTATTTAAGCTGTGCCTTTGCACTTCCCGTTTGCCAGGTTATTGTGCTCTCTCCAGTCAACATTTCTCTTCCCACTACTGCTGTCCTTGGTATCTTCGGTACCACTCGTTACAGACCTTTGGCTTGCTTCTCGACTACACTTCTTGATCCTAACCTACAACCACTTGCCACTGACCTTTTGCTTGTTTATTGGCTATGCTTCTGCTTGATCTATACCTGCTATATCTGCTACTGGATCCCAGCTTGCTCACCTCCCGTTGGGGCGATCCTGAGGGCCATGACCTGGTACTAACATGCAGCAAAACCCATCTCCACCAACTGGAATTCTGGTGAATACCGGTTGGTGCTTAGACCCCGCACCTCGGGTGAACCCGTGCCATCTGCCAGGGTGACCCGCTTGAGTATTTATCCTGCTGGTCAGTGGGAACCTCTCTAGTGAAGAGAAATCACTAGCTGAAATGTATTCAGAAACCAACATTCACAGCGTTAATATCCTGGTGCTTTGTTGCGCTCAGTGATTCCGGTGGCTAACCTCAACCTAGAAGGGATGTGGAGCAGGAGGTTGACACTCCCGGAAGTCTCAGGAATTTCCCTTCAAAGCATGGGTGACGGCAAAGGTAGGTCATTACTTCTTTACAGGGATAATGTTTATAAAGTTGGGTGACAGGGTCACTTAAAACAAAAAAAATTGTTACCCAGTTATGTGATGGGGCAGATGATTCTCCATCATGACATTCCTTGTGGAGATCATCAAAATAACATCAGATCATCAATCATCAGTCCATATACCTGAAGTTATCAGTATTTCATTCTCACCTGTGCTGATATCTAAAGAAGATTCCTCCTCTTTAATTGTCGTCATCATCCCGTCCTCCTTCGGAGACTGCTGGTAGTCCATCACAAACACCTCCTCTTCTTCTTCTTTAACTTCAATTTTCATATCCATATGTTCCTCCTGCTAAACCAACAGAAAATAATATCTTCTATATGTGAGCACCAATGACTTGAGACTGCATAGAAGAGTGTCATCTTATAATGGCTGGAGACACTGTGTTCTTCCCATCTACCTGATGATGGTGAGAGATGGTGAGATGTTCCTGTGTTGAATCCCGGGAATACAAAGGATGGGGACATCTTTCTGGTGGGTTCCCATGACTGGATCCATCTGTAGGAAACACACACACTGACTGAATCCATTGTTTCTATGTGTTTATCAGATGATGGGGGATCTAGGTGGACCCTCCGTACTGCTCTCTCCTTTCCAATAAAATCTCCTCTTACCCGGTGATGTGAGGGGCGGCTGATTGTCCATCATGACGTCCTTGTAGAGGTCCTTGTGTCCTTCTAAATACTCCCACTCCTCCATGGAGAAATAGACAGTGACATCCTGACACCTTATAGGAACCTGACACACACAATGATACAGTCACCATCCCAGAATCCTCTTCACCTCTCCAGACAGGTCTGTGTTTTATTAATAGAGATGAGAGTGATGTCATGTGACCTCCCAGAATCCTCCTCACCTCTCCGGTCAAGTCTATGTTTTAATAATAGAGATGAAAGTGACGTCATGTGCCCAGAATCCTCCTCACCTCCCCGGTCAGGTCTGTGTTTTATTAATAGATATAAGAGTGACGTCATGTGACCTCCCAGAATCCTCCTCACCTCTCCGGTCAGGTCTGTGTTTTATTAATAGAGATATGAGTAACATCATGTGACCTCCCAGAATCCTTCTCACCTCTCAAGTCAGGTCTGTGTTTTATTAATAGTAACAAGGTTGATGGGACCGGCTCAGTGTTCTCTGTACAGCATTGCGGTATATGTCAGAGCTATATAGATAATAATAGTGTGTGACTGTGGGGGGGCATCAGAATGTAAGCTCTTCTGGTGCAGAGACTGATGTGTCTGGCTCATTTTTCAGGGCTATAGATAGGAATACAATCAATTGTTGTTATACTATATATGTGTGTATCATCATCTGCTGGAAATAAAAGATGTCACAGTGATGATGGAGGAAGAGGATGGACATGATGGGGGGGGGGTTACTGGGTGTAAATAGAAAATAAGATCCTATTACCTCCTCTGCTGCCAGTTCCAGCAATGTCTCCTCTCTACTTCCTGTCTGTACATGACATCACTTCCTGTCTGCGGTTTTGAAAGAGGCTTTCTTTCCATGCGTTCCACCCAGTATAAGTGAGATCCTGATCTAGTGGAGAATTTAGGAACTGCACCCTTAGGTTTTAATGCAGTCTTCTGGGGTTTGTGTTGGAAGTGGTCCGTCACATTGGGGTTCGCCATCATCACACTCCAGTCTGGGGTACGTCTGTCTTAAAGAAAAGTGAGCGCTTCATCAATATTATAAAGTGGGAAATGGGCGTACAGCTTCTGTATGTTCCATGGCAGTATTGAGCAGTGGTGTCAGACAGCAACCAGACATATTGGCATGGAGGTCACGCAACTTCCTCAAACTCAATCTTTCCAAAACTGAGCTCTTACTATTCCCCCCAGCCCGTGCCCCCCTCCCCCGACTTCTCCATCAAGATCAATAATACGACCATCAGTCCCTCCCCTCATGCCAGGGTACTAGGTGTAACCCTAGACTCCCATCTGTCCTTTAAGCCCCAAATCCAATCGCTGTCCAAATCTTGTAGCCTTCACCTCCGCAACATCTCCAACCAGGGGCGGACTGACAACTCATGGGGCCCCCAAGCAATAGGGGATCATGGGGTCCCTGTGTCCTTGCCCAAACTCAAAAATGCCTATGAAAAAGGTACCAGGGGCATCTCATGGGGCCCCCTACTGACCCTGGGCCCTCGGGCAGTGCCCGAGTTTCCAAATGGTCAGTCCGGCGCTGTGTCCAACCTCCGCAACATCTCTGCAACTTCTCCAACCTCTGCAACATCTCCAAGATACGGCCGTTCTTAACCTCTGAAACCACTAAGCAACTTATTCACTCTCTGGTTATCTCTCGCCTTGACTATTGTAACTCCCTCCTCATTGGCCAACCTCATCGCAGGCTATCCCCACTTCAGTCTATCATGAATGCCGCTGCCAGACTCATCCACCTTACTAACCGTTCCATGTCTGGCACCCCTCTCAAAAATCCATTCACTGGCCTCCACTCAGTGTCCTCCATCCCTCTCTGTCAATCCCTCCACAGGTCTTCACTCAGTGTCCTTCACTCCTCTCTGCCAATCCCTCCACTGGCCTCCATTCAGTGTCCTCCACCCCTCTCTGCCAATCCCTCCACTGGTCTTCACTCAGTGTCCTTCACTCCTCTCTGCCAATCCCTCCACTGGCCTCCATTCAGTGTCCTCCATCCCTCTCTGCCAATCCCTCCACTGGCCTCCACTCAGTGTCCTCCACCCCTCTCTGCCAATCCCTCCACTATCCTCCATTCAGTGTCCTCCATCCCTCTCTGCCAATCCCTCCACTGGCCTCCACTCAGTGTCCTCCACCCCTCTCTGCCAATCCCTCCACTATCCTCCATTCAGTGTCCTCCATCCCTCTCTGCCAATCCCTCCACTGGCATCCATTCAGTGTCCTCCATCCCTCTCTGCAAATCCCTCCATTCAGTGTCCTCCATCCCTCTCTGCCAATCCCTCCACTGGCTTCTCATTGCCCTACTAATACAATTCAAAGCACTAACAATAACATATAAAGCCATTTATAGCTCCACCCCAAATTACATCACCAATCTTGTCTCCAAATATCACCCAAACTGTACTCTCCGCTCCTCGCATGACCTCCTGCTCTCTAGCTCCCTTGTCTGCTCCTCCCATGCTTGTCTCCAGGACTTCTCCAGAGCTTCCCCCATCCTCTGGAACTCTCTACCCCAATTTATCAGACTATCGCCTACTCTGCTCACTTTAAGGCGATCTCTGAGAACCTCTCTCTTCAGGGAAGCCTATCCTGCCTTCAGCTTATAATTGAATCTTCTATTCCTCCTACCAGTCCATCCCCCACAATTATTACCTTTTGTACCCCCAGCCCCTCCCTCTTAGATTGTAAGCTCCCAGGATCAGGGCCCTCCTAACCCTCTTGTATTGAACTGTATTGTTGCTGTATTGTCTCCCTTTATATTGTAAAGCGCTGAGCAAACTGTTGGTGCCATAAATCCTGTATAATATTAATGTTTATTGACCCCCCACTGATGGTATGGAGGACAGAAAGGTACGAAGCGATATAACCAGTATTAACCCCTTGCCGCTGAACGTACGCAAATATGCAACCCCGCTGGACCGGGATTTTTTTCTGTGTGGCCACGTTTGCGTATCTGCCTTTGTGTTTGGAGGGTGCCGGTTCTGGGTCACCTGATCGCTGTGATTGCCTCTAATTGGCTATCGCAGTGATCAGTCACTGTGAAGCTCAGAGATTATGCGATCACTTATAATAAAAAAAAAAATCACAATTTTTTTTTTTTTTTGTGTCTATACACAAATGTTTTGCTTTTCCACTCTATTTTAAGCTGAATGTGTTGTTTTACAAGGTGAGGGTTTACATACTGTATACTTTAACCCCTTCCAGTCCGCACGCTTTCCCCCCCCTTCCAGTCCAGACGCTCCCCCCCCCTTCCAGTCCGGATGCTTTCACACCCTTCCAGTCCGGACGCTTTCACACCCTTCCAGTCCGGACACTTTCACCCCCCTCCAGTCCGGACATTTTCACCTCCTTCCTGTCCAGGCCAATTTCCAGCTTTCAACGCTGTCCCACTTTGAATGACAATTGCGCGGTCATGCAACACTGTACCCATATGAATTTTTTAGCATTTTTTGAGACAGATAAAGCTTTATTTTGGTGGTATTTATTCACCACTGGGATTTTTTTTGCTATATACAGTGGGGCAAAAAGGTATTTAGTCAGCCACCAATTGTGCAAGTTCACCCACTTAAAAAGATGAGAGAGGCCAGTAATTGGCATCATAGGTAGACCTCAACTATGAGAGACAAAATGAGAAAAAAAATCCAGACAATCACATTGGCTGATTTGGAAAGAATTTATTTGCAAATTCTGGTGGAAAATAAGTATTTGGTCAATATCAAAAGTTCATCTCAATACTTTGTTATATATCCTTTGTTGGCAATGACAGAGGTCAAACGTTTCCTGTAAGTCTTCACAAGGTTGGCACACACTGTTGCTGGTATGTTGGCCCATTCCTCCATGCAGATCTCCTCTAGAGCAGTGATGTTTTGGGGCTGTCGCTGGGCAACACGGACTTTCAACTCCCTCCAAAGGTTTTCTATGGGGTTGAGAACTGGAGACTGGCTAGGCCACTCCAGGACCTTGAAATGCTTCTTACGAAGCCACTCCTTCATTGCCCGGGCGGTATGTTTGGGATCATTGTCATGTTGGAAGACCCAGCCACGTTTCATCTTCAGTGCCCTTGCTGATGGAAGGAGGTTTGCACTCAAAATCTCACGATACATGGCCCCATTCATTCTGTCCTGTACATGGATCAGTCATCCTGGTCCCTTTGCGGAGAAACAGCCCCAAAGCATGATGTTGCCACCCCCATGCTTCACAGTAGGTATGGTGTTCTTTGGATGCAACTCAGCATTCTCTCTCCTCCAAACACGGCGAGTTGTGTTTCTACCAAACCGTTCTATTTTGATTTCATCTGACCATATGACATTCTCCCAATCCTCTTCTGGATCATCCAAATGCTCTCTAGCAAACTTCAGATGGGCCCGGACATGTACTGGCTTAAGCAGGGGGACACGTCTGGCACTGCAGGATCTGAGTCCCTGGTGGCGTAGTGTGTTACTGATGGTAGCCTTTGTTACGTTGGTCCCAGCTCTCTGCAGGTCATTCACTAGGTCCCCCCGTGTGGTCCCGGGATTTTTGCTCACCGTTCTTGTGATCATTTTGACCCCACGGGGTGAGATCTTGCGTGGAGCCCCAGATCGAGGGAGATTATCAGTGGTCTTGTATGTCTTCCATTTTCTAATTATTGCTCCCACAGTTGATTTGTTCACACCAAGCTGCTTGCCTATTGCAGATTCAGTCTTCCCAGCCTGGTGCAGGTCTACAATTTTGTTTCTGGTGTCCTTCGACAGCTCTTTGGTCTTCACCATAGTGGAGTTTGGAGTGTGACTGTTTGAGGTTGTGGACAGGTGTCTTTTATACTGATAACAAGTTCAAACAGGTGCCATTGATACAGGTAATGAGCGCAGGACAGAGGAGCCTCTTGAAGAAGAAGGTACAGGTCTGTGAGAGCCAGAAATCTTGCTTGTTTGTAGGTGACCAAATACTTATTTTCCACCATAATTTGCAAATAAATTCTTTCCAAATCAGCCAATGTGATTGTCTGGATTTCTTTTTCTCATTTTGTCTCTCATAGTTGAGGTCTACCTATGATGCCAATTACAGGCCTCTCTCATCTTTTTAAGTGGGAGAACTTGCACAATTGGTGGCTGACTAAATACTTTTTTGCCCCACTGTAAATGAAAAAGTTCAAAAATGTTGAAAAAGTGTTTTTCTTATAAAATTTTGCAAATAAATAATCTTTCTTCATAAATCTTGGCCAAAATGTATTCAGTTATCTTTTAGTAATAAAAAAAATAACCCAAATTAGTATATAACCAAAAATTATAATTTTTCTAAATTTTTTTTACATTTTTATTTAATTTTTTTATATTATTATTTATGGGGTTTTTTTCACATACTGTCTCCCTAGCAGTACAGAATCATAGTGACACTGTACTAGTGGGGGGTGATGAAGTTTTTTTTTTTTTTTTTTACACAGATTGCTTTTGCACCCGTAAAGGATTGGCCAATCAGTGATCACATGATCGGGAACTCACACAGAGATCCCGTACAACGATCAGTGTTACGTTGTTTCCTCGCGACACCGCGTGCTCCCAGGGAGCGCGCTTAGGCAATGGATGCACATTGGCAGTGCTCCCGTCTGGCACACACACTATATTGCCAAAAGTATTGAGATTCCAGCCTTTCCACGCACATGACCTGAAGGGAAATGTATGTCTTTTAGGTCTGTCATTTTGTTTTCCCCACTCCATTTTGTACCAACATGTTGATTAATTGTTTTGTATTATAACCAGAATGAGTTAATGAAAATATGCTATGTCAGTTATGTATTACAGAACTATACTCACAAAATTCTTCTATCTTTTATCTTAGCTTAGCCTTGGTAGAGATGGAGATAGTATCCAATTATTTCTTTGTATTAACAAGCACCTGTTTCTGTTATGATACAATTAAATATCAAATATTTCTGTTCCATGAGAAAATAATTGTTTGTTACTTATAACTAATTAAAATGCCTGAGAAAGATCATGTTCACAGCCTTGACAAGTATCTAGCGAGATTCTATTGTATGTAGTAGATAAGTGTTTTAAAACAATTTACAAACTTTTATTTCTGGGAAAGTGAAACTCCGCTTCTCATCACTTTTCAGGATTGACGTAAATGTTTGTATTCTCACTTGCATGTTATATTGTACTATAAAAGAGAGCTTTCGTTGTGGAATAAATTAGAAGTTTTTTGGTTACTGACAAGACGGTCTCATGTGTGATTACTTGTAACCAATGCTTCTCCAGGCCTGAGGAGACAGAATGAGTGACAGAGAATTTAGACCAGGGGTCTAAAGGGTCAACAGAACCAACAGTTTTGGGGGCTCGTCCGGGATATCGGTATCATCCGCTCAGTGACCATCCACTTGTCCGGTAAGTAGAATTATTTTCTATATAACCTGTACAAGTTGGATACAAGGAAACTGGGAGGCTCTGATTAGTCCGATATCCATTTAAGCCAATATGTGTTCAGGGAACACAACACTCCGGGAGTGTTAGAAAAATAGTCTCAGGGAGACTAAACAATCTCAGGGAGATTGCCTATAGTCACTCATTCTGTGTCTAAAGTTTATTATTTTCCACATATAGAAGTATAAGATAATTTGTTTTGTATGAGTAATAAGTCTGAGGTGGTAAGTGTACAGACCGAAATCACTGAAGACCTATTGTCAGAAGGTGTAAGACGCACCACCCTCTCAGCTAGACCTTATTGGTTGTTGACCTGAGAAAGGTGAACGCATGGTGACACCAACTGGGAGGTCTATGTAATGACATGTACATTGTGTAAATGTGGGTTGCTGATACATTATAAAGGTCGTGATAGTAATAATCACGTTATTGTAGATGTTGTAAATAGACCTTATAATCAAGTTGAAGTATATACAAGAAGGGGTCATTTGTATAAAATTAATTGTCATATACCAGTGCCGCATATTTTTATAGGCCAAACGTTGGGACAATTAAGATACTTTGAAAGAAGGTATTATCTGTAAATGACTTGTAAATATTGTGTCTGTGGGGTGATTTTTCAGAAAGACAGTCAGGGAAAGGACTCTGATCTCATTTTGACAGTATCCAACTTGAGAGATTGATTTTACCTATCACTGTGTGTATGTGTATGTCTGTTGTCTTTCTCTTCTGAGATGAAGTCAATCTCCCCGACGCGTCCTTACCTGAAACGGACTATAAAGACTGATAGCCAGGGGCTATCGACAACCTTTCATTGAGTCTCCGGGAGACTCAGATAAGGAAAGGTGATTTATGTAGACGGGGTCTACATTTGAAATACCTAGACAGGGTCTAGGTTAATTACAGAGTCTTAACTAGTCTGTTGGGGGTAATCAATTTTCTTTTCTTTGCTTCTACTATCAAATGTATAGAGTAATAAGATAATTTGTTTATGCAAATAAGTGAACCTGGTTGGTAAGTGAACGGGTCAAAGTAATTGAAATAAAGTCAATATTTAAGTTCTTATTGTCTATCCTTTGTTGAGAGTGATAAGTGGTTATGTGTTACTAGACCCGCTCTGTACTGTCAGCTCCGAACTGTCAGAATATATCTTTCCTTCTCCAAAGAGGGCATGAATTTTTCCTTGTAGCTATTGCAGCACAGCAGCAAATCCAATCCACAGCCTCATCCACTGTCCCAGTCCAGGACGCTGTGGAAGATCAATCTGAACCCCCACCCAAGGAATTCCTGATTCCACACAGGGAATTTTTTTTTTTCCTGCTGAAGGATTAAAAGAGATATCAGGGTCTTTATTAGTAGACTTGGCAAATAAAGCAGGAATAGATAAAATTTTCAGTCCTGGAAAGGCAGGTAGAACCAGATACAAAGTGGCAACACAGATCAAGGGATATCCATTTCTCACTGTAGGAGACACATTAATAATTAAATGTTTAGAAATAGAGGACATTGACTGTGTTACAAAACATTGTTCTGTTGGTGTTTGACATTCCGTATTTTTTGCAGCCATACCGTCTGATGCTGAATGTTTTTTAGTAATTGATTTAGCAAATGCATTTTTTAGCGTCCTTGTTGATGCAGAGACACAGCCCATTTTTGCTTTCTGTTTAATGCCTCAGGGTTTTTGTAGATTTTTCTGTAATCTACACAACTGTTCTCCAAGCCACTCTGAGGGAATGGACACCGGACTATGGGTCAGTCCTGCTGCAGTACGCAGATGTCATCTGCCTCTGCAGTCTCACTAAGGGGGCCGGCCTGAGGGATGGGGAGAGTTTGTTGAAATGTCTTTTTGAAGGTGGACACAAAGTGTCAAAGAAAAAACTACAATGGTGTAAAATAAGTGTTGAATATCTGGGTTTTGTGTTTACAAAAGGAGGAAAGGAAAGTCAGTCCAAAGAGAGCTGTGGCTCTCCTGAAACTTGCCCGCCCACAAACCAAGAAAGACATGCTCACCTTTCTTGGAGCCATTGGTTACTGCCGCCAATGGATACCTGACTGTTCCTATTATGATAAGTCACAACCCAGCAAATGTCAGAAATTGTTAAGTGGTCAGATGACATGGTTGATGCATATGTGTATTTGAAAAATGCAATGGTAACTGCCCCAGGCCTTAGCCTTCCTGATTATGTAAAAATGTTTCATGTGTATGCAAGGGACAATTGTAAGACCATGGCTGGTGTACTCGCCCAAGAGCATGGAGGCAGACTTCGCCCTGTAGTTTTTTTTTTTTTTCTCAAAAATGGTGCCAGTTCAGGTCCAAGGCATGCCTGCGTGTCTCAAAGTGTTGGCATTTTACATTATGACTGTGGAGATGTCTGTGTTATTCACCTTAGGACACCCCATGATATTGCACACTACACATAATGTAGCTATTTTACTAAGAAATATACACACTCAGCACATGTCCTCCCAACAACTCAGCGGATATGAGGTTATTTTGATGAGCAACCCCATGTTGCATATCAAGTATAACAACTCAGGTCCAGCCATGATCCTAAATGCACTGTTGGGTCTCAAATTGTCAAACGATCTAGGACCCGAGGCTCATGACTTCCTCAAATCCATTGAGGCTAATATTTCACCCAGACTGGATTTATCAAAGATTCCAATCCCAAATGCTGATGTTGTTTTCATAGATTTCTCCTGCACTAGGCCAAATGACCAATCTTTTTTCAATCAGCCCAGGCTGATGAATTGTTTTCACTAAAGCATGTGAACTGTACAAAGATCAGTCTGTCACTATTTACACAGATTCTTAATATGCCTATGGAACAGTGTATGACCATGGTGTATTATGGTTTCTCAGAGGCTACATAGGAGCTGATGGAAAAAAGGATTGCCCATTCCCAACTAGTAGCCAATTTGCTCAAGGCTCTCACACTTCCTAAGGAACTTGCTGTCATACACTGCAGAGCACATACCAAAGGGGACGATGATATAACAAAAGGTAACGCTCTAGCAGATTATGAAGCAAAAAAGGTAGCTCAGTAATAATTTGTTTTACTGCAGATACCCACTTTGTGCCCCATCCTTCCAGATGATTTTTAATTGATCACAATTTTTTAGCAGTCAGCTTCCACAAAGGAGCTCGAAGACTGGTGCTACCCTATTTTACAGAAGAATCCAAGGACTGGATTAATCTGCAAAGAGGGGAACCATGCATCCCACGGTGCACACCCTGATATACATTGCACACCCTGATATACATTGCACAATGCCATGGGATAGGACATATAGGATGGAAGATTTTTTATATCACAGAAGTGGTGGAGTTAGTACAAGATTTTGTGAAAAGATGCATCACATGTATCAGGAGTAACCCAAACAACCCAAATAAAGCCATGCATCAATACCTGCCTTACCCCACAACACTTTTTTTACACATCTTCAAATTGACTTTACACACATACCCCAACAACAGGGAAGACAACAACCAGCTTGTGTGGTCACAGATGTGTTTTCCCCGATGGCCAGAAATGTATTCCACAAAAAGAGAACGATATTATCCGCAAGTTTCCGTTTTTTTTACAGGAAAATACCCACACGTTCCAGGCCGGAGATCGTATTGTGGTGAAACAGCTGACGAGAAACAAGAAACAGCAGGATTTCGTCTATGGACCAGAAACTACGGTAACTAGAACAGCAGTTCTCACTGAACATAGTTCCATCTGGATCCATGCTTCCAGAGCGAAGCTGGTCGAGAAAGGCCCAGGACCAGACCCAAGGAAAAAAGGAAAGGAGGTACTAACGGGGGCAGAAAGCCCTGACCTCGAACAGGACAATCAAGGAAAGAGGGTACTAACGGGGGTAGAAAACCCTGACCCTGAAGAAGATGAACTGCTTCCCCAATTTTGGACCATGGTTCTGCCACTTTCTCCTGATTATACTGATTTTGTTGGCATCTAGCCATGGTGAAGTGGTGATAATACAGGACTCAGGCCACACTATATTGTGGTATAATTCATCAAATACTGAGGTTGCTACCTTTATTATTGATTATTGTCAAAGTGTACAATGTCCCCATAACTCCCACTTACTCTGGTTGTGTAATATGTATCATACTGCACATGATGTTAGCCATGTATATATAGATGCCATAGGGGTACCAAGAGGGGTTCCAGACGAATTCAAGGCAAAAAAACCAAGCAGCAGCAGGATTTGAGTCTATATTTCTCATTGTTACCGTAAACAAGAACATTGATGGATAAATTATATATATTACAATCAACAGAGGTTTGTCAACTACACCAGGGATGCATTGAAGGGGATAGCGGAGCAGTTGCAGGCTGATTCCACCATGACATTTCAAAACCGCATGGCCCTAGACATGATTCTTGCTGAAAAGGGGGGTACATGTGTATACATTGGTAAAACCGAAGGATGTTGTACCTACATACCTGATAATACTGGGCCTAATGGGAAGATCACGTTGGCCATAAAAAGTTGGAGGACCTTTCTGAAGAGCTAAAAACAAACTCAGGCATTGATAACCCTTGGGACCAGTA
The DNA here is from genome assembly GCF_062004578.1 of Staurois parvus. Classification (NCBI taxonomy): domain Eukaryota; kingdom Metazoa; phylum Chordata; class Amphibia; order Anura; family Ranidae; genus Staurois; species Staurois parvus. Next base: position 1,680,899 of record NW_028318245.1, on the reverse strand, counting down.
CTTTGGATGGTTTACTAGTTAGAAACAAGCATTAGTGCAATTTTTCATTATTATCGTTATTATCATGATAATCATAGGTTTAGTTGTATGTTGTGTAATCCCTTGTTTCCGTAAAATGCTTAGCAAAGGCATTGAAAATGCCTCCATGCTCTCCATAAGTCTTGAACACACACGTTGCGAAACACAAAGAGAGGAAGAAAGGTAGCCCAGTTATTTGACGGATGGGGGCGGCCCTTATGCCACCTGGGATTCCAAGGATGCTAGCATCGCCATACCCATTGTATGTAGCCAGAGAGTTGCCAAACCTCTGATGACGTCAAGGTAACTGTGGATTGAAGTAATAAAATCACCCAATTAGAAATAGTTGATTTTAAGAGGGGATTGAAGGGAAATGTATGTCTTTTAGGTCTGTCATTTTGTTTTCCCCACTCCATTTTGTACCAACATGTTGATTAATTGTTTTGTATTATAACCAGAATGAGTTAATGAAAATATGCTATGTCAGTTATGTATTACAGAACTATACTCACAAAATTCTTCTATCTTTTATCTTAGCTTAGCCTTGGTAGAGATGGAGATAGTATCCAATTATTTCTTTGTATTAACAAGCACCTGTTTCTGTTATGATACAATTAAATATCAAATATTTCTGTTCCATGAGAAAATAATTGTTTGTTACTTATAACTAATTAAAATGCCTGAGAAAGATCATGTTCACAGCCTTGACAAGTATCTAGCGAGATTCTATTGTATGTAGTAGATAAGTGTTTTAAAACAATTTACAAACTTTTATTTCTGGGAAAGTGAAACTCCGCTTCTCATCACTTTTCAGGATTGACGTAAATGTTTGTATTCTCACTTGCATGTTATATTGTACTATAAAAGAGAGCTTTCGTTGTGGAATAAATTAGAAGTTTTTTGGTTACTGACAAGACGGTCTCATGTGTGATTACTTGTAACCAATGCTTCTCCAGGCCTGAGGAGACAGAATGAGTGACAGAGAATTTAGACCAGGGGTCTAAAGGGTCAACAGAACCAACATGACCTTTAATGGCCTCCCAGTCTTAGTCCGTAGGGTTCAATATTGAGTTGGCCCCGCCCTTTGCAGCTATAACAGCTTCAACTCTTCTGGGAAGGCCGTCCACAAGGTTTAGGAGGGTGTCTAGGGGAAGGTTGGACCATTCTTCCAGAAGCACATTTGTCAGGTCAGGCACTGATGTCGGGGGAGGAGGCCTGGCTCGCAGTCTCCGCTCTAATTCATCCCAAAGGTGTTCTATGGGGTTGAGGTCAGGACTCTGTGCAGGCCAGTCAGGTTCCTCCACCCCAAACTGGCTCCTCCATGTCTTTATGGACCTTGCTTTGTGCACTGGTGCGCAGTCATGTTGGAACAGAAAGGGGCCATCCCCAAACTCTTCCCACAAAGTTGGGAGCATGAAATTGTCCAAAATGTCGCCTTAAGATTTCCCTTCACTGGAACTAGGGGGCCAAGCCCAACCCCTGAAAAACAGCCCCACACCATAATCCCCCCTCCACCAAACTTTACACTTGGCACAATGCAGTCAGGCAAGTACCGTTCTCCTGGCCACCGCCAAACCCAGACACATCCATCGGACTGCCAGACAGAGAAGCGTGATTGGTCACTCCAGAGAACACGTCTCCACTGCTCTAGAGTCTAGTGGCGGCGTGCTTTACACCATGGCATCTGCCGATTTGCATTGCACTTGGTGATGGAAGGCTTGGATGCAGCTGCTCGGCCATGGAAACCCATTCCATGAAGCTCTCTACACACTGTTGTTGGGCTCATCTGAAGGCCACACCAAGTTTGGAGGTCTTTAGCTATTGACTCTGCAGACAGTTGGTGACTTCTGCGCACTGTGCGCTTCAGCATGCGCTGACCCGGCTCTGTCATGTGACGTGGCCTACCACTTGGTGGCTGAGTGGCTGTTGTTCCCAGTTGCTTCCACTTTGTTATAATCCCACTAACAGTTGAGCGTGGAATATTTAGTAGCCAGGAAATGTCACAGATGGACTTATTGCACAGGTGACCACCTATCACGGGACCACGCTTGGGGTCACTGAGCTCCTGAGAGCGACCCATTCTTTCACCAATGTTTGAAGAAGCAGTCTGCATGCCTATGGGCTTGATTGTATACACCTGTGTCCATGGAGGGGATTGGAACACCTGAATCACATGATTGGGAGGGCGGGGCCAATACTTTTGGCGATATAGTGTGCTAGGCTGGTTCAAAAAATCCCTGGAAAGAAGTACAGACAATTAACCCCTTTCCCCAGCCTTGGCCAGCTGGCTGTCTAGATGGGTGTAAGCAAGCTGCCTACAAGAGGCTAAAAGTATTGAAGCTAGAGGAACAAGACAGCTGGGCAACCATATTTTTCGCTCCATAAGAAGCACCTAGGTTTTAGAGGTGGAAAACAGGAACAAAAATATTCTGAACCAATGGACTACAGACATAATACAGGAGATGACCAGAGACTGCGGACACGGTACAGGAGAGGACCAGAGACTGCGGACACGGTACAGGAGAGGACCAGAGACTGCGGACACGGTACAGGAGAGGACCAGAGACTGCGGACACGGTACAGGAGAGGACCAGAGACTGCGGACACGGTACAGGAGAGGACCAGAGACTGCGGACACGGTACAGGAGAGGACCAGAGACTGCGGACACGGTACAGGAGAGGACCAGAGACTGCGGACACGGTACAGGAGAGGACCAGAGACTGCGGACACGGTACAGGAGAGGACCAGAGACTGCGGACACGGTACAGGAGAGGACCAGAGACTGCGGACACGGTACAGGAGAGGACCAGAGACTGCGGACACGGTACAGGAGAGGACCAGAGACTGCGGACACGGTACAGGAGATGACCAGAGACTGCGGACACGGTATAGAAGACCAGAGACAGGTAGAACCACTGAAGGTCTGCAAAGGAGGTCTAACACGGGGGGGAACCGGGCCGGCAACTCGATATTCTCTCCATAAGACACACAGACATTTTCCCCCATTTGTTGGGGGGAAACGGAGCGAAAAATACGATAATAACAGCTCATTTAAAAACAGAAAAAAAGGACTAAAATATCCAACTTTTTATTGTACAATTGTTCTACAGATGGAACGCCCCATTCAATACCACCATATGTTACTTTGTAGATGTGATTTCAGTGCGGGACATTTCCCGTGATAACGCTCGTACAATGTTTTTTCTGGTGTCTAAGGAGATCCCTTTTCTGAAGGAAACGTTTCTCACAGTCTGAGCATGAAAACGGACGTTCACCCGTGTGAATTCTCTGGTGTCTAAGCAGGTAGGTTTTCCACGGAAAACTCTTCCCGCACTCAGAGCATGAAAAACGATGTTGGCCTGTGTAGCTTCCCTGGTGCCTAAGAAGGTCCCCTTTCTCAATAAAAGATTTCCCGCACTGAGAACAGGAAAAAGGACGCTTGCCCGTGTGCATTTTCTGGTGCCTAAGAAGATTTCCTTTCTGAATGTAAGACTTCCCGCACTCCGAACATGAAAAAGGGCGATCCCCCGTGTGAATTCTTTGATGCCTAAGAAGGTCTCCTTTCTGGGTGAAACATTTTCCGCACTGCGAACATGAGAAAGGACGATCCCCCGTGTGAATCCTTTGATGCCTGAGAAGGTCGCCTTTCTGAATGAAACATTTCCCGCACTCTGAGCAGGAAAAGGGGCGTTCGCCCTTACAATTTTTCTCCTGTACAGGAAGGTCTTGTTTGCAGCTGAAGTTTCTGCACTCCGAACACGAGAAAAGACCATTGCTTATGCAGATTCTGTTCATTACGAAATGTTTCCCGCACTCTGAACACAGAACCGGATATTCGCTTGTCGGTCTTGGGTCTACAGTGGGAGATAACTCTGGTTTACTGTTAGACGATCTACGGGGATTAGACCGTTCTGAGGAGCTATCCATGCCGGAATGTCTCGGATGAATTGTTTTGGGAAAAGTTTGTGACTCTTTAGGGGTGGAGAAATCTGCTTTCCTATCTGGAGAATGGATGTTTCTACTGTCAAGGTTCACTTTTGGGGACCCCTCTGAGATGCCATCATCTTCTGCGTTGTGATGGAGATGTTGACCATGATGTCCCTCCGAGATATTCTGGACACCGTCTCCACCTGTTGGTAAATAGATATTGAAACCTTCTTTTTTATGGTGTTACAGAAAGGTTAGTTGAAGCAAAAAACTAACAAAAGTTCAATAAAGTCTGCAAGGGAGGGCTAATGCCGGCCATAGAGGGGTCGAACATCGGCCGATTTTTGCACCGTTAGTGGGTTAATTGGTTGGCCGTTTTTTGGGGTTTTTGCACATTATTTTTATCGGGCATGTTGGAATATTCGAGGTCGATTTTGATGATTGGCCGATTTTCCCGGCAATGATAGGCAAATTGGCCGATCGTTTTACTGATAAAAAATTTGCGCATGAGCTGTGACCTGGAAGAAGAAGAGGAGGAAGGAGAAGAAGTAGAGGAGGAGGAGGAGGAGGAAGAAGAAGAGGAAGAGAAGGAAGAGGAGGAGGAGGAGGAAGAAGAAAAAGGAAGATGAAGGAAGGAGGAAGAGGAAGGAAGGAAGGAAGGAAGGAAGGAAGGAGAAGGGAGGAAGAAGAAGGGAGGAAGAAGAAGAAGAAGGGAGGAAGAAGAAGAAGAAGAAGAAGAAGGGAGGAAGAAGAAGAAGAAGAAGGGAGGAAGAAGAAGAAGAAGAAGAAGAAGGGAGGAAGAAGAAGAAGAAGAAGAAGAAGAAGGGAAGAAGAAGAAGAAGAAGAAGAAGGGAGGAAGAAGAGGAAGAAGAAGGGCGGAAGAAGGGAGGAAGAAGAAGAAGAAGGGAGGAAGAAGAAGGGAGGAAGAAGAAGAAGAAGGGAGGAAGAAGAAGAAGAAGGGAGGAAGAAGAAGAAGAAGGGAGGAAGAAGAAGAAGGGAGGAAGAAGAAGGAGGGAAGGAAGGAAGAAGAAGGAAGGAAGGAAGGAAGGAAGGAGAAGAAGAAAGGAAGGAAGGAAGGAAGGAAGGAAGGAAGGAAGGAAGGAAGGAAGGAAGGAAAAGAAGAAGAAGAAGAAGGAAGGAAGGAAGGAAGGAAGGAGGGAAGGAAGGAGAAGAAGAAGAAGAAGAAGAAGAAGAAGGAGAAGAAGGAAGGAAGGAAGAAGAGGAAGGAAGAAGAAGAAGAAGAAGAGGAAGGAAGAAGAAGAAGAAGAAGGAAGGAAGAAGAGGAAGGAAGAAGAAGGAAGAAGAAGAAGAAGAAGAAGGAAGAAGAAGAAGAAGAAGGAAGGAAGAAGAAGAAGAAGAAGGAAGGAAGAAGAAGGAAGGAAGGAAGAAGAAGAAGAAGAAGAAGAAGAAGAAGAAGGAAGGAAGGAAGAAGAAGAAGAAGAAGAAGAAGAAGGAAGGAAGAAGAAGAAGAAGAAGGAAGGAAGAAGAAGAAGAAGAAGGAAGGAAGAAGGAAGGAAGAAGAAGAAGGAAGGAAGGAAGAAGAAGAAGAAGAGGAAGGAAGAAGAAGAAGAAGGAAGGAAGGAAGAAGAAGGAAGGAAGGAAGGAAGGAAGAAGGAAGGAAGGAAGAAGGAAGAAGAAGAAGAAGGAAGGAAGGAAGGAAGGAAGGAAGGAAGGAAGGAAGGAAGGAAGGAAGGAAGGAAGGAAGGAAGGAAGAAGGAAAGAGGAGGAAGAAGGAAGGAGGAGGGAGGAGAGAGGAAGAAGAAGAAGAATTCCAGTTCCCTATTATATTTTATATTAAAAAGTCTTGCGGTTGCAACAAATGTATCCATTTGTATCCAAATAAAAACATTGTAATCCAAATAATGTATTACAATGTTTTTATTTGGATACAAATGGATACATTTGTTGTAACCACAAGACTTTTTCATATAAAATATAATAGCGGACTGGAATTCTTCTTCTTCGTATGTATTGCTGTCACATTGTTTGGTGCGCTCCCCTGTCTCTGCAAGGGACAGAAGTTATTGGGTTAATGCCGGCCATAGACGGGATGAAAATCATCTGATTTTTTTTAACGTTGGTGGTAATGTTGGCCGATCAAACAACCGATTTTTCATTTTTTTTTTTTTTTTTTAAATCGGCCGATGTTCGACCCATCTATGGCCTGCTTTACGTCAGGTACAAAGCTTGGCTGGTATAAGATGTGTCATCTTTGGAACAATGACTGCAATACAAGGGACAACACGGCAGGAACAGCCAAGAGGATCCACAGCAACATTTATAAATGAGAAGGGCATTGCTCATTGTCAGTTGCTTTCTCTGAAGCTCCTCTCTGCTTTCCTCTACTTGGATCCAACTGCTTGTAACACAGTGATGGTCAACTTTCTTGATATGAAGGGCCTCAAGTCTGGCCATTGACATCACCAAAGGGTCACACACAAAAAAAAATTAGAATCAGTGAAGTGTCAGTGGGTAAAGTCAGAAATGATGGACTTGATATAAGAGATGGTCAGAGATTGCAGACTTACTACAAGAGATGGTCAGAGACTACAGAGATGGTACAGGAGATGGTCATGGACTGCAGATATGGTACAGGAGATGGTCAGCGACTTCAGACATGGTACAGGAGATGGTCAGGGACTGCAGACATGGCACAAGAGATGGTCAGAGACTGTAGACATGGTACAGAAGATGGTCAGAGACTGTAGATATAGTACAGAAGATGTCAGAGACTGCAGACATGGTATAGGAGATGGCGAGGGACTGCAGACATGGTACAGGAGATGGTCAGAGACTGTAGATATGGTACAGCAGATGGTTAGAGACTGCAGACATGATACAAGAGAAGGTCAGAGCCTGTGGAAATGATACAAGAGATAGTCAGAGACTGCAGACATGGTAGAGGAGATGGTCAGAGACTGCAGACATGGTAGAGGAGATGGTCAGAGACTGCGGACATAATACAGGAGATGGTCAGAGACTGCAGACATGGTACAGGAAACGTTCAGAGTCTGTGAACATAGTACAAGAGATGGTCAGAGACTGTTGACATGGTACAGAAGATGGTCAGATACTGTGGACATGATACAAGAGATGGTCAGAGACTGCAGACATGGTACAGAAGATGGTCAGAGACCGCAGACATGATACAAGAGATGGTCAGAGACTGCAGACATGGTACAGGAGATGGTCAGAGACTGTGGACATGATACAAGAGATGACCAGAAACTGCGGACATAGTACAAGAGATGGTCAGGGACTGCAGACATGGTACAGGAGATGGTCAGAGACTGCAGGCATGATACAGGAGATGGTCAGAGACTGCGGGGATGGTACAGGAGATGGTCAGAGACTGCAGACATGATACAGGAGATGGTCAGAGACTGCGGGGATGGTACAGGAGATAGCCAAAGACAGACATGCTGAAAAGACTTGTCAGAGGCTGTGAACATGTTATAGAAGTATCTGGAGACTGGGGACATGCTTCAGAAGGCAGCCATTGATTGGAGACATATTGCATGAGGCTGCTATAACAGGGCGATAGGGAAACACAGATTGGTGTCTTCAGGGGACCTAAGGGCCACACAAATAGTGCCAAAGGGCCACATGCAGGCCCTGGGCTGCAGGCTGCGCATCAGTATTGTAGCAAATGCCACAATAACCTGATCACATTCGCCTATTGCAGGGGTAGGAAAGCTTTGTCTCTCCAGCTATTGCAGAACGATAAGTCTCACTGTGACGGGGGTCACTTTGGGTGGGGGGCCCATGGAACACAGCTCGCTTTGGAGAGGTGGGGAGACCCCTGTCTCAGCTCCCCATATCCCTATAATGTGGAAGTCACCCTGTGCCTGTTAGGGGTGCAGGGTGATATGTCCTAATATTGTGTAGACATGTCTAGGAGATAGGTGAGGTGGGGGTTGTGGATTGTTTGGTGTTATGTGGCTGCATCCCATTGTTCTATTGTTTGTCTGGCTTGGGAGCAAACTATTATGGGATGTATGTGCTTATGTGTAGTAGCTTAGTGCGGGGGGGGTCTCCAGCAGCCCTCCCTCCTGATGGGACTCTGCTGGTGTGAAGTTTGAATACCTGTGTGTCTCTTGTTACTAAATGTAGATTGCTGCGCCCTGTGTCATTATGCAGGGAGGGGGGATTGTCCCCTGAGGGTATATATCTTGTATCTGTGTTCAAATAAACTAGTCTACCTCCTGGTTTACTTCAAGACTGGTGTCGTCTAGCTTTGTATGGTCGGCTGTGGTGTCTGTTGTCGGTGTGCGGACAGGGAACTGGTAGTCTAACAGAAATACCCAAGAGTTCCGTTACACTCACCATGCGCCTCTGTTTCTGGAAGTCATACTTGTGACTGTTACTCTTGCAATCCCTCACAGGACTTGTAGTTCCTCAACATCTAGAGAGCCAAAGTTTGCCTACCACTGCCCTGTTCATTGGTTGCACCTCAGGATGTGCTGGCCTACCCAAATGGCCACCAAAGTCCATGTATGAGGACATTTTTCAGTCCACCCTGTGATAGATGAAACCACTGATACATGAAACCACCAATAGAAGTATAGGTCTCCATGGCTACACCTCGCTGTGTCCCCAGGACATATTACTTACCTGCACCCATATCTAGAAAAGATTCTTCCTCTTTATTCATTATTTTTATTCCCTTCTCCTCCATAGACTGCTGACCACTCCTCACATACATCTCCGTGTCTTCCTTTTTATCCTCGCCTTTTATTTGAATCAAACAGGGACATCTCTCTGGTGGGTTCCCATGACTGGATCCATCAACCTGATGATGGTGAGGGATGGTGTGATCTTCCTGTGTGGAATCCCGGGAATACAGAGGACGGGGACATCTCTCTGGTGGGTTCCCATGACTGGATCCATCTGTAGGAAACACACACACTGACTGAATCCATTGTTTCTATGTGTTTATTAGATGATGGGGGATCTAGGTGGAGCCTCCGTACTGCTTTCTCCTTTACAATAAAGTCTCCTCTTACCCGGTAATGTGAGGGGCGGCTGATTGTCCATCATGACGTCCTTGTAGAGGTCCTTGTGTCCTTCTAAATACTCCCACTCCTCCATGGAGAAATAGACAGTGACACCCTGACACCTTATAGGAACCTGACACACACAATGATACAGTCACCATCCAGACACATCCCTTGTCTGTTACTGGAGAATGTCCCAGAATTCCCGGCAACGCTCACCTCTCCTGTCAGCAGCTCCATCATCTTGTTGATGACACCTAGGATCAGCCTCTTGTTCCTCCCAGGTGTCAGGGAGTGACGTGGGGACGGTCTATGGAGATGGCTGCTGGGTGGCTCATTAGATGTCTTCTTTACTAATTTATAATCCTAGTAAAAACAGAAGCTAAAATTATAACTGCCTACACTGCTAGAAATATATTCACTGAGATAAGAGTGATGTCATGTGACCTCCCAGAATCCACCTCACCTCTCCGGTCAGGGCTGTTTTATTAATAGAGATGAGAGTGATGTCATGTGACCTCCCAGAATCCACCTCACCTCTCCAGTCAGGTTCATGTTTTATTAATAGAGATCAGAGTGATGCCATGTGACCTCCCAGAAGCCTCCTCACCTCTCCGGCCAGGTCTGTGTTTTATTAATAGAGATGAGAGTGATGTCATGTGACCTCCCAGAATCCTCCTCACCTCTCCGGTCAGGTCTGTGTTTTATTAATAGAGATGAGTGATGTAATGTGACCTCCCAGAATCCTCCTCACCTCTCCGGTCAGCAGGTAAATCATCTCCAGGGTGAGGTCCAATATCCTCGTGGTCATCTGACTCTGGTCCTCGTCCATCCTCATGGATGTGGTCATATGACCTATAAACGATGCTTCTCTCTGTAGTTGGATAGTAGATGGAAGTGTGGGGTTGGTACAATGTACAAAATTATCTGAGGTATATGTCAGAGCTATATAAATGTATAATAATAATAGTGTGTGACTGTGGGGGAGGGGAGATTAGAGTGTAAATTTTTTGTTTATTAAAATCTTGCAAAATAACATAATAAAAATCATATTTACATATATACAGAATAAATTATATATAATTAAACAAACCCAGCTTACTTCAGCAAAATAATAACAAATCCTGACGGTCACCTAAACCCCCCCTCAGGCTAAGAAACGATTAAACATTGATCCCATGCATGCAGCCTTTCTTCAAAAATCTGATGTTACAAAAATCTAGGGGACGTGAAAGGACAGAAAGAGAAGCCACGCCCCCAGAGACTGACAGCAGCTACGGGGACCTGACATTCCTCCACGCCTTTGTCCAGGCTCCCAGCCGCCACCTGTCCTTCTCAAGACCCCAAATCTTGCCAACCTCACCCAGAATGTTGTTCACCACCACCTCGACAGGAAGGACTTTTTTGCGAATGGAAACCTGACACCGTGCATTCCACGTGTAGTAACGGACTACTAAGCTAACTAGAAAAAGTGTCTCAAAATCAAAGTCCCGGTGAGTCTGAAAGGCACCGTAAGACCACTTCGTGTAACTCAAGCGGGAAAGAAAAGGGATCCCCAGAGCCCCACCCACTTGTAGACATCTATATTGAAAGTGCACTGAACCAAGGAATGGTCCATCATCTCCTCCACCCCACCGCACTCCACTCTTGGACAACCACGGTTCTCCGCAGAGCGATGCTTCAGGTTGCCCTTCACATAGAGTCTGCCATGGAACGAGAGCCAGGCCAAATCCCAAAACTTTAAAGGGATTCTCTCCAGATTCATCAAACTCAGGACCTCCCTCATAACCGGGCCTGGGCAATCCCTCAAGGCCAATGGTTCGCTAAAGGCAGATTCAACAACCCTCCTCTCCAGGGCCTTCCTATGAAGACAGTTAATTTCCTCCGCCGTCACTCACTATTGCTGAAGCATTTTCAGACATGGGGCAACATAAGCCGGGAGCTTACCATGTTGGACCCCCAGGCTTTTCACTGGCCCACCATTCTCCCAACTCTGCAGAAAAGGCCTAAACCAGGACTGAAAAATACCAACACACCCAGGCGGTTCCTCTGCCAGCATGCTACCAAAATGATGTTTCAAAAACATCAGAGAAAAGAAAACCACCGGGTTGACCATACCTAGGCCACCCATCCGCCTGGAAAGGTAGGTTACAGACGTCTTAATGAGGTTCAGTTTGTGCCCCCATAACAGCTGGAAGAAACAACTGTAGATCCTCGCATAGAGAGACACTGGCAAAACACAGACAAAGCTGACATACAGAAATACCGGGATCAGGTAAGTTTTAATCAGGTCAATCCTTTCCCTGTAAGAGAGTTTCCAGTCAATCCAGCTGGCCACCTTGGCATCGGCATCGGCATCTTGTAGCCTGCTTACCCAATTTGCAAGGCCGTAATCACCGGGACCAAATCTGATGCCTACTTTAATTTCCTGCTGGGGCTCTGGGAAGGCGTCCGGAAGGGTAAAGCCTTCGCCTTCCTCTCCCATCCAGAAAACCTCACTCTTATCCTGATTGATCTTTGAGCCAGATGTCTCAGCATACTGTTCCATCACCGAGACCACCTCCTCCGCCTCCTGCATCCCGGAGATGAAAACAGACACGTCATCAGCATAGGCCACGACCCTCAGAGGGGGCTCCCCAGGAATGCCCAAAGGAACTCCACACAACGGTCCGCTCTCTAACCTCCGAATGAAGGGATCGGTTACAAACGCATATAGCAGAGGACTCAAAGGACACCCCTGACGCACACCTGAGCCAACCTCAAAGGGCCGTCCAATCCAACCATTTACAAGCATGAAGCTTTCAGCCCCTCTGTATAAAGTCTTTAGCCAATCGATAAAGCCCCCCTCCAGGCCATACTTGCCAAGAAGCAGCCATAGGTACTCATGTGTAAAAGATCCTCCTGCGCTCAATGGAATGATTACTAGAATACAGCTGCTGTCACTTAACTAATACCAACAAGTCCAAACAAAAAGAAAAAAATAGTGAAGCGCTTATATCTCATGAATAAATAAAGTAAAGTGCATTCAAAAAAGGATTGATATAAATCTGATATTCTTGTGTGACAAATTTATATAATAAACAATAATACCTCCCTCTAGTGGGTGAAAAAAATAGTGCAACCGAATGTAATTAAGCTTTAGTGATTCAACACACACTATAAAGAAACCTATTATACCGTGCATATAAAAAATTTAAATACATAACCAAATGTGAATAAATTAGTGAATATAAAATTAATTATCCACATAAAATAGTGCCTAATTCATACACATTTCATATACATCATAAGTGAAAAAGAAAAAATGTTCATGCATGTGACTGTGCTTTTGGAAAACACACGTGATCTCCACTTCTAGGTGCAAATAATCTCCTCCAAATGGCAGCAATGCCTGCTCACCTCCCCTCCTTGACCCACACAGGGCCCCAAAGCAGTTTCCACCTCAGTGGTGTATCTCCTCTGGCAGACTCCTTATTCCTGCCAGAGGAGATACACCACCTGAGCTGCACCAAATTCCTCCTCCTGAAGGACAGGGGTGCAGATGGCAGACCGTCCCCCAGAGCTGACAGCATGATGTGACCCCCCTCCTCCCAGCCAGAGCCCCAGCATAGGTTTTATTTGCAGCATTAGATGTGTCAGACCTTAAAGCTGCACCCTGCCCATTGGTTGCAGGAACCTCAGAGCCCCCGCTCTGCAAACTACCATCAGAGGCAGCAGTCACTCCATCCACCAACACACATGCATTCCCCTTTCCAGCATTGCAAGCACTTTCATCATTCACAGGTTTCCTTTCACTCGTGGCACTACTGCTCCCAGCAGACCCACTCACACCAGATGCTCCTATCTCCCCCAACATACTCTTAAGCAAAAGCCTTCCACTCCTGGTCACTCTCCCCTGGGTTTCAGCAACACCTTTCATGGTGCAGCTGACATTTTCCCTCCCACCATTTTCTGCTGCATTTGCAGACATCAGTAGGGATTGTCCAGACAAATTGTCAGATCCCACCTTTACCTTCCCCCCAGCAGAGTCCACAGTCACAGGGTTCTTAGTATCAGAGTCCACAGTCCCAGCAGAGTGCAGTCCTGCAGGCACAGCAGCCATCTTCCCTGCAGAGCTCTGTGCAGACACAGGAGGATTTCCCTCCAAAACTCTGCAGTGCACATGGCTGTCCATACTGGAGTCCAAACTGTCACTTTTAATAAAGCGTGGCTTTGCTACTTTTTTCTCCTTTACAGGACCAGGAACAGAGTCCTCACCGTCATCCTCATCCGCAGAATCCTCGGAAAAGTGGAAGGTTCTTCCATTTAGGGGAGACTCCATTTCACTGATGAACTTTAGCAGCCCTGCGCCATTTTCCTCTACCTCCTGTGCTGTTCCTCCAGCTTGCTGGGGAGAGAGGGATGCAGAGGCTGACATTTTCTCTAGGGAAGCAGATCCTGAGGTGGATGGGATACCAGGGGCAGCATCCAGGACCCCCCCCTCGCTCTCCACCCGTACTGCCACCGCCGATGCTGAATCCTTACTGGAGTCTTCCTTCATTTTCCTGAATCTCTCATTTTGGAACTTTTCTTTAAAAGCTCCGTTCTTCTCCTTCAGTGCCTTTACCAAACTGTTGTTTCCTAATGGCGTCCTCCAAACCTTTCATCTTCGGCTTCATACTCTGCCTCTTGCTGCTCCATGCCTTATCATGGAGAACTTTCTTCTTCTTGTAGTCAGCTTTCAGATTCATCAGCTTTTCCTCCTCCTTTGCAATTCTCACCAGATAATCAGCAACCCACTCTCTGAAGACAGGGAGGGATTCCCCTCTTTTAGGGCCACAACCAAGGTCTTCTGGTGTAGGTGAAGCATTGGAGGGCCAGCTGGGTCCCTCAGGGGGAGCATGGTCTGAGCCTATCCCAGAAGAGGCCATGTTTCTGGGGCCAGGCAAGCAGGCCTGGCCCCCTAGTGTCTGGAGAGAGAGAGCAACTGCACAACCAACCTCTCTGGTGCAGAGTGTAAGCTCCTCTGGTACAGGGACTGATGGGACTGTGGGGGAGGGGACATTAGAGCGTAAGCTCCTCTGGTACAGAGACTGATGTGACTGTGGGGGAGGGGACATTAGAGTGTAAGCTCCTCTGGTACAGAGACTGATGTGACTGTGGGGGAGGGGACATTAGAGTGTAAGCTCCTCTGGTACAGAGACTGATGGGACTGGCTCAGTGTTCTCTGTATAGCACTACGATATATGTCAGAGCTATATAAAGCAATATCTGCTCCAGATAAAAGACGTCACAGTGACGATGGAGGAAGAGGACAGAGATGACAATGGAGGAAGAAGACCGACATGACAAAGGAAGAAGAGGACCGACATGATGGGCGGTTACTGGATGTAAATATAAAATAAGATCTTATTACCTCCTCTGCTGCCAGTTCCAGCAATGTCTCCTCTCTACTCCTTCCCGACCTCTCACCCAGAACTTCCTGTCTGTACATTACATCACTTCCTGTTCATAGTTTCCATAGAGACCAGAGTGCATTCCCATGGTCTTGTGAGGAATAGAACTGTAGCCTTTGTTTCCAAAGTTTTCCAATGGTTGTGACTCCCATCAGCTTCTTCTTTTTGGGTCTTTCGGTCATCAGTCCATTCCCACGTGTGTGGATTGTGGAAACGTCTCCCTGCTTTCAGAAGGGACACTGTCCACCAGTTCTTTACCTTCAGTTTAAACTCAAAGTACGCCCGTCATCAGTTCTAAGTGACATATCTGGCTTCATGCATCAAGAGGAGGCATCCTTCAAACAGGGCCTTCACCTTTGCTCCCCTTGTATAGCTGGATTATGCAAAAAAAAAAAAAAGCATAGTCTCACCCTTGGCCATCCACCAATGTTCCCAAGAGATCTATCACTTTGCCACAGTACACTCGATCACATGCCGCCATCTTGTTCTGATATCACCAAGTGGTGTCAGTTATCTACTTGTGGAGAGGGAGGGGGTATCCCAGTCCTCGCCTGGTCTGTAGGATGTTGAGTCAAAGCAGCACAGGAGGACCATGCAGTAGTATAACAGAAGGTTTCGTGCTTTGCGGAAACTTGAAGCTGTAGTCAGCCAAACTGTACATGAACGTATGAGCTTGTCCAAGCTTCCAATATGATTGGCTCTCACAAAGATACCTTCACATCACCGGAAACCTTCCAGGGTGTGCCAAATGGACTCAGGAAAAGTAACACAAATTTTGGGATGAATAAAAAGAGAGTCGTACTTACCTCAGCTAATATACCTTCCCTTACCAGATATCTCCATTCACATCCTGCAAAAGGTTAAAGATATTGGCGCTGGAGAGAAAGGAAAACTTTGGAGTTCAATTAATTGTGAGGGAGTAGTCCGTAGATTACAGTATACTCAGCAACATCATGAGGCAGCACCCTAAGAGTTAAGCTGGACTCTGTTATAAGCTGGACTCACTAGATAAAAGTGGGTCAAAGGCATGTGTCTCAAGAGTTGACGTCCTGGTGGAATCCCGGATGCAGGAGACCTGGCTTCCTTCACAGCCTTGGCCCCAAGATGTCCATCCATCCTCCTCTCCTGCCTCCGGGATTCCACCACTCTTGAGACACGTCTTTGACCCACTTTTATCTTGTGAGTTACCCAATCTTTTGTGCTATTAAATATCTGTAAAATACTGCACTTAGTCTGGCACCCCTCTCTTCTTTTTTCTTCCATTGACATCCTGGTAGCCTTCTCTTATCTCTATATGGTTTGGCCACATTCACTAATCAAAACCTCATATCTTAGTCAAAGAGTACACGACACAGGCAGAATATTCATAGACCCTGGGTTATAGGTTGGAACCTTCAGGTGACTGGACAATCACCTGGACATGGACAAAGCAAAGCTTTTGAAGACATGCCCCCTAGGCATCCCTCATAACCCTACCCCACTCAATGAGCGCTCAGTTTTTTTGCTATTGTTTCCAGATGATGGACCTCTTCTCTCTTACGAATAAATCACTCTTAGCTCAACTAGTTTATTTTACTTCCAGTTCTTCGATTACCTCCTCATTGCTTTGTATTACCACAAGAGAAGCAGTGCATCCACATCGGTGCAACCTCAGTGTTGGGGACTGTACCCGGACCCGACAACATGAGGATGGCCTGTAATGTTGCTTTCCAAGCCACTTTTTGCCTTCCTGATCTTACCTATCTCAATACCCTCTAATATTTTATGCAGTTTGCAGTAACAGGTCTTTAAATTTATCTAGAGCCCTACCAAACCCAGACTCAGCAGAAATACGCTTTACAAAACGAATATGAAATGGAGGATGGGGAATACCTAATAGATCCTACTACTACAACACAGCCCAGATTGCACCACTGGTGACATACACTCACCGGCCACTTTAATAGGTCCACCTTGCTAGTACCAGGTTGGACCCCCCCTTGCCTTCAGAATTGCCTTCATTCTTCGTAGCATAGATTCAACAAGGTGTTGGAAACATTCCTCAGAGATTTTGGTCCATATTGACATGATAGCATCACGCAGTTGCTGCAGATTTGTCGGCTGCACATCCATGAACCATTGATACAAGGCAGGATGGATCCACCACACCATGACACCACCACCATCACCAGCCTGAACCATTGATACAAGGCAGGATGGATACACCACACCATGACACCACCACCACCAGCCTGAACCGTTGATACAAGGCAGAATGGATCCACCACACCATGACACCACCACCATCACCAGCCTGAACCATTGATACAAGGCAGGATGGATCCACCACACCATGACACCACCACTATCACCAGCCTGAACCATTGATACAAAGCAGGATGGATCCACCACACCATGACACCACCACCATCACCAGCCTGAACCATTGATACAAAGCAGGATGGATCCACCACACCATGACACCACCACCATCACCAGCCTGAACCATTGATACAAGGCAGGATGGATCCACCACACCATGACACCACCACCATCACCAGCCTGAACCGTTTATACAAAGCAGGATGGATCCACCACACCATGACACCACCACCATCACCAGCCTGAACCGTTGATACAAGGCAGAATGGATACACCACACCAAGACACCACCACCATCACCAGCCTGAACCATTGATACAAGGCAGGATGGATCCACCACACCATGACACCACCACCACCAGCCTAAACCGTTGATACAAGGCAGGATGGATCCACCACACCATGACACCCATCACCACCAGCCTGAACCGTTGATACAAGGCAGGATGGATCCATGCTTTCATGTTGTTTACGCCAAATTCTGACCCTACCACCTGAATGTTGCAGCTGAAATCCAGACTCATCAGACCAGGCAACGTTTTTCCAATCTTCTATTGTCCAATTTTGGTGAGCCTGTGCGAATTGTAACCTCCGTTTCCTGTTCTTAGCTGACAGGAGTGGCACCTGGTGTGGTCTTCTGACAGGAGTGGCACCTGGTGTGATCTTCTGACAGGAGTGGCACCTGGTATGGTCTTCTGCTGGTGTAGCCCATCTGCTTCAAGGTTGGACGTGTTGTGTGTTCAGAGATGGTATTCTGCATACCTTGGTTGTAACAAGGGATTATTTGAGTTACTGTTGCCTTTCTATCATCTAGAACCAGTCTGCCCATTCTTTTCTGACATCAACAAGGCATTTTCCTCTACACAACTGCCGCTCACTGGATGTTTTCTCTTTTTCGGACCATTCTCTGTAAACCCTGGAGATGGTAGTGCGGAAAAATCCCAGAAGATCAGCAGTTTTTGAAATACTCCGACCAGCCCATCTGGCACCAACAACCATGCCACATTCAAAGTCACCTAAATCCCCTTTCTGATAGTCGGTTTGAACTTCAGCAAGTCGTCTTCACCACATCTAGATGCCTAAATGCATCGAGCTGCTGCCATGTGATTGGCTAATTAGCAATTTGTGTTACGAAGCCTTTTTACAGGTTTATCTAATAAAGTGGCCGTGGAGTGTATATGGCCACTGATGCTCATTCATGGGTCTTATTGGACGTCTCCCTTACCAGCCTCGTCTGGATTTCCAATTCCTTTGACCTCGCAATCTGGTCTTGTCACACATATCTGGGACTCTAATAAATATTCAGCAGGACCAATCTCACCTGATTTCCCCTCCTCCACCTTTGCAACTACCCCCTATTCACCCCTGGACTGGATGACCCTTACAACTATCACTTGTGGAGCTTCTACGGCTTTAAAATGGTCTATGCTTGATCAAACATACAAGGGGTTTGCACCTTTCAATAACTCATCCATTCCCTACAAAATCCCCAGTTGGAACATTTCCATTGTTTACAACTGTGGCAATGAATGTGAAAACCTTCGAAGGACCTTCCAAGGTATGCCAGGTTGATATTTTACCGGGGCAAAGGCAGCAGTATCATATTCCACCACTTGTCTTTAACAACTTCCAGTCCGGACACTTTCAACCCCTTCCAGTCCGGACACTTTCCCCCCCTTCCAGTCCGGACACTTTCCCCCCCTTCCAGTCCGGACACTTTCCCCCTCTTCCAGTCCGGACACTTTCCCCCCCTTCCAGTCCGGACACTTTCCCCCTCTTCCAGTCCGGACACTTTCCCCCCTTCCAGTCCGGACACTTCCCCCTTCTGTCCGGACACTTCCACCCCCTTCCAGTCCGGACACTTTCCCCCCCTTCCAGTCCGGACACTTTCCCCCCCTTCCAGTCCGGACACTTTCACCCCCTTCCAGTCCGAACACTTTCCCCACCTTCCAGTCTGGACACTTTCCCCCCTTCCAGCCCGGACACTTCCCCCCCCTTTCCTGTCCGGACACTTCCACCCCCTTCCAGTCTGGATACTTTCCCCCCTTCCAGTCTGGACACTTTCCCCCCTTCCAGTCCGGACACTTCCCCCTTCTGTCCGGACACTTCCACCCCCTTCCAGTCCGGACACTTTCCCCCCCTTCCAGTCCGGACACTTTCCCCCCCTTCCAGTCCGGACACTTTCACCCCCTTCCAGTCCGGACACTTTCACCCCCTTCCAGTCCAGACACTTCCTGACCTTCCAGTCCGGACACTTCCACCCCCTTCCAGTCCGGACACTTCCCCCCCTTCCAGTCCGGACACTTCCCCCCCTTCCAGTCCGGACACTTCCCCCACTTCCAGTCCGGACACTTTCCCCCCTTCCAGTCTGGACACTTTCCCCCCTTCCAGTCCGGACACTTTCCCCCCTTCCAGTCCGGACACTTTCCCCCCTTCCAGTCCGGACACTTTCCCCCTTTCCAGTCCGGACACTTTCCCCCCTTCCAGTCCGGACACTTTCCCCCCTTCCAGTCCGGACACTTTCCCCCTTTCCAGTCCGGACACTTTCCCCCCTTCCTGTCCGGACACTTCCCCCCCCTTTCCTGTCCGGACACTTCCACCCCCTTCCAGTCTGGACACTTTCACCCCCTTCCAGTCCGGACACTTTCACCCCCTTCCAGTCCGGACACTTTCACCCCCTTCCAGTCCGGACACTTTCCCCACCTTCCAGTCCGGACACTTTCCCCCCCTTCCAGTCCGGACACTTCCACCCCCTTCCAGTCTGGACACTTTCACCCCCTTCCAGTCCGGACACTTCCTGACCTTCCAGTCCGGACACTTCCACCCCCTTCCAGTCCGGACACTTCCCCCCCTTCCAGTCCGGACACTTCCCCCCTTCCAGTCCGGACACTTTCCCCCCTTCCAGTCCGGACACTTCCCCCCCTTCCAGTCCGGACACTTTCCCCCCTTCCAGTCCGGACACTTTCCCCCCTTCCAGTCCGGACACTTTCACCCCCTTCCAGTCTGGACACTTCTCCCCCCTTTCCTGTCCGGACACTTTCACCCCCTTCCAGTCCGGACACTTTCACCCCCTTCCAGTCCGGACACTTCCACCCCCTTCAAGTCCGGACACTTTCACCCCCTTCCAGTCCGGACACTTTCCCCACCTTCCAGTTCGGACACTTTCCCCACCTTCCAGTCTGGACACTTTCCCCCCCTTCCAGTCCGGACACTTTCACCCCCTTCCAGTCCGGACACTTCCCCCCCCTTTCCTGTCCGGACACTTTCACCCCCTTCCAGTCCGGACACTTTCACCCCCTTCCAGTCCGGACACTTTCACCCCCTTCCAGTCCGGACACTTTCACCCCCTTCCAGTCCGGACACTTCCCCCCCCTTTCCAGTCCGGACACTTTCCCCCCTTCCTGTCCAGGCCAATTTTCAGCTTTCAGCGCTATCACATTTTGAATGACAATTGCGCGGTCATGCAACACTGTACCCATATGAAATTTTTAGCATTTTTTTTGAGACAGATAAAGCTTTATTTTGGTGGTGTTTATTCATCACTGGGATTTTTATTTTGTTTGCTATTTAAATGAAAAAGTCCAAAAATTTTGAAAAAAAGTGTTTTTCTTATAAAATTTTGCAAATAAATAATATCACATCATAAAGCTTGGCCAAAATGTATTCCGTTATCTTTTTAGTAAAACAATAATTACACAAATTAGTTTATAACCAAAAATTATAATTTTTAAAAACATTTTTTACATTTGTATTTTATTTTTTTATATTATTATTTGTTTTTTTTACATACTGTCACCCTAGCAGTACAGTATCACCATGGTGACCCTGTACTACTTGTGGGGGGTGATGATGATTTTTTTTTTTACACTGATTGCTCTTACACCCATAAAGGCTGTAAAAGCAATAATTTCTCCTTCTCTCTGGCTGCATTCCTGCAGCCATTGGGAAATACTGTGAGAGCTGTGATTGGTCACAGCTTGTCACATGGTACAGGGCTGTTGTGAATAGCCCTGTACCATGTGACCTCTGTGATCATTCACAGATTTCACACATAGTAAGCAATGATGTCAGAAGTGACATCTTGCTTACTACTCTGCATGTGATCACTGATTGGCCAGTGATGACATGATCGGGACCTCGCACAGAAGTCCCGTACAACGATCTGATCCGGAGGACACAGCGGGCACCAGATCGCGGTGCTGCGCGCTCCCAGGGAGCGTGCACAGTCCAAAATGGCGGGTGCCATTTATGAACAGCAACCGGCCCCTGCACTGCTACCATCCGGCCGTTTATATACATGGGCCGGACGGCAAGTGGTTAAAGGGTGCCCAAATGTAGGGAGTAAGGCGCATATGTTGGGGAACTGGTCTAAGGTCCATCACTTGTGTATAGGAATGTATACCATGATCAATGATTTTATGGATCAGTCTTGGACAGGACCCAAGGGTGGCCCTTCTCCACAAACCCATGGAGAACATCCCTCGTTATAGCAGAACACCTAATTCCATATATTCACTACTACTGAGTAGACTATTGCCCAGGCATGGAAATCGCCATCTTGAAGTTATGAGCCACATACAAGGCAGGCTTGTTAACGAGAGACTAACTACTGTATTAAATGTTCCTTTCGTTCTGGCGACCATGGCTTAATTATGTGTAAAACATGTTTAACCCCTTGCCTACTGGGCACTGTCACCCCCTTCCTGCCCGCCAGGCACTGTCACCCCCTTCCTGCCCACTGGGCACTTCTACCCCCTTCCTGCCCACCAGGCATTGTCACCCCCTTCCTGCCCACCGAGCACTTCTACCTCCTTCCTGCCCGCCGGGCACTGTCACCCCCTTCCTGCCCGCCGGACACTGTCACCCCTTTCCTGCCCGCCGGGCACTGTCACCTCCTTCCTGCCCGCCGGGCACTGTCACCTCCTTCCTGCCCGCCGGGCACTGTCACCCCCTTCCTGCCCGCCAGGCACTGTCACCCCCTTCCTGCCCACTGGGCACTTCTACCCCCTTCCTGCCTGCCGGGCACTGTCACCCCCTTCCTGCCCGCCGGGCACTTCTACCCTCTTCCTGCCCACCGGGCACTTCTACCCCCTTCCTGCCCACCGGGCACTGTCACCCCCTTCCTGCCTTGCGGGCACTGTCAACCCTTTCCTGCCCACCGGGCACTTCTACCCCCTTCCTGCCTACCGGGCACTTCTACCCCCCTTCCTGCCTACCGGGCACTGTCACCCCCTTCCTGCCTTCAGGGCACTGTCACCCCCTTTCTGCCCGCCGGGCACTTCTACCCCCTTCCTGCCCGCCGGGCACTTCTACCCCCTTCCTGCCCACCGGGCACTGTCACCCCCTTCCTGCCCACCGGGCACTGTCACCCCCTTCCTGCCTACTGGGCATTGTCACCCCCTTCCTGCCTGCCGGGCACTGTCACCCCCTTCCTGCCTACCAGGCACTTCTACCCCCTTCCTGCCCACCAGGCATTGTCACCCCCTTCCTGCCCACCGAGCACTTCTACCTCCTTCCTGCCCGCCGGGCACTGTCACCCCCTTCCTGCCTGCCGGACACTGTCACCCCCTTCCTGCCCGCCGGGCACTGTCACCTCCTTCCTGCCCGCTGGGCACTGTCACCCCCTTCCTGCCCACCGGACACTGTCACCGCCTTCCTGCTCCTCGGGTACTGTCACCCCCTTCCTGCCCACCGAGCACAGTCACCCCCTTCCTGCCCTCCGGGCACTGTCACCCCCTTCCTGCTTACCGGGCACTGTCACCCCCTTCCTGCCCCTCGGGCACTTCCACCCCCTTCCTGCCCAGGCCAATTTTCAGCTCTCAGCGCTGTCACACTTTGAATGACAATTGTGCGGTCATGCAACACTGTACCCATATGACATTTTTATCATTTGTTTCTCACAAATAGAGCTTTCTTTTGGTGGTATTTACTCCCCGCTGGGGGTTTATTTTTTGAGCTAAAAACAAAAAAAGAGAAAAAACTTTGAAAAAAAAAAAACATTTCTTTGTTTCTATTATAAAATTTTGCAAACAGGTAATTTTTCTCCTTCACTGATGTGCGTTGATGAGGCTGCACTGATAGGCAACACTGATGGGCACTGAGGCGGTACTGATGAGCTGGCACTGATGATGGGTACTGATAGTCAGCACTGACTGGCGGCACTGCTGCGCTAAACTGATGGGCATTGGTGGGTGACACTGGTGGGTGGCACTGCTGGGCACAGGTGGGTGCACTGCTGGGCACAGGTGGGCGGAACTGGTGGGTGGCACTGCTGGGCACCGATCATCAGGGTACTGATGATCGGTGCCGATCCCACCTCTAACAACTGCCGGTTCTCGGCAGTACTTTCCTCGCGCTCCGACAGCGTGAGGAAAGTGCAGCCGAGAACCGGCAATTGCATTTCCCGGTGATCCGTGTGTCATTGGACACGGCTGATCACGTGGTAAAAAGCCGCTGTGATTGGCCTTTTACCACATCACGTGATCAGCTGTGTCCTTAGGTGGGTAAGCAGGAGAGCGCGTTCTGGGAGGACGTCATATGACAGCCTCCCAGAACTGGCCGGTCGCAGTGCAGCTGTCATTCGGCTACCTGCGGTCAGCAACTGGTTAACCACTTTCCCACCGCCCTACAGCAAAAATACTGAAACGGGGCGGCAGGGGTGCGCAAAATCACGTATATATACGTGATTTTGTATTTCCGGGTAGGGGGCGCACGGCTATCAATCACTGGGTCCTGGCCAGTGATTAGTCGCCGGCACTTGGCAATCGCTGAGTATTACCAACGGGGGGGGGAGAGAACTGTATGTAAACAATACAGATCTCTCCCGTCAGCTCGAATGACGGCGCGGGTAGGGCTCGCGCGCACCCCCTACCTGCAACTGCAAAATCATGTCTATATACACTATATTTCTGCTATAGCGTGGCGCGGAACCGGTTTAACTGAATGTTTTACAAGGTCAGGGTTCACATGCACTTCGATGGATAATGAATATTAACAAACAAGAGGCATAAAAAGATGAACAGCGTATTTTATTCGATACTGAAAACGATCGACCACACCCGTTTATAATACAGGAGATGAAAAACCGATGAGTCCTAAAAATGTCCCTCTGTTTGGGCAATTGTTCTACAAATGAAACAACTAAAGAAATCCCATTGGCACCAGTAGACATGGAATTTGTGATGGGCAGTCAGATTTTATTCCAAAACATTTCCAAAGCACAGTATGATTTCTGAAACATTTCCCGCACCATGAGCATGAAAAAGTTCACCTGCCCTCATGAACTCTCTGGTGTCTAACAAGGATTCCTTTTTGGTTAAAACTTTTCCCGCACTCCGCGCAAGAAAACGGACGCTCGCCGGTGTGAATTTTCTGATGTCTGTGAAGGAGTCCTACATCGGCGAAACATTTCCCGCACTCCGAACAGGAAAAGGGACGCTCGCCCGTGTGACTTCTCTGGTGTATGAGGAGGTGTCCTTTCTGAACGTACGATTTCCCGCATTCTGCACAGGAGTAGGGGTGCTCCCCGCTGTGAATTTTCTGGTGTCTAAGAAGGTCGCCCTTATGAATGAAACCTTTCCCGCACTCTGTACACTGAAAAGGACGCTCGCCCGTATGACTTCGTTGATGAGAAACCAGGTCTGCTTTCCGAATGAAACATTTGGTGCAGTCTGGACATGAAAACGGACGCTCGCCTGTGTGAATTCTCTGGTGCACGATAAGTTTTCCCTTCTCGCCAAAACTTTTCCCGCACTCCGAGCATGAAAACGTACGCACACCGGCGTGACTTCGCTGGTGTCTAAGTAGTTCCCCCTTCCCAATGAAACATTTCCCACACTGTAAACATGGTAAAGGATCTTTGTCCATGTGCGTTTTCTGGTGTTTGAGGAGGTTTACTTTCTGAACGTAAGATTTCTCGCACTCTGGACAGGAAAAAGGACGCTCCCCGGTGTGGATTTTCTGGTGTCTAAGGAGGTCTCCTTTCTGAGTGAAACTTTTCCCGCACTCCGAGCACTGAAAAGGACGTTCTCCCGTGTGACTTCTCTCGTGTCTTAGGAGATCTTGCCCTCGAACAAAACTTTTCTCACACTGTGAACAGGGCCAGGGGCGCGCATGTGGACGGGTCCTTCGATCTACAGAAGAGAGTTCAGATATAGAAGTGTGATCGATTTCAGTGTTTTATCATCTGTGTGATTGATTTATTGAAGTAGATAAAGTATAAATAAAGGAATAAAAAAACATCTCTTGATGCAACACTCCCCCCCCTTTCCAGAGCTGATCCCTGCAGACTCTGTTCTCTCTCTGCCTGAAGGTCTTCCTTCAGGTCGATTAACCCCTTCCAGTCCGGACACTTCCACCCCCTTCCAGTCCCGACACTTTTTCCCCCTTCCAGTCCCGACACTTTCACCCCCTTCCAGTCCCGACACTTTCCCCCCCTTGGTGTCAGTGGGAGGAATAGTGCTCCAGTCATTGGTGTCAGTGGGAGGAATAGTGACCCATTGTTGGTGTCAGTGGGAGGATCAGTGCCCTGTCATTGGTGTCAGTGAAAGGAATAATACCCCATAATTGGTGTCAGTGGGAGGAATAGTGCACGATCATTGGTGTCAGTGGAAGGAATAGTGCCCCATAACTGGCGTTAGTGGAAGGAATAGAGCCCCATCATTGGTGTCAATGTCAGGAATAGTACCCCATAATTGGTGTCAGTGGGAGGAATAGTACCGCATAATTGGTGTCAGTGGGAGGAATAATGACCCAGTCATTGGTGTCAGTGGGAGGAATAGTGCCCCAGTCATTGGTGTCATTGAGAGGAACAGTACCCCATTGTTGGTGTCAGTGGGAGGAATAGTGCCCTGTCATTGGTGTCAGTGGAAGGAATAGTGCCCCATCATTGGTGTCAGTGGGAGGAATAGTGCCCCATCATTGGTGTCAGTGGGAGGAATCGTGCCCCATCATTGGTGTCAATGGCAGGAATAGTGCCCCATCATTGGTGTCAGTGGGAGGAATAGTGCCCCATCATTAATGTCAGTGGGAGGAATAGTGCCCCATCATTGGTATCAGTGGGAGGAATAGTGCCCCATCATTGGTGTCAGTAGGAGGAATAGTGCCCCATCATTGGTGTCAATGGCAGGAATAGTGCCCCATCATTGGTGTCAGTAGGAGGAATAGTGCCCCATCATTGTACGTTCAGAAAAATGTGTATTTATTATTTTTTGGTGAACGTATCCTTTAAGGTAGGAATGCTTTTAATACAAGTGGGTGTGGTGAAATCAACATTAAGCCTTGCACCTTAGGGGTGTTTGGCTCACAGTGCTGCTCTCCAAGTAATTGTGTCTCTGTCACACCAATCCTAGGAGGGAAGGACGGATGAGCAGCCAAAGCCCTGGCTACTACCACTGTTGTTTTTATATGCTAGATTTCAAGACGAGGACATATAGTACACAGTATATTGGATAATCCACTTTAACATACCTGAAACGTTTCTGTGTTGAGTGTTCGCTACCTACCTCTGCTGACATCTAGAGAAGGTTCCTCTTCTTTAATTATCACTATCATTCCGACCTCCTCTGTAGACTGCTGATAATCTATCCCAGAGGTCTCCTCTTCTTCCTCCTTCACTTCAACTTTTACATACATCTGTTCTTCATGCTAAACCAATGATATGATAGAAGATAGTATCAAAAACATGAGCACCAGTAGGCTGAGACTATATAAAAAGGTATAATCTTATAGTTTGGAGACATTTTTGCATTCTACTCATCTACCTGATGATGGTGAGGGATGGTGTGATCTTCCTGTGTGGAATCCCAAGAATACAGAGGACGGGGACATCTCTCTGGTGGGTTTTCATTACTGGATCCATCTGTAAAGAGACAATAACATGTGCACCACCGTACAGTTTGGGCCCCACCATTAGACAAGAATACAGAGGATGGGGACATCTTTCTGGTGGGTTCCCATTACTGGATCCATCTGTAGGAAACACACTCACTGACTGAATACATTGTTTCTATGTGTTTACCGGATGATGGGGGACTTAGGTGGACCATTTGTTCTGTTCTCTGTTCAAATGAGAACATGTCACCTGTGGGGATGAGCTGATGTAGAAAATAAAAATGTAGTTGTTAGGTGGGGGCAAAATAGACTTCTCTGAAGAGGAGGGTTTTCAAGGATTGTCTAAAAGCAAATGGAGTAGGAGATAGGACAGACTGGGATAGGGAGTTCCATAGGATGGGAGAGGCTCGGTAGAAGTCCAGGAGGTGAGCATGGGAGGAGGTGACAAGGGAGCAAGAGAGCAGAAGGTCCTGGGAAGAATGAAGAGAACAATTTGGTTGATATTTTGAGACTAGGTTATTGATGTAGCTGAGAGCCGAGGTGTGGATGGTTTTGTAAGTTGTCGTTAGTATTTTTAATTTAATTCATTGGGTGAGTGGCAGCCAGTAGGGGGATTGGCAGAGAGGGGTGGAGGACACTGAATGGAAGCAAGTGGAGGGATTGGAAGAGACGGGTAGTAGACACTGAATGGAGGCCAGTGGAGGGATTGGCAGAGAGGGGTGAAGGACACTTAATGGACGCAAGTGGAGGGATTGGCAGGGAGGGGTAGTAGACACTGAATGGAAGCCATTGGAGGGAATGGCAGAAAGGGGTGGAGGTCACTGAATGGAAGCAAGTGGAGGGATTGGCAGGGAGGGGTAGAAGACACTGAATGGAAGCCAGTGAAGGGATTGGCAGAGAGGGGTGGAGGACACTGAATGGAAGCAAGTGAAGGGATTGGAAGAGAGGGTAGTAGACACTGAATGGAAGCCATTGAAGGGATTGGCAGGGAGGGGTGATGGACACTGAGCGGTTGGTAAGGTGGGGGAGTCTGGTGGCAGACTTCATGATGGACTGAAGAGGGGACAGCCTGTGTAAAGCTAATCCAATGAGTAGGGAGTTGCAGTAGACAAGGCGAGAGATAATTAGAGAGTGAACTATGAGCTTTGTTGTGTCATTGGTTAGGAAGGGGTGTAATTTCGAGATGTTTCGGAGGTTGAGGCAGCAAGATTTGGACAGGGATTGGATGTGGGCCTGAGAGGGCAGTTCAGAGTCCAGAGTTACCTCTAGCACCTTGGCATGTGGGGACGGGTTGATAGTTGTACCATTGATCTTGGCAGAGAAATAAGTTTATGTATATAATTTCATTGCTCACCTGAGATATCTGGAGATGGTTCCTCTTGTTTAACTCTTTCCATCATCTCAGCCTCCTCCGTAGACTGCTGATAATCCATCACACACACCTCCTCTTCTTCCTCTTTAACCTCAAATTTCATATACATCCATTCTTCATGCTAAACCAACAGAATGATAAATCATACCATCAAAATGTGACCGCAAAACAACTGAGACTACTTAGAAGAGTATAATCCCACACAGTATGGAGACACTTAGTGCCTCAGTTCCACCTACCTGATGATGGTGAGGGATGATGTGACCCTTCTGTGTGGAATCCCGGGAATATAGAGGCTGAGGACATCTCTCTGGTGGGTTCCCATTATTGGATCCATCTTCCTGATGATGGTGAGGGATGGTGTGATCTTCCTGTGTGGAATCCCGGGAATACAGAGGATGGGGACATCTCTCTGGTGGGTTCCCATGACTGGATCCATCTGTAGGAAACACACACACTGACTGAATCCATTGTTTCTATGTGTTTATCAGATGATGGGGGATCTAGGTGGACCCTCCGTACTGCTCTCTCCTTTACAATATAGTCTCCACTTACTGATTCTCCATCATGACGTCCTTGCGGAGAAATCTCCCTATAAATTAAACCTCTCAATAAGCACTGTCCCTGTAAAGAGGAAAGCAATTACCAACCTCTCCTGCTGTCTGACACTACATCGTTGAAGATAAATACCCAATTGAGCTTTCTTTGGAAATGAACATTTCCAGAAGCGTTGATCTCCTGGTCCTTGTTGTGCTCAGTAGTTAACCTCTGCTGACTTCCATGTGCCTACAGGAAACAATAGTGGTGTGGAAGTCTGTGGAAGTAGCAAGTGAGCACAGCGGGAAAACCAGGAGATTGAAACCCCCCGAAGTGCTAGTTTCTGAAGACACTTCATCCTGGGATTTCGGTTTAAAGGAGTGTCGTTTAGTGGGGCGGGTGGCAGATACAGTAAGTATATACTTCTTTCCCTTCTTACCCCAGGGGTGATTGATTCTCCATCATGACATCCTTCAGGAGATCGTACTACCTGGTGATTTGAAGATCTCCAGATCATTAATCATCAGTCCAGATACCTGAAGATTTTTGTATTTACTGCTCATTACTCACCTGCGGTGATATCTAGGGATTCCTTCAGTTTAATTGTCTTCTTCTTCTCATCCTCCATTGTGGAATGCTGACCATGCATCACATATACCTCTTCTTCTTCCTCTTTAACTTCCATATACATCTGTTCTTCATGCTAATTGAGCAGAATGATAGAAAACAACATCTTCATAATTTGAGTACCAATAGAATGAGACTACATAGAAGAGTGTAATCCCATACAGTATGGAGACACTTAGTGCCCCAGTCCCATCTACCTGATGATGGTGAGGAATGGTGTGACCTTCTTGTAGGGAATCCTGGGAACACTGAGGATGAGGACATCTCTCTGGTGGGTTCCCATTACCGGATCCATCTAAATGATGATGGTGAGGGATGGTGTGACCTTCCTGTGTGGAATCCCGGGAATACAGAGAACGGGGACATCTCTCTGGTGGGTTCCCATGACTGGATCCATCTACCTGATGATGGTGAGGGATGCTGTGATCTTCCTGTGTGGAATCCCGGGAATACAGAGGACGGGGACATCTCTCTGGTGGGTTCCCATGACTGGATCCATCTGTAGGAAACACACACACTGACTGAATCCATTGTTTCTATGTGTTTATCAGATGATGGGGGATCTAGGTGGACCCTCCATACTGCTCTCTCCTTTACAATAAAGTCTCCTCTTACCCGGTGATGTGAGGGGCGGCTGATTGTCCATCATGATGTCCTTGTAGAGGTCCTTGTGTCCTTCTAAATACTCCCACTCCTCCATGGAGAAATAGACAGTGACACCCTGACACCTTATAGGAACCTGACACACACAATGATACAGTCACCATCCAGACACATCCCTTGTCTGTTACTGGAGAATGTCCCAGAATTCCCGGCACTGTTGTAATAAGGAGGAGAGAAGAAGGTGACAAGTCAGTGACTGTAGGGGAACACTAGAATGTAAGCTCCTCTCGTACAGAGACTGATGTGACTGGCTCAGTGTTCTCTCAGTGTGCAGCGCTGCGGTATATGTCAGAGCCATAGAAAGCAATAATAAAAAACAAATGTTGTTATATGTGTGTATTATCATCTGTTGGAGATAAAAGATGTCACAGTGACTATGGAGGAAGAGGATGAACATGACGGGGAGTTACTGGGTGTAAACAGAAAATAACATCTTATTACCTCCTCTGCTGCCAGTTCCAGCAATGTCTCCTCCCTACTGCCTCCTGAGGTGCCTCTGACCCGGAACTTCCTGTCTTCATCCTACATCACTTCCTGTCTATGGTTTCATAGACACTTGCCATCTGTGCGTCCCACTCAGTATAAGTGAGATCACTGCCTTTAGGAGAATAGAGGACTTGTGGCCTTCATTTCAAAGTTGTATAGGAGCAGTCCTCCGAGATCAACCTTCACACTTGGCGGGGATCACCATAACACCCCAACCATGGGAGCGTCTTTCATAAAGTCAGCACTTTGTGTAGTACTATTAAAACAAAAAAAAGCCAACCGCTGTTTCCACAGATGTACAGCCTCCATCAGTCCATTGGATAGAAGAACCGCCTGCTCTCTAACCTTACCTTTATACATATAATAAAACATGTACCCATGATTCAGAAGCTGGAAGGCAAGCGCAGTCAACCATCACACTGGGAATAACCGTCACACCCCAACTAGGGGCACCTCCATCATGAAGTCATCACTCTGTGTCGTACTGTTGGGATGAAAAAATAAAGTTGAGTGCTATTTCCACAGAGATACAGCCTCCAATTTTCCACTGCATGACAACCTCCCGACCTATCCATCCAGGTGATGGATTTTACATTTCCATATCTGCAAACACACAAATGATTTAGTAGCTGGAAACCACCTTGATACAATATCTCTGAAGGTTCTCATTTTTCAGAGTCATGCTATAGCTAGCAGTAGTTGGTCACATTCAACTGGACTTGTTCTGTAAGTCTCAAGATGTTTCACTGCTCATCCCTCTGTAGTCCTTAACAGTTCAGGACACTTACCTAGGTATTTGTATCCACATGGTTCACCTTAATCCCATCACCATGGATTATGTCAAGGCAAATCTTGATTGACCAAGGACAAGATGAGGAGTGTTGAATGTTTGTGGAACTGATGTGTTTTAGTTACATAATCCAATACTATTATTTGAATGTCTACCACAGATGCTTTATTTTCCCTCAATTTACACAGCTGTAGGTTTGAAACAATATTATATATGGGTGTCAGGGCCTGGACTTGAACCTGGGACCTCTACTGTGTCTGGTAGTAACTCTTCTCACTGAGCTGCCTGGGATACTGGACAACACTCTGCCTGATCTATTGGACAATCCTACCTTGTTTTCTGCTGAACCTTGAACTCCTTGCTCCTCCCATGAAGTTCCTGATTTAAGCCATGTCTCTGCACTTCCTGTTTGCCAGATTATTGTGTCTTCTCCAGCCAGTATCTTGCTTTTGTCTCTCCTGCTGCCATCCATACCTTTGCTACTGACCTTTGGCTTGTTCCTTGACTACAATTCTGCCTCATCCCAACCTGCAACCATTTTTACCAATCTTTGGCTTGTTCCTTGACTACGATTCTGCCTCATCCCAACCGGCTACCACTTGTTACTGACCTTTGGCTTGTTCCTTCACTACGATTCTGCCTCATCCCAACCTTCTACCACTTGTTACCGACCTTTGGCTTGTTCCTTCACTACGATTCTGCCTCATCCCAACCTTCTACCACTTGTTACCGACCTTTGGCTTGTGCCTTGACTACGATTCTGCCTCATCCCAACCGGCTACCACTTGTTACCGACCTTTGGCTTGTTCCTTCACTACAATTCTGCCTCATCCCAGCCGGCTACCACATGTTACTGACCTTTGGCTTGTTCCTTGACTACGATTCTTCCTCATCCCAACCTGCTAACACATGTTACTGACCTTTGGCTTGTTCCTTGACTACGATTCTGCCTCATCCCAACCTGCTACCACTTGTTACCGACCCTTGGCTTGTTTACTGACTACGCTTCTGCTAGATCCCTACCTGCCATATCAGTTACTGAATCCTGGCCTGCTCACTTCCTGGTGGGGCGATCCTGATAACTGCGATCTGGTACTAACACACAGCAAAATCCATCTCTACCATCAGGAGCTCGGGTGAATACCGGTTAGTTCTTAGACCCCGCACCTCAGGTGAGCCTGGGTCATCTCGAAAGGGTGATCTACTTTTTTACCAATCCTGTTGGTTGGTCTGCTATAGCTACTGGTCTCTGAACCTGACCTCTGAATGTGACAATGGGCAACACATGGTGTCGAAAGGTAGGCTGCCCAATATGATTGGACACGAGTCTACTCACGTTCATTGGCCTGACCATACAGGCTCCTCTTTTTATTGGCGGTAGCAATCATTTTTTTCTTACTGGGT
Source organism: Staurois parvus (assembly GCF_062004578.1). Classification (NCBI taxonomy): domain Eukaryota; kingdom Metazoa; phylum Chordata; class Amphibia; order Anura; family Ranidae; genus Staurois; species Staurois parvus. The sequence goes on along the minus strand of NW_028318245.1, from coordinate 1,648,450 downwards.
CCTTCAGTTGTGTTTGCAGTCCTATGGTCCCAAATGTGTGGGTTGAAGGGGAAGAATTTTCCTGCTATCATACAAACACTTATACAAACTAAAGCAATCTTTTTCAACCTTTTCAACTCCGAAGAATATTTGAAATAATACTCGGGTATCGAAGAACAGGGTGGGTTGGGGGTTTGACATAGGTGCCCTAACAGACGACGTTTGGATCAACATTTTGGTCTTGTTGGTATCCACACGGAGACTGTCCCAGTTGTTTATACCACACAGAACCTACCGCACCCCATTATATTTTTCTGATGGCAAAGGAGAGATAACCCAGACTGCCCTAGTGACAAGGAGCTCCAGTAGACCGTATCCAGAAGCTTAACCCCTTGATGCCAACATAACACAAATACGTGGCCTAACAGAACTGGGCTTTTTTCCATGGGGTCACATATTTGCATACCTGTCTGTGCCGGGAGCGCGCCGCACTGTGAGCTCCCAGCACAAAGACCCAGCACGTAGGTGATCTCCAGGGTGAGGTATAATATCCTCTCAGTCATGTGACTTGGGTCCCAGTCCATCCTCAGTGAGGTATAGGTAAAGGACACACAGTGAGCGCTCTCAAAGAAACAGCAGCTGAACATCCAGGATAAACGCATATAAAAATCCTCAGTAAAACATATACATATAAAAATGCAGCGCTGTAAAATGATCAAATCATGCAAATCAACACAATAGTAGTCCTGAAAAGGTGCTCATTAATTCCCAGTGCCAATGGAAAGAATGCAAACTAACCAGAAGCGCATTTAAAATACGCATGTGTGTAAGAAATCCTGGAGATTCCCCTCTCTCCCTCTGGTCAGAAAATGGATATGTGCTGAAATGGATGACGATAACGCCCTCTTGTGGGAAAACAAAATCCTGCAGGTCAGGAAGCTCCCAGGATAGGATATTCCTCTTCAATGGAACCAGGGCTGGGATTGAAATCACTCTGTGGCTGTGAAATTGGGAGAAAGACCCCTCACAGAGAACACAGAGAGATACTCATAGTGTAGTATATTACTTCAATTTATTTAAAAAAACCAAGTAAAACATATAATCAGGTGGCAAGTGAAAGTGACCCACTGACCCTCTTAAAATTATAGGTGGCCGCCGGGCCTCCACATGGCACCGGCGGCGTAGTGTCAACGACGTCCACAGGCTCCTCCTGACGCGTTTCGTGCACACGCACTTCTTCTGAGGTAGAGCAAGGACCATCATGACAGCAGCGCCGTTTAATTTATATAGTATCTGGCACATGTGCATTACGGCGGCCATTTTGTCGTAACCCGCGTGTCTGCCATTGTGAAGTCCACATGTGCGGCACCATTTTACCAGGGGCAAATTGCAATCAACATTATAATGACAGGCAATGGCAAATCTCCTGCAGTATATTGAAATGCTCACCCGAAATCAGGTATATCAAGCTACAGCATATAGTGCTGTAAACGTGATTGATCTACAAAATGTCTGGACATAATCCCATCCTCAGTGAGGGGTCCCGTTCTAATGATCGGGATCAGGGACTCCCAATTCCGGGTCACATGACGCTGCGATAGCCTCTGATTGGCTATCACAGTGATCAGTCATTGTACAGCCCAGCCCCCTTGTTTTTTTTTCTCTCTCTATGAATGGAGGAGAGAGATACATTGTATCTCTCTAACTCCTGGCATAGAGAGAACAAAAAATAAATGTTTGCAAGAAAAAAATAAAATAAATAAATATTAAAAAAGAAAAGAAAAAATAAAGAAAAATACCTGGATCAAGGTTTGGTCTAGTTCAGTGCCAGGGTTAATGTTTGGGTCAAGGTCAGGGTCAAAGGTCAAAATGTCAGGGTCAAAAGTCAGGATTTAAAAAAAAAATTGGTATCAGTGTGTTTTAGGTAAACAAAAACACAAAATGCGCACTATTGTTTCTGGGCTGTACTCCGGGTACAAACAACAAATAACACACCTATATGCAATTGCTGCGATCGTCAAGAGCTGGAAAATTTATTTTGGGTTGTTTTTTGGTGGTAGGTTATGGTAGTAACAAGAAACACACAGCTAAATTAAAAAAAAAGATGTTTTCTTTTACTATTTTGGGCCAGTTTTCCTTTGATAATAAAAAATGATTTTTTTTTTACTATTTTGGGTCAGTTTTCCTTTGATAATAAAAAAAATTATTATTTTTTTTACTATTTTGGGCCAGTTTTCCTTTTGATAATAAAAAAAATTATTTTTTTTTTTACTACTTTGGGCCAGTTTTCCTTTGATAATAAAAAAATTTTTTTTTTTCACTATTTTATGCCAGTTTTCCTTTGATAATTAAAAAAAATGATTTTTTTTTTACTATTTTGGGCCAGCTTTCCTTTGATAATAAAATTTTTTTTTCTTTTACTATTTTGGGCCAGTTTTCCTTTGATAATTAAAAAAATGATTTTTTTTTTTTACTATTTTATGTCAGTTTTCCTTTGATAATAAAAAAATATTTTTTTTTTACTATTTTGGGCCAGTTTTCCTTTGATAATAAAAAACAATTATTTTTTTTTTACTATTTTGGGTCAGTTTTCCTTTGATATTAAAAAAAAAAATTTTTTTTACTATTTTGGGCCATTTTTCCTTTGATAATAAAAAAAATGATTTTTTTTTTTACTAGTTTGGGACAGTTTTCCTTTGATAATAAATTTTTTTTTTCTTTTACTATTTTGGGCCAGTTTTCCTTTGATAATAAAAAAAAATATTTTTTTTTTACTATTTTGGGTCAGTTTTTCTTTGATAATAAAAAAAATATTTTTTTTTACTATTTTGGGTCATTTTTCCTTTGATAATAAAAAAAAATTTTTTTTTTACTAGTTTGGGCCAGTTTTCCTTTGATAATAAAAAAAAAATTTTTCTTTTACTATTTTGGGCCAGTTCTCCTTTGATAATAAAAAAAAATATTTTTTTTTACTACTTTGGGCCAGTTTTCCTTTGATAATTAAAAAAATTATTTTTTTTTACTATTTTGGGCCAGTTTTCCTTTGATGATAAAAAAAAATCAGGAGATATTCATTACCCTTTACCACCAAATGAAAGCCCAATTTGTCCTGAAAAAAATCCTCCTGGGTGTACAAAGTAGTTGTGATGATACGGACGGTTTTACTAACACATGTCAATGTTGCAAAATTGTGCTTAGGCATTAAGATTTGTTTTACCCTTAGGGCGTGAAGGGGTTAAAGATACAATAATAATTTTGTGCTAAGGGGCGGGGTCAGTCCTTTAGGGGAATTTTCTCTTTACACACCAGGCAGCTCCAGCCCATAGGCCAGGTAATGATCTTCCAAAGACACACTTGGCCTTGCTGGCCTCTTCAAACTGGGAACACTGAGCACAAAAGAACGAGAGGTGGTGCACCAGCCCTGCGCTTTACCCAAAATGCAATGTATTTGGAATTTAAAAGTGATATTCTCACAAACAATGCAGAACATGAAACCCACACATTTTAAACAGATCAACCAGAACAGGTAGTGCTCCTCCTGTAAGACCAAGCAAGTGTCCCAGGGTTCTGCAGTATCTAACGCGTTTCAAGGGTGTCCTCCCTCTTCCTCAGGGCCAGTAGCTTCATGCTCTGCATTGTTTGTGAGTAGTTCACCTTTAAATTCCAAATAAGTTGTTTCTTGGGTAGTGCTGGAACACAGCTCACTTTGGAGAGGTGGGGAGACCCCTGTCTCAGCTCCCCATATCCCTCTTGTGTGTAAGTCACCCTGTGCCTGTTAGGGGTACAGGGTGATCTGTCCTAATATTGGGGTGGGGGGTTGATTGTTTGATGTTGTGTGGTTGCATCCTATTGTTCTATTGTGTGTCTGGCTTGGGAGCAAACTATTATGGGATGTATGTGTTTATGTGTATTAGCTTAGTGGGGGGGGGGGGTGTCTCCAGCAGCCCTCCCTCCTGATGGGACTGTTTGCTGGTGTGAAGTTTGAATACCTGTGTGTCTTGTTATTAAATGTAGATTGCCCCGCCCTGTGTCATTATGCAGGGAGGGGGGACTGTCCCCTTGAGTGTATATATCTTGTATCTGTGTTCAAATAAACTAGTCTACCTCCTGGTTTACTTCAAGACTGGTGTCGTCTAGTCTTGTATGGTCGGCTGTGGTGTCTGTTGTCGGTGTTCAGATGGGGAACCAGTATTCTAACGGAAGTACTGAAACACAGTCTGGGTCGGTTCCATTACACTAGGTGTGACACAGAGGTGAGCCTCCAAGTCTTGAGAGGGGGATTCTTCTTCCCACTGATGCAGATGCTTTGAGAGAGGATTCTTCCTATGATGCAGATGCTGAGAGGGGGAATTGTTCCTCACTGACATTGACGACGTGGAATTCCTTCACTCATTATTTTTTTTTTTCCCCTGCCAAGGCCTTTGCACTTTTTTTCTCCCTTCAACGGCCAATGCCTTGACATTTTTGCTAACCATGACCAACAGGTGGGACTGATCTATACTCCTGACCCTCGCACCCTGTATCTTGTGCTGGGTGTTCTGCTCGTGATCTCTGCATTCTATGTTGTATAATACATACTCCCAACTACCGTACTATATACTGTATGCTAGGGATGCACCGATACCCGTATCTGTGCTGATACTGAGCATTTTCACAAGTACTCGTACTCATGAAAATGCTCCTGATACCGGAAACCGATACTTTGCGGGGGGGTACAAATCGCATGCGGTTTCCCCACTGCTCTTGTGTGGACCCAGGCTTGTCCTTGTTCACACATGAGCAGTGCAGGAAACCTCCAATGCTGAGGATATGTGGGAATATATACCATGGAGACAGATGCTCCATGTTCTCAGCTGTAGGAGAGGAGAGAAAGCGGTGGGGATTTGAAATCTCTCCTTTCCTTGCAGGGATGACAGTTCGGGCTAGAAGGCTTTTGATTGGTCAGCACCGTCACATAGATGGGACACAGGGATTCCAAATCCCCAGACCTGTAAATCAGCTTTCTCTCCTCTTCTTTCAGGTATGACAGTACAGGCTAGATGGCTTCGTACTGGTCAGCACCATCTATGTGACGGTGCTGACCAATCAAAAGCCTTCTAGCCCGAACTGTCATCCCTGCAAGGAGAGCAGAAAAAGTCGTGGTGATTTCAAATCCCCAGACCTGTGAAGCAGCTTTCTTGCTTCTCCTTGCAGGGATGACAGCACAGGCTAGGTGGCTTCTTACTGGTCAGCACCATCCATGTGAAGGTGCTGACCAATCAGAAGCCCTCTAGCCTGACCTGTCATCCCTGCAAGGAGAGGAGAGAAAGACGCATGGATTCCAAATTCCCAGACCTGTGAAGCAGCTTTCTTGCTTCTCCTTGCAGAGATGACAGTAAGGGCTAGACGGCTTCTTACTGGTCAGCACCATCCATGTGATGGTGCTGACCAATCAGAAGCCCTCTAGCCCGAACTGTCATCCCTGCAAGGAGAGGAGAGAAAGGGGATTTCAAACCCCTAGACCAGTGAAGCAGCTTTCTCTTCTCTCGTTGCAGGGATGACAGTACAGGCTAGATTAGGTTAGAAAAAAATGGCTGCACAAATACCATGTGATATAAAACAAATTGCATCCCCCCCCCCCCCCCATTTTATTCTCTAGGGCCTCTGCTAAAATATATAATGTTTGGGGGTTCTAAGTCCTTTTCTAGCGAAATAAGCTGATTTTGATATGTAAAGAAAAGGCCTTTTGATATGTAACGTGGATGGGCATTCTTCCCAAACTGATGGGCACCCACATCATGACATGCGAGGGCCACTCTGTGCTGGAGTATTGTGCACCCAGCTTGGGTGCCCCCTAGGGGTCCTGTAAACAATAGGATAGGCTCACAGTGAATGGGCAGAATGGCGGACGAGGAGGACCGTCGGCACTGGACCGAGGAGGAAGTTGGGGACAGTGCTAGAGCAGGAAGAGGGTAAGAGAAGATTGGTAATGGTAGGGGGGATATCAACACTATTAGGGGGACCTAATAATAGAAAAAAAAAATCCTTGAAAAATATAACAAAATGTCAGGCGCACTCCATTTAGTTCCTCTCACATATTTTTTTTTAATAATCAATGAATTGACTTCATACAGTAATGTCTCCGCCCCAAAAACCAACCTTCTTCGACGCGTTTCACCAATCCTGGCTTGCTCACAAGGATAGGGGAAGTCCTGGAGTTGCAGTTTAAGCTTTTCTATGCCTGCATATCTTCCAGTTCTTAGATCGCAAATTGCTACAGGAAGACTCCACTTGCGTCCTCTTTTTCGTCATGCTGGTCTACAGGCCGTATATGGTGTATTATTTTACTTTTTTCACGATGCTGAGCGATAGGTTTGCTTCCTTTATCCAAAAAGGCAACCATTTATTTATTACAGGCATTTATATAGCACCAACAATTTACATATTGTTCAGTCACATCCTTGCCCTCAAGGAGCTTACAATCTAAGGTCCCTATCTTGCATGCATACATATACGCACGCACATACTAGGGACAATGTAGACATTTATAAAAAAAAAGCTATATAGGGTGGCAGCTTAGTTTTTTTTTTTTTTTACATTATTTGGCGTGAGGTTTATTTATAATGTAGACATTTAGACAAGATCTAGTTGCCCAAGCAATGTAACCAGAATACCTGGAAGAGAACATACAAACCCCATGCAGATAGGGATAGGGTCCTGGCTGGGATTTGAACCAAGAGCATTTTATATGTGGTCTGATAAGGGACTATAGCTCCGGTTTTAAAGTAGGAGTCCGGTCAAAACCTGATGTAGTATCCTCCTAATGTAGTGTAGGCTGGCAGGTAAATTTAGTGAGCTCCACTGTATTTAGAGGAGCAGGGGTTTCTCACAGGCTTCTGCTCTGATTACTTCCCTCTGTATTCTAGAGGATTCTATTTATGTGACTCCAGCCAATCCCTGGGTGGTTGGTTGGAGAGACCATAAATAGTCTGAGGCTTGACGTAGTTCCTAGGTCCAGTCCTTCAGGAGGAGATCCCTGTGCAGGGGGCTGTGCCCCTTGGACAGACTTCAGAAGGAACCATCAGGAAGACACAGAGGACCTAACTAGGCTTAGCTGGTGGGCCTATTCACAAGCTTCGGTCCAGGAATCACATTGGGTTTGGAGAAACTCACTGTAGAAAGCCGGGAGGAAGTTGGTGGGATAAAGTCCAGCTGTCTTATGGCAGTGTGAGTCCCTCACTAGGAAGATGGTGGTTGGAGAGGCCATAAATAGTCTGAGGCTTGAGGCAGCAGGCAGAGTTCCCGGGTCCAGTCCTGCAGGAGGAGACCCCTCTGTGCAGGGGGCTGTGCCCCTTGGGCAGACTTCAGAAGGAGCCATCAGGAAGACACAGAGGTCCTAACTAGGCTTAGCTGGTGGGCCTATTCACAAGCTTCAGTCCAGGAATCACATTGGGTTTGGAGAAGCTCACTGGAGAAAGCAGGGAGGAAGTTGGTGGGATAAAGTCCAGCTGTCTTATGGCAGTGTGAGTCCCTCACTAGGAAAATGGTGGTTGGAGAGACCATAAATAGTCTGAGGCTTGAGGCAGCAGCTAGAGTTCCTGGGTCCAGTCCTTCAGGAGGAGATCCCTGTTCAGAAGGAGCCATCAGGAAGACACAGAGGTTCTAAGTAGGCTTAGCTGGTGGGCCTATTCACAAGTTTCAGTCCAGGTATCACATTGGGTTTGGAGAAGCTCACCGGAGAAAGCCGGGAGGAACTTGGTGGGATAACGTCCAGCGGTGGTTGGAGACCATAAATAGTCTGAGGCTTGAGGCAGCAGCTAGAGTTCCAGGGTCCAGTGCTTCAGGAGGAGATTCCTGTGCAGGGGGCTGTGCCCCTTGGACAGACTTCAGAAGGAGCCATCAGGAAGACACAGAGGTCTTAACTAGGCTTAGCTGGTGGGCCTATTCACAAGCTTCGGTCCAGGAATCACTTTGGGTTTGGAGAAACTCACTGGAGAAAGCAGGGAGGAAGTTGGTGGGATACAGCCCAGCTGTCTTATGGCAGTGTGAGTCCCTCACTAGGAAGATGGTGGTTGGAGAGACCATAAATAGTCTGAGGCTTGAGGCAGCAGCTAGAGTTTCTGGGTCCAGTCCTTCAGGAGGAGATCCCTGTGCAGGGGGATGTGCCCCTTGGGCAGACTTCAGAAGAGGCCATCAGGAAGATGCAGAGGTCACTGGAGAAAGTCGGGAGGAAGTTGGTGGTATAAAATCCAGAAGTCCAGCTGTCTTATGGCAGTGTGAGTCCCTCACTAGGAAGATCCTAGTGGATATCAGCAGGAGGCGACCAATGATCCTGTCGCTATGTGAGTAAATGACCCCAGTGCTGAAGGCCAGTGACTGTGGGTAGCTTTTTAATCTCTGGAAAATGTATTACTCACCATCAGCATAGAGATCCTGTAGGACATGACTTACTGCGCAGTTCACCTGGGAAGCTATGGAGTCCTCAGGCTGTTCAGTTCTACAGCGTACTGGGGTATCCCATGCTCCCCTCATCACCAAGCAAGTTCTAAGTTTCAATAAAACCATAAAAGACACCCCTACACTGTTCTTGTGCCTGGCTGTGGGTGCTCTAACTAGAACTAAGTTCATTAGTCGCTTCTACGGGGGTGCACTACACTAACTTGCTCCCACCCCCACTCTAAGCCCTATACTAACTGCCTTGGGAAGGAAAGGTGCTTATACTTACCTATCTAAGGGAGGTCCAATCTGGTGACATGAACAGCGCCCAACACCGGCCTTAGGGTAGAGGAGGGACAGCCAACAATGGATGCCCCAGGTTAAGTCACCGCCCAGGCTCTGCAGCCGCTGTTGTCTCCTCTCCCCTGAAGCCACCGCTGGGGAAATCCCATGAGGGCCCTTAGATTAGTTAAGTATAAGCATCTAACAGCGTATTTGGTGGAGGTGGTTTAAGCGGAGTTAGGTTTTGACCGGACTTCCACTTTGACCGCTTCCCGTCCGCCCTATAGCAGAAGTACTGCTACAGGGCGGCACGGGTGCGCAAAATCACTTTGCATTCCCAGGTAGGGGGCACACGCCCTACCCACGCCACCATCTGCAACCTCAGCTGATTACTCACCGGCGCCCGGTGATTGCCGAGCATCTCCGACGGGTGGGGGGGAAGGGCTGTTTGTAAACAAAGCAGTTCTCTCCCCTGTCAGCTCCTGCACACTGCTTTGTATAGCAGTGAAGCACACATTTACGAGTAGGGGGTGCGTGCGCCCTACCTGCGCCGCTATTCGTGGCCTCGGCTGTGATTTACTCGCTGGCACCCAGTGATCGCTGAGTATTACCGACGGGGGGAGAGAACTGTATGTAAACAATACAGATCTCTCCCCTGTCAACTCCAGCACACTGCTTTGGATGGCTCTGCATAGCAGAGCCATCCAAAGCAGTGTGCTTACAGTTGAAAGCACAGACACAGCTTACTGTGATACAGCACACAGTTAACCCTTTGATGGCCCCCAGATGTTAACCCTTTCCTGCCCAGTGTCATTAGTACAGTGTCGGTGCCCCCGGATGTTAACCCCTTCCTGCCCAGTGCCATTAGTACAGTGTTGGTTCCCCCGGATGTTAACCCCTTCTTGCCCAGTGCCATTAGTACAGTGTCGATGCTCCTGGATGTTAACCCCTTCCTGCCCAGTGCCATTAGTACAGTGTCAGTGCCCCCGGTTGTTAACCCCCTCCTGCCCAGTGTCATTACTACAGTGTCGGTGCCCCCCCATGTTAACCCCTTCCTTCCCAGCGCCATTAGTACAGTGTTGGTGCTTTTTATTAGCACTGTATTGGTGTCACTGGAGATGTCAGTGACACCATGTCAGTTCCCCCCAGTGTCAGAATGCCCGCCGCAGTCCCCCTATAAGTTGCTAATTGCTGCCATTACTAGTAAGAAAAATAAAATACAGTATCTATCCCGCCATTTGTAGGCTCTATAACTTTCACGTAAACCAATTAATTTACACGTATTGGGATTTTTTTATTTTTTTTTAGCAGACATGTCTCAGAATACATTTTGTCCTAAAATTATAACGAAATTTGTTTTTTTTATTTATTTTTTTTTTTACTGGACAATAGCAAAAAGTCGAAAATAGTTTTTTCTTCTCAAATGTGTCGGTCTTTTTTTTTTTTCATAACGCAAAAAAAAAAAAAAAAAAAAAAATGGACAAGCGATCGAATACCACCGAAAGAAAGCTCTATTGGTGGGGAAAAAGGGACGTAAATTTAATTTTGGCGCAGCGTTGCATGACCGCGCAATTGTCAGTTAAAGTAACGCAGTGCCGTATGGCCTGGTCAGGAGGGGGGAGGGGAATCCTCTGGAGGGGGAGGGGTTAAGTGCTTCCTACACTCAACATCTTTGCCAGTAGGTGGAGTTACATCTGACAAAGGAGCGAATATCCGCCTGACCTATCTGTTTGCAATAAAGCTTGTTGAAGTTGTTATAAAAAAATATACAGCAGTGCAGCTTATGTATTAAAATGCCTGGAGGGGAGAAAGCAGACCCAGGAGAAACTGCGCACCTGTGACTGTTCGCTCTATGTGTTTGCCTGGAGTGTTTGTGTTTTTAGATATATTTTCATTCGGAACTCAACAAGAAAAAGGACGTTCTCCCGTGTGGCTTCTCTGGTGGGTAAGAAGGTCTCCTTTCCGAGTGAAACTTTTCCCGCACTCCGAACATGAAAAAGGACAGTCACCCATATGTCTTCTTTGGTGGGTAAGAAAGTCCGCTTTCCGCATCAGACATTTCCCGCACTCTGAACACAGAAAAGGACCCTTGCCCTTGTGACTTCTCTGATGTCTGAGAAGATCTGCTTTGTGTATGAAACATTTCCCGCACTCTGAACACGAAAAAGGACGTTCACCGCTGTGACTTTTCTGGTGTCTAAGAAGATCTCCTTTCTGAATGAAACATTTCCCGCACTCTGAACACACAAAAGGACGTTCACCTATGTGGCTTTTCTGGTGCGTGAGAAGGCTTCCTTTCTGAGTGAAACATTTTCCGCACTCTGTACAGGAATAAGGGCGCTCGCCCGTGTGAATCCTCTTGTGTCTAAGGAGGTCCGTTTTTTGTATGAAACATTTCCCGCACTCCGAACATGGAAAAGGACGCTCGCCTGTGTGGCTCTTTTGGTGTCTAAGAAGATCTCCTTTCTGGATAAAACATTTTCCGCACTCTAAGCATGCAAAAGGACGCTCACCAATGTGACTTTTCAGGTGTGTGAGAAGATGTCCTCTCCAAGGGAAACTTTTCCCGCACTCTGAACATGGAAATGGACGCTTGTTTGTGTGGGGCCCTTGGTTTGCTGAAATCAATTTTTCCGTTTGGAAACCTTTAAGGCCTTCAGAACTCACGAGTGTTTTATCATCGACTCTGCGATGTGTAGTTTGGGTAGCTGGGTTTTCTCCTGGAAGATAATATGCAGCGCCATGGTCTCTTGGATTGGAATCTGGAGTTATAATTCGATGTCCCTCAGAGGTATTCCAGACATCGCATTTATCTGTTGGAAAAAAGGATTTTATCAATCATAAAAGCACATTCAGTTTTCATGTATTCGGCCTCGTTTACACGCGCTTCAAAATGTGGTGTTGGACACGCTTTTTTTTTAACCGCCTCCCGCCCGCCATATAGTCCAATGATAAGCGCAAGGTGGTTCTCTCGTTCTGGGAGGACGTCATATGACGTCGTCCCATTCTTACCGTGCATGCGCACCTTCGGGAGTGCACAGCGTTGCAATCGGCGGTGCGCTGTGTCCCTCGGACACAGCGGCTCACTGATCAACGGAAAGAGCCGAAGAGGTCGGCTTGGTCATGTGATCAGCTGTGTCCAATCATAGCTGATCGCATGTAAATAAGGAAATGTCGGTTATCGGCATTTCTCTCCTCACGAGCTGTCACGCTGACAGAGGAGAGGAGAGCTGGTAATCGGCATTCCTTGGAGGGGACATGTACACTGATCATCAGGGCACTGATGATCAGTGTGCCCTGATGATCAATGTAGCCCAAGCAGTGCCACCTGTCAGTGTCCATCAGTGCCACATCAATGTCACATTTCAGTGCCCATCTGAGCTTCCTTTCAGTATCACCCATCAGTGCCACCTATCAATGCCAGTCAGTGCCACATATCAGTGCCAGTCAGTGCCACCTATCAGTGCCACCTATCAGTGCCAGTCAGTGCCGCCGATCAGTGCCAGTCAGTGCCGCCTATCAGTATGCATCAGTGCCGCCTATCAGTGCCCATCAGTGCTGCCTATCAGTGCCATATATGAGTGCTGCCTTTCAGTTCCCATCAGTGATGCCTGTCAATGCCCATCAGTGCCACCTACCAGTGCCTCCTCATCAGTGCCCATCAGTGCCATCTATCAGTGTCCATCAGTGCAGCCTATCAGTGGCCATCAGTGCCGCCTATCAGTGCCGCCTAACAGTGCCAGTCAGTGCCGCCTATCAGTGCCAGTCAGTGCCGCCTATCAGTGCCATATATGAGTTCTGCCTTTCAGTGCCTATCAGTGATGCCTGTCAATTCCCATCAGTGCCACCTACCAGTACCTCCTCATCAGTGCCACCTAACAGTGCCCATCAGTGCAGCCTATCCATGCCCATCATTGCAGCCTCATTAGCGCACATCAGTGAAGGAGAAAAATCACTTATTTACAAAATTTTATAACAAAAACTAAGAAAAAAGTTTTTTTTTTTCAAAATTTTCAGTGTTTTTTTTGTTTGTTTAAAAAAAATAAAAAACCCAGAGGTGAATAAATACCACCAAAATAAAGCTCTATCTGTCACAAAAAATGCTAAAAAATTTCATATGGGTACAGTGTTGCATGACCGCGCAATTGTCATTCAAAGTGTAACAGCGCTGAAAGCTGGAAATTGGCCTGGGCAGGAAGGGGGTGTAAGTGCCCGGTAGGCGAGGGGTTAAAGCACTCTAAATGCCAATCAAAGCACCTGTCACTAAATATAATGGTCACCTTACAGTTCTGTTCACAGTGTTGTGTTTGCTTCACTTCCAAAATTATACCCCGAGGGACTTTCTTGGTGCTTCAAAGCGTCTCAGAAGCCTCCATACAAGTCTATGACATTGCCTGCTAACAGCACCTAGAGCTTCGGAGAGGCCTTTATTCAGAGTTAGCTTCGCTTTGTTTTCACATCCGATTCATGTGTATATACTCTGGAAGTGTCTGACGCAGATGTCACATTTGGTGTGCAGCGTGGAGCAGCAGGAAGGCAAGCAGGGTCCGGAATAGAACAGAGCAGCTAACAGTCAGCACACATGGTGTGCAACATAGGGATGCTATGGAGGAAGGTGAGCGGGGACCGGAGCGGGAAGAGGATCAGCAAACCAGAGAATCAGCAGAGCGGGGGGTTACCACTAAGCGCGGGATCAGCAGAGCAGGGGGTTACTACTGAGCAGGGGATCAGCAGAGCTGGAGGTTACTACTGAGCTGGGGATCAGCAGAGCTGGGGGTTACTACTGAGCTGGGGATCATCAGAGCTGGGGGTTACTACTGAGTGGGGGATCAGCAGAGCTGGGGGTTACTACTGAGTGGGGCATTAGTAAAGCTGGGGGTACTACTGAGCGGGGGATCAGCATAGCTGGGGGTTACTACTGAGTGGGGCATTAGTAAAGCTGGGGGTACTACTTAGCGGGGGATCAGCATAGCTGGGGGTTACTACTGAGTGGGGCATTAGTAAAGCTGGGGGAACTACTAAGCGGGGAATCAGCAGAGCTGGGGGTTACCACTGAGTGGGGCATCAGCAGAGCTGGGGGTTACTATTGAGTGGGGCATCAGCAGAGCTGGGGGTTACTACTGAGTGGGGCATTAGAAGAGTTGGGGGTACTATTGAGCAGGGGATCTGCTGAAGCAGGGTACCGGTGAGCTGGGAATCTGCTGAACGAGGGTACTAATGAGCTGGGGATCTACTTGGACCTTTTAAAACAAGTAAAAAAATCAGAAAACCAGAGGATCAGCAGAGCTGGGAGTTACCACAGAGCGGGGGATCAGCAGAGCTGGCAGTTACCACTGAGTGGGGCATTAGCAAAGCTGGGGGTACTACTGAGTGGGGCACCATGAGAGCTGGGGGTACTATTGAGCAGGGGATCTGCTGAAGGAGGATACCAGTGAGCTGTGGATCTGCTGAACAGGGGTAACATTGAACTGGGGATCTGCTGAGTAGGGGTACTACTGAGCAGGGGATCTGCTGGACGAGGATACCAATGAGCTGGGGATTTGCTGAACAAGGGCACCAATAAGCTGGGGATCTGTTGAGTGGGGGTACTACTGAGCAGGGTATCTGCTGGAGGATACCAGTGAACTGGGGATCTGCTGAACAAGGGTACCATTGAGCTGGGGATCTGCTGAGTGGGGGTACCAATGAGCTGGGGGTTTGCTGAACAAGGGCACCAATAAGCTGGGGATCTGTTGAGTGGGGGATACTAATGAGCAATGGATCTGCTGAACGAGGGTACTAATGAGCTGGGGATCTACTGTGATCCTTTAAAACACGTAAAAAATCAACACACGAACAAGGCATTTGCCAAGCTTTATTAAAGCTTCAAAAATGCATCATCGAAGCATCAAACACACATCAAAAAAACCACGTTGACGTGGTAGGCACCTTCATGTGTGTTGAAGTAGAAGGAAGTATAAACGAGCCCTTCCAGTCAGGAGTCATCTTGCCTCTAGATGGAGGAGGCGATCATAGGGTATAAACACATTAGATACATTATGTGTGAATGTTTGGTAATGAGGCCCTCAGAGTTAGCCGAGGTTCCTCAATGGACATTGGTTTGGCTACCTTACTGGGGAACAAGTGTCCCTTTGTTACTCAGAGCACCATCACCCTTCCCAGTGCTAACAGGCCATGCAACTGATTATGGGGATCTTCTCCTTGTACACATTTATGACCTGAAGAATTGTGGTGCTGGGAAGGACAGAAATGAAGGCGGAGGACAACCCAACAGAGACACGAGGGGAAGAGATACTGGCTTCGGGAGTCAGTACATCCAATGAAGGCTTTCTCCCCAAGATGGACCTTCAAAATAAAATGCACAACTCCAGTTTTATCATTCATAATCCAGTCTCCTCTTACCCAATGATGTGAGGGGCGGCTGATTGTCCATCATGACATACGCATTTATGACCTGAAGAATTGTGGTGCTGGGACTGACTTCTAAACCCCATTGGCAACAAGGGAAAGCTGAAGGAAGAGACTAGAGAAATGCAGGAGGACAACCCAACAGAAACACGAGGAGAAGAGATACTGGCTTCGGGAGTCCGTACATCCAAAGAAGCCTTCTCCCCGAGATGGAATTTCAAAATAAAATGGACAACTCTACTTTTATCATTCATAATCCAGTCTCCTCTTACCCGGTGATGTGAGGGGCGGCTGATCCTCCATCATGACGTCCTTGTAGAGGTCCTTGTGTCCTTCTAAATACTCCCACTCCTCCATGGAGAAATAGACAGTGACATCCTGACACCTTATAGGAACCTGACACACACAATGATACAGTCACCATCCAGACACATCCCTTGTCTGTTACTGGAGAATGTCCCAGAATTCCTGGCAACGCTCACCTCTCCTGTCAACAGCTCCATCATCTTCTTGGTGACTTCTATAATCTTTTGCTTCTTGCTCTCGGGTATCAGGGATGGAGGTGTAGAGGACTCATGGGGACAACTACTGGGAGCCAGTATATTAGATGACCTTTTCACAACTTTGTAATCCTGTTAAAAACATACAGAGCAATTTTCACCATGTGATCTCCCAGAATCCTCCTCACCTCTCCGGTCAGGTCTGTGTTTTATTAATAGAGATGAGAGTGATGTCATGTGACCTCCCAGAATCCTCCTCACCTCTCCGGTCAGCAGGTAGATGATCTCCAGGGTGAGGTCTAACATCCTCCCCGTCAAGTGACTCCACTGCTTGTCCATCCTCTTGATCGTCGTCATGTGATCTGTACCGGGCTTTCCTTTCTGTAGACAACAATCAGATGTGCAATAAAGAAGATCAATCATGAGAGAAAAAAGCCCCCCCCCAAACCTAAAAATATAGGCGTTCCATAGGGGGAGGGAAGGAGTTACATCCAGCACCGAGCCCCGTCTTCTCGACATTCTGCAGCACTGTGAGCTCATCTCTCCCATTCAGTGCTCACAGAGTGCGGAGTTGCAGCCTGCTATGCAGGACACAGAGAGAGTGGAAACTGTCAGCTTGTGTGGTCAATGATTGCTGCTGGAGGAAAGGGTTTCCATTCACAAAAACACAAGCTGACAACGGCACACAACTGACACAGCCTAGTGTAACACCTTCTTGTATTTTATTATACAACCGTGTGTGATTGTGGGGGAGGGGACATTAGAGTGTAATTTTTTTGTTTATTAAAATCTTGCAAACAAACATAATAAAAATCATATTTACATATATACAGAATAAAATATATATAATTAAAAAAAACCAGCTTACTTCAGCAAAATAATAACAAATCCTGACCGTCACCTAAACACACCCTCAGGCTAAGAAACGATTAAACATTGATCCCATGCATGCAGCCTTTCTTCAAAAATCTGATGTTACAAAAATCTAGGGGACGTGAAAGGACAGAAAGAGAAGCCACGCCCTCAGAGACTGACAGACAGCAGCTACAGGGACCTGACATTTCTCCACGCCTTTGTCCAGGCTCCCAGCCGCCACCTGTCCTTCTCAAGACCCCGAATCTTCCCAACCTCACCCCGAATGTTGTTCACCACCACCTTGACAGGAAGGACTTTTTTGCGAATGGAAACCTGACACCGTGCATTCCACGTGTAGTAACGGACTGCTAAGCTAACTAGAAAAAGTGTCTCAAAATCAAAGTCCTGGCGAGTCTGAAAGGCTCCATAAGACCACTCCGCATAACTCAAGTGGGAAAGGAAAGGGATCCCCAGAGCCCCACCCACCGGCTTGTAGATATCTATATTGAAGGGGCACTGAAGCAAGAAATTATCCATCGTCTCCTCCACCCCACCACACTCCACTCTTGGACAACCACGGTTCTCCACAGAGCGATGCTTCAGGTTGCCCTTCACATAGAGTCTGCCATGAAACGAGAGCCAGGCCAAATCCCGAAACTTTAAAGGGATTCTCTCCAGATTAATCAAATGCAGGCCCTCTCTCATAACTGGGCCTGGGCAATTCCTCAAGGCCAATGGTTCGCTAAAGGCAAATTCAACAACCCTCTTCTCCAGGGCCTTCCTCGGAAGAGACTTCATTTCCTCCACTGTCACTCGCCATTGCCAAAGCATTTTCAGACATGGGGCAACATAAGCCGGGAGCTTACCATGTTGGACCCTCAGGCTTTTCACTGGCCCACCATTCTCCCAGCTCCGCAGAAAAGGCCTAAACCAGGACTGAAAAATACCAACCCACCCAGGCGGTTCCTCTGCCAGCATGCTACCAAAATGATGTTTCAAAAACATCAGAGAAAAGAAAACCACCGGGTTGACCATACCTAGGCCACCCATCCGCCTGGGAAGGTAGGTTACAGACCTCTTAATAAGGTTCAGTTTGTGCCCCCATAACAGCTGGAAGAAACAACTGTAGATCCTCGCATAGAGAGACACTGGCAAAACACAGACAAAGCTGACATACAGAAATACTGGGATCAGGTAAGTTTTAATCAGGTCAATCCTTTCCCTGTAAGAGAGTTTCCAATCCTTCCAGCTGGCCACCTTGGCATCGGCATCTTGTAGCCTGCTTACCCAATTTGCAAGGCCGTAATCACCGGGACCAAACCTGATGCCTAAAACTTTCATTTCCTGCTGGGGCTCTGGGAAGGCGTCCGGAAGGGTAAAGCCTTCGCCTTCCTCTCCCATACAGAAAACCTCACTCTTATCCTGATTGATCTTTGAGCCAGATGTCTCAGCATACTGTTCCATCACCGAGACCACCTCCTCCGCCTCCTGCATCCCGGAGATGAAAACAGACACGTCATCAGCATAGGCCACGACCCTCAGAGGGGGCTCCCCAGGAATGCCCAAAGGAACTCCACACAACGGTCCGCTCTCTAACCTCCGAATGAAGGGATCGATTACAAACGCATATAGCAGAGGACTCAAAGGACATCCCTGACGCACACCTGAGCCAACCTCAAAGGGCTGTCCAATCCAACCATTTACAAGCATGAAGCTTTCAGCCCCTCTGTATAAAGTCTTTAGCCAATCGATAAAGTGACTGTGGGGGAGGGGACATTAGACTGTAAGCTCCTCTGGTTCAGAGACTGATGCGACTGTGGGGGAGGGGACATTAGAGTGTAAGCTCCTCTTGTACGGAGGCTGATGCGACTGCGGGGGACATTGGAGTGTAAGCTCCTCTGGTGCGGAGACTGATGCGACTGCGGGGGAGGGGACATTAGAGAGTAAGCTCCTCTGGTACGGAAACTGATGTGACTGCGGGGGAGGGGACACTAGAGCGTAAGCTCCTCTGGTACGGAGACTGATGTGACTGCGGGGGAGGGGACACTAGAGCGTAAGCTCCTCTGGTACGGAGACTGATGTGACTGTGGGGGAGGGGGCATTAGAGTGTCAGCTCCTCTGGTGCTGAGACTGATAGGACTGTGGGGGAGGGGAGATTAGTGTCAGCTCCTCTGGTACAGAGACTGATGTGACTGGCTCAGTATTCTCTGTACAGCGCTGCGGTATATGTCAGAGTTATATAAATGTATAATAATAATATGGAGATAAAAGATGTCACAGTGACGATGGAGGAAGAGGACGGACATGACGATGGATGATGAGGACGGCATGATGATGGAGGAAGAGGACGGACATGACGGGGGGTTACTGTGTGTAAATAGAAAATCAGATCTTATTACCTCCTCTGCTGCCAGTTCCAGCAATGTCTCCTCTCTACTTCCTACCAGCTCATTTCTGACCCGGAACTTCCTGTTTGTAGATTACATCACTTCCTGTCCATATGCTACACATGTTGCAAGGGACGTCACCTCCCTAGTGGAGAATGGAGGAACTGCAGCCTATACTCAAGTTACTGTATATACAGTATGTTATAGCCTATGCGGGAAATTAGGCATTCTATTTTATCAAATAAGTAAATGGAAAGTAAATGAAGAGGAAATCCAACCAATATTTGGTGTGACCACCCTTTGCCTTCTTCTAGGTAGACTTGCACACACTTGTTGAAGAAACTCGGCAGGTAGGTTGTTCCAAACATCTTGGAGAGCTAAGCCCAGATCTTCTGTGGCTGTCGGCCGCCTCCAATCCTTCTGTCTCTTCATGGCATCCCAGACAGACTCCATGGTGATGGGATTAGGGCTCTGTGGGGGCCAAACCATCACTTACAGGACTTATTGTTCCTCTTTGAAGACCGTTCTTGATGACATTGGCTGTATATTTGGGGTGGTTGTCCTGCTGTAGAATAAATTGGTATGATGCATAAGTGTCTGCCTGTATTTCCCAGGAGAACACTATTGAGCCTGACTAAATCTCCAACTCCATTTGCAGAAATGCAGCCCAAAACTTGTACGGAACCTCCATGCTTCACAGTTGGCTGCAGACGCTCATTATTGCGCCCTTTGAAAAGTTTGGCTGTAGCAGGAGGCAGTTTGTTGCCACATTTTGACTCATCAGTCCTGCTGCCATTTTTCTGCTCCCCAGTTCCAGTGTTTTCCTGCATAGTTGTGTTTCTTAGCCTTTTTTCCATGTTGGAGGTTTGGCTTTTTTGCCGCAGTTCATCCATGAAGACCACTTCTGGCCAGACTTTTCTGGATAGTAGATGGGTGTCCCACTAGTTTCTGCCAGTTCTGTGCTGATGGCTCTGATGGACATCTTCCGATGTGAAAGGTAGGTAAGCATAATGTGTCTTTCATCTGCTGCATTAAGTTTCGTTGGCCAACCACTGCGTCTACCGTCCTCAATGTTACCTGACCACTGCGTCTACCGTCCTCGATGTACCCTGACCACTGCGTCTACCGTCCTCGATGTACCCTGACCACTGCGCCTACCGTCCTCGATGTACCCTGACCACTGCGTCTACCGTCCTCGATGTACCCTGACCACTGCGTCTACCGTCCTCGATGTACCCTGACCACTGCGTCTACCGTCCTCGATGTACCCTGACCACTGCGCCTACCGTCCTCGATGTACCCTGACCACTGCGTCTACCGTCCTCGATGTACCCTGACCACTGCGTCTACCGTCCTCAACGTTACCCGACCACTGCGTCTACCGTCCTCAACGTTACCCGACCACTGCGTCTAAAGTCCTCAACGTTACCCGACCACTGCGTCTACCCTCCTCAACGTTACCCGACCACTGCGTCTACCCTCCTCAACGTTACCCGACCACTGCGTCTACCGTCCTCAACGTTACCCGACCACTGCGTCTACCGTCCTCAACGTTATCCGACCACTGCGTCTACCGTCATCAATGTTATCCAACCACTGCGTCTACCATCATCAATGTTATCCAACCACTGCGTCTACCATCCTCAATGTTACCCGACCACTGCATCTACCGTCCTCAATGTTACCCGACCACTGCGTCTACCGTCCTCAATTTTACCCGACCACTGCGTCTACCATCATCAATGTTATCCAACCACTGCGTCTACCGTCCTCAATGTTATCCACCCACCGTGTCTACCGTCCTCAGTGTTATCCAACCACTGCGTCTACGCTCCTCAACGTTACCTGACCACTGCGTCTATCCTCCTCAACCTTGCCCATTTCTTTCTGCTTCTTCAAAGAGCTTGAACAGCACATCTTGAAACCCCAGTCTGCTTTGAAATCTTTGCTTGGGAGAGACCTTGCTGATGCAGTATGACTGCCTTGTTGCTGTGCTCATTCTTGCCATGGTGTATGACCTGTGATATGAATCTGTCCTCCTCAACCTCACCTTAGTAGTAGAGTTTGGCTGTTCTTGTGTATATATATAAATATATATATGTGTGTGTGCATACATTTTTTTTCCAGGACAAACAAGGCTCTTCTTGTCTTTAAAAAAATATTTTATTTTTTATGCAATCCATAGACAATATTATACCAAAGCTAAAAAGAACACTTTTTTTCTACATTGATCAGTGTGTTTATTTTAAAATAAAATTAAGTTACTGTAGGTCATATGTATACATTTTATTCCTTAATTTTTTTACGACACTAAAATTATGACTCTGGTACAAAACACTACAAAGTTATTCACAGATTAATAAATCTGGGGGGGGGGGGGGGGGGTTCAATTTTGTGAGTTTTTTTGTAAGCAACACAAAAAAAAAGAAAATATTATTTGTAATAAATACAATTAATTAAAAAAAAATAAAAATAAAAAAAAATTAGCAAGAAAATAATAGCTATGGGGTGAAGGGGAAGAAGGAGTTATTTAGTGTCAATAAAGAACTGACATTATAAGCAGATTGAAGGCCATCCTGTTGATCTACTGATGAATGGAACACAGTAAATAAAAGGTAAGAACAATGTTACTTTGTATCTCTCCAGAAGACTTGTGAACAATGTTTATAAATACTGTTACGACAGTGCATCTGTTTATGGCAGCAGCTGTCATTCTGACAGCAGGGAGTTGCCAGGAATAGAGGCCAGGGAGTATGGTGGCGTCGAAGAAGGCCAGGGTGTGCTATGTAGACGTGGGCATGCCAGAAATTTTCATTTTGTTTAAATCCATTCATTCATTGAAGAATTTTGTTTTGTATGCGTTATGTTGAGCCCATTCATTTTTGAGATTCGTTTTTCTTCTTCGGCATTCATTATGTATATTCCTACATCTGGGTGAATTGGAAAAAACTGCAGGTTTTTTTTTTCCAGAAGATTGCTATATATTATACTATAGATTTGGACTCAAAGGATTCGATATTATCAGACGCTAGTCCAACCCACCAAGGCATGAGCTGGTAGGACAATATTGATTGGCGTCATGTCCGAATGAATGAATAGATTGCAATTTCGACTTTTGACCGTATTCGAAAATTTAATTAATTTCCCTATGGGCCTGAGCTACTATCGCATCATCTGAATGAAACAAATGCTAAATTTTTTTTTTCGGATTCGTGGACCCCCGTTTCTGTGTCCATTCAGTGATTCATTTACATCTGAAAAGCTAAATTTCGTCCCAAAAACAAATCGAAATGC
This sequence comes from Staurois parvus, assembly GCF_062004578.1. Classification (NCBI taxonomy): domain Eukaryota; kingdom Metazoa; phylum Chordata; class Amphibia; order Anura; family Ranidae; genus Staurois; species Staurois parvus. The sequence continues at coordinate 1,626,330 of NW_028318245.1, read as the reverse complement.
CCAGTGTGAATACCCCCTGTACTTCTATGAATACTATGAATACCCAGTGTATGTCGATGAAGAAGTGGCAATGGTACACACACACAAGTACACACACAGACACATGTACACACACACACAGAGAGACACATGTACACACACCGACACATGTACACACACACAGAGACACATGTACACAGACACACACAGAGACACATGTACACACACACACACACACATGTACGCACACACACAGAGACACATGTACACACACACACACACAGAGACACATGTACACACACACACACAGAGACACATGTACACACACACACACAGACACATGTACACACACACACAGACACATGTACACACACACCTCAGTTTACGAATTTCATTTGTGCTGCGGGACGTTTCGCATTGCGAAAAATTCGTAAACCGAAACACGGTTTCCCATAGGAATGCTTTGAAAACTAATTAATCCATTCCGGAGGTCAGAAAAAATGTTTAAAAAAAAAAGTATTTTTATCTGTTCAAAACTCTTTATAAAGTGCACTTTAAAGGTGTAAATACTGTACAGGGACGTGATTTAAAAAAAAAATTCCTAAATGCATTGAAAACCAATTAATCTGTTCCGGAGGTCAGAAAAAAATTTTTTTCTGTTCAAAACACTTTATCAAGTGCATTTTAAAGGCATAAATACGTACAGGAACATGATAAAAAAATAAATAAATCATAAATGCATTGAAAACGTATTGCGAAAAAAATGCGTAAACCGAAAATTACATTAACCAAGGTATGCCTGTGTGTGTGTATATATATGTGTCTGTGTGTATGTGTATATATATAACACACATACGCACACACACACAGATAGGGAGTGCCTGCACTGTGAGCCAGAGTCCTCAATAGATGTATCTCTTACCTGTGTAAAGTCTCTGAATGTAAACATTCTACTATGAAGGCGAGGGAGTGTCAGGACCCGGATCTGAACCTGCAACCTCTGCTGTGTTTGATGATGTATCTTCTGCACTGAGTCACCTGGGATGCTGGACAGTTTCCTGGACAATTCTTTGAATGATCCTGCCTTGAACTTTGAAACCTTTGCTCCTCCCATGAACTTTCTATTTTTGCAATGTCTTTACACTTCCTGTTTGCTAGATTATTGTGTTGTCTCCAGCCAGTATTTCACTCTTGTCCCTCCTGCTGCTGTCCATATCTCCACTACCACTCATAACTGACCTTTGGCTTGTTTATTGGCTACGCTTCTGCTTGATCCCAACCTGCTATATCTGCTGCTGGACCCGGCTTGCTCACCTCCTGGTGGGGAGATCCTGAGGGCCACAGACTGGTATTAGCACATAGCAAAACCCATCACCACCATCAGGAGCTTTGGTGAATACCAGTTAGTGCTTAGAATACGCACCTCGGGTGAGCTTGCATCATCCACCAGGGTGACCTGCTCCTGGACCTATCCTGCTGGTCAGTGGGAGCCTCTCTACGGCTATAGCTACTGGCCTCTGAGCCTGACCCCTGACCATCTGGCAAACAGGCAGTGCAAAGGCATGGCTAAAATAGAAAGTCCATGGGAGGAGCAAAGGGTTCAATGTTTGAGAGAAACAAGGCTCAAGGCAGGATCATTCAATAAATTGTCCACGGCACTGTCCATTGTCCCAGGTGGCTCAGCAAGAAGAGACAACAGCAGAGGTTGTAGGTTCAGATCTGGGTCCTGACAGGGCGGGCAACTCATTCGTAGTGCAGTTTACTGGATGAAAGTGGATGGCTTCAAGTTCTGAATGGTGTTGTCACTATCCCGGCTGTCAGTGGGCGTGGATTTTCTGATGTGACATTAGGCGTGATCTCAGTGTAAAAGATTTACCACACTCCAAACAGGAAAAAGGGCGCTCGCCAGTGTGAAGTTTTTGGTGCGTGCGGAGGTTTCCTTTCTGAGTGAAACATTTCCCGCAGTCTAAACACAAAAAGGGGCGTTCGCCCGTGTGACTTCTCTGGTGTATACGAAGTGCTCTCTTCCAAGTGAAACATTTCCCGCACTCCAGACAAGGAAAAGAACTCTCGCCCGTGTGAATCTTCTGATGGGTTATAAGGTCGTGTTTTCGAGTGAAACATTTCTCACACTCTGAACATGAAAAGGGACGCTCGCCTGTGTGACACCTCTGGTGTCTGGAAAGGTCTGCTCTGTGTTTGAAACATTTTTCACACTGTAAACATGAATAAGGGCGTTCGTCAGTGTGACTTCTCAGGTGCCTGAGAAGGTGTCCTTTCCAGTTGAAACATTTCCCGCACTCTGAACATTGATATGGACCATGTTTGCTCTCCCCCGTGTTTGTTCTTTGATCTTCAGCAAGAGATGACTCTGATCTAAAACCTTCATTCACTTCCGTACACTGGATTGTTGCATTGTCTTTGTGTGGAGAAGTATCTACATTACTGGAAGATGATCTCTGGGAATTGGATGGATCCAAGGATTTCTCTGCAACGTGAAGCCTAGGATGGACTTCACTGGTAACAATATGTGACTGAAAAGAATCCTGAGGTTTACAGGAGTCCATTGGTCTATCCACACAGTAAGGGCTGTGATGTATTTTTTGAGAATTGGGTTTTGCTTCTGGAGAAGGATCTGCAATTTCTTTTCCTGCCGTATTAGAGTCCACATTGTGTCCACCTGAAAAAAAAAACCCAAAAACTTAAACTGTTCTTGAAGGACATAGGAATTCTGAGACAGTCAGGTTATACTGCTGCCTATAGGAGGTCGAAACACTAGCCAACAGAAAATATTTTGTAGGCCAACCTCCTCTTCTACCCAGTAGGCTTCAGTTTTGTGACCAAGCAGTGTAGGACCTGTGTACCACCATGGTAAGTAGCAAATTCTTTTATCATCCATTGAGAAACACAGGGATTCTAAAAACACTGTGACATCCAAAACCAATCAACTGATGCAAGGGCACAAACCCCGAGAGGTCCAACAGAAGTGCTGTACATCCGTCAACGGGAATCAATGTCTGAATGAAGGCTAGATGAAGAACAAGACCATGCAGAATGGGGAAAGTGACGTGACTAGGTACAGAAGAAGAGCAGCCTGGTGCTCCTAACCAGGACAGGGAATCACCGCAGTTCTCAGTTTCCTTTGCCTTAATCTTCACCTCAGACTAGCGGTGGTGTGAAATTGGTGGTGCCTAACCAGGACAGGGAATCACCACTAATGGGAAACCGGTACCTGAAGAAAGTGGAGGAACAATTACCATTCACCAAAAGCAGGTGGAAAACATACTAACCAAACTGGAAGAAAACTAGACCATGAATGAAGTGTGGTGAACAAGAAAAATTTTGTTTGGCCAGAGTGAGGAAAAATGGAACCCTAACTGACAAAAAGTCCAAAGTGGACACAGGGAGGCCTCAGCCTCACCAGAAGGAGCTAAAGAAGCCTCAGGTGAGGACAACCCTAAAACAATAGGGATCACAGATTCTAAATGACAGGCAACGGTTCTTTCCGAAGATACTGGACATATGCCCTCGGAAAACGATAGAAGAGTATGGGTTGAGGTCACCCGTTGCAGAAGAATTGTTCTCTGTGAGTCTTTGAGATGACACGTTGCAGCACTTAGCGGAAAAGGACTGGTGCAAGTGAGGCTTTTGTTCTTGAAGCACCACATGGATCAGCCTGTCTCCGGTTTTATTCCATTGCCTGCCTACAGGGACTTGGTCATCTCTGCCACTTGCAATGCTCATCAGCACCAGCTGCTTGGATTTAGGAATATGCAAACTCACAGGTCCAAGCAGCTGGTGCTGATGAGAGTCATAGGTGGCAGAGGACCAAGTCCCTGTAGGCAGTCAATGGAATAAAACCGGAGACGGGCTGATCCATGTGGTGCTTCAAGAACAGAAGCAGCAGGATAGTACTTTCTGCAGGCTTAATGGCAAGAGAAGGAGCTTGCAACCCTCCACCCAGCGTACTGTAGAACGTCAGTTCTCAGTTTCCTTTGCCTTAATCTTCACCTCAGTGAGACCAGCAGTGGTGCGAAATTGGTGGTGCCTAACCAGGATAGGGAATCACCACTGATGGGAAACCATAACCTGAAAAAAGCGGAGGAACAATTACTGTTCACCAAAACCAGGTGGAAAACATACTAACCAAACTGGAAGAAAACTAGACCATGAATGAAGTGTGGTCAACAAAACAATTTTGTTTGGCCAGATCAAGAGGAAAAATGGAACCCTAACTGACAAAAAGTCCAAAGTGAACACAGGGAGGCCTCGGCCTCACCAGAAGGAGCTAAAGAAGCTTCAGGTGAGGACAACCCTAGAACAATAGGGATCACAGTTTCTAAAGGACAGGCAATGGTTCTTTCCGAAGATACTGGACACATGCCCACGGAAAACGATAGAAGAGTATGGTTTGACGTTAAGGGAGTATGGGTTGGGTGCAAGTGAGGCAAGGTCACTTGGTCATCTCCGCCATCTGCGACGCTCATCAGCACTAGCTTGGATTTAGGAATATGCAAACTCACAGATCCAAGCAGCTGATGCTGATGAGAGTCATAGGTGGCAGAGATGACCAACTCCCTGTAGGCAGTCAATGGAATAAAACTGGAGACGGGCTGATCCATGTGGTGCTTCAAGAACAAGCAGCAGTAGGATAGTACTTTCTGCAGGCTTAATGTCAAGAGAAGGAGCGTGCAACCCTCCACCCAGTGTAATGTAGAACGTCAGATCTCAGTTTCCTTTGCCTTAATCTTCACCTCAGTGCAAACCAGGAGGTGGTGCAAAATTTAAAAAGACCCCCAACGGTACCAACTGGTAGCTCCGGGGGTTTTCAGCTTGACTAGCCTTAATCACTAAGGGGTTGATTTACTAAAATTGCAGAGTGCAAGATCCGGTGCAGCTGTCCATGGTAGCCAATCAGCTTCTAACAGTTTTTTCAATGAAGCTTTGCCAATAAAATCTGGAAGCCGATTGGTTTATATGCAGAGCCGCCCCGGATTTTGCACCCTCCAGCTTTAGTAAATCAACCCCTAAGTCAGTCATTAAAGACAGCTCTGGGCAGCAGTATAACCCAACTGTATTGAAATTCCTGCATCCCTCAACGGAAAAGAAAGAAATGTAAGTTTCGCAGGCAACAATAATTTGCAGAATGTTGGTAATTTTTTTTCCAAACTCTGGCCTTGAACGATGTATATAGTAAAACCGTAATACATGAAAGTATACATAACAACTGAGGAGAGTACTGGAGAGGACAGTATGGAAGAGAAGTGGAGTAACAACTGAGGAGAGGAGAGTACTGGAGAGGACAGTAAAGAAGAGCAGATGGAAGAGAAGGGGAGTAACAACTGAGTAGAGTACTGGAGAGGGAAGTAAAGAAGAGCAGATGGAAGAGGACGGGAGTAACAACTGAGGAGAGTAATGGAGAGGTCAGTACATAAGAGCAGATGGAAGAGGAGGAGAGTACAGGAGAGAGCAGTAAAGAAGAGCAGATGGAAGAGGAGCGGAGTAACAACTGAGGAGAGGAGAGTACTGGAGAGGACAGTACAGAAGAGCAGATGGCAGAGGAGGGGAGTAACAACTGAGGAGAAGAGAGTACTGGAAAGGACAGTACAGAAGAGCAGATGGAAGAGAAGGGGAGTAACAACTGAGTAGAGTACTGGAGAGGGAAGTAAAGAAGAGCAGATGGAAGAGGAGGGGAGTAACAACTGAGGAGAGTAATGGAGAGGTCAGTACAGAAGAGCAGATGGAAGAGGAGGAGAGTACAGGAGAGAGCAGTAAAGAAGAGCAGATGGAAGAGGAGCGGAGTAACAACTGAGGAGAGGAGAGTACTGGAGAGGACAGTACAGAAGAGCAGATGGCAGAGGAGGGGAGTAACAACTGAGGAGAAGAGAGTACTGGAAAGGACAGTACAGAAGAGCAGATAGAAGAGGAGGGAAGTAACAAATTATCAGAGGAGAGTACTGGAGAGGGCAATAAAGAGCAGATCGAAGAGGAGGGGAATTACAACTGAGGAGAGGAGAGTACTGGAGAGGACAGTAAAGAAGAGCAGATGGAAGAGGAGGGGAGTACCAACTGAGGAGAGAAGAGAACAGTACAGAAGAGCAGACAGAAGAGAAGAGAAGGGGAGTAACAACTGAGGAGAGGAGAGTACTTTAGACAGCACTAAAGAAGAGCAGATGGGAGAGGAGGGGAGTAACAACTGAGGAGAGTACTGGAACGGACAGTAAAGAAGAGCAGACAGAAAAGGAGGGGAGTAACAACTGAGGAGAGGAGAGTAACAACTGAGGAGAGTACTGGAGAGGGAAGTAAAGAAGAGCAGATGGAAGAGAAGTGGAGTAACAACTGAGGAGAGTACTGAAGAGGACAGTACAGAAGAGCAGATGGAAGAGGAGGAGAGTACAGGAGAGAGCAGTAAAGAAGAGCAGATGGAAGAGGAGCGGAGTAACAACTGAGGAGAGGAGAGTACTGGAGAGGACAGTACAAAAGAGCAGATGGAAGAGGAAGGGAGTAACAACTGAGGAGAGGAGAGTACTGGAGAGGACAGTACAGAAGAGCAGACGGAAAAGGAGGGAAGTAACAACTGAGGAGAGGAGAGTACTGGAGAGGGAAGTAAAGAAGAGCAGATGGAAGAGGAGGGGAGTAACAACTGAGTAGAGTACTGGAGAGGACAGTACAGAAGAGCAGACGGAAGAGGAGGGGAGTAACAACTGAGAGGACAGTACAGAAGAGCAGATGGAAGAGGAGGAGAGTACTGGAGAGAGCAGTAAAGAAGAGCAGACTGAAGAGGAGGGGAGTAACAACTGAGGAGAGGAGAGTACTGGAGAAGACAGTAAAGAGGTGCAGATTGAAGAGGAGGGGAGTAACAACTGAGGAGAGTAGAGTAATGGAGAGGACAATAAAGAAGAGCAGATGAAAGAGGAGGGGAGTAACAACTGAGGAGAGTACTGGAGACGGAAGTAAAGAAGAGCAGATGGAAGAGGAGGGGAGTAACAACTGAGGAAAAGAGAGTACTGGAGCGGACAGTAGAGAAGAGCAGACAGAAGAGGAGGGGAGTAACAACTGAGGAGAGGAGAGTACTGGAGAGGACAGTGCAGAAGAGCAGATGGAAAAGAAGGGGAGTAACAACTGAGGAGAGTTCTGGAGAGGGAAGTACAGAAGAGCAGATGGAAGAGGAGGGAAGTAACAAATGAGCAGAGGAGAGTACTGGAAAGGACAGTACAGAAGAGCACATAGAAGAGGAGGGGAATTACAACTGAGGAGAGGAGAGTACTGGAGAGGACAGTAAAGAAGAGCAGACGGAAAAGGAGGGGAGTAACAACTGAGGAGAGTACTGGAGCAGACAGTAAAGAAGAGCAGACAGAAGAGGAGGGAAGTAAAAACTGAGGAGAGGAGAGTACTGGAGAGGACAGTAAAGAAGAGCAGACAGAAGAGGAGGGAGTAACAACTGAGGAGAGTACTGGAGAGGGCAGTAAATAGCAGACGGAAGAGGAGGGGAGTAACAACTGAGGAGAGAAGAGTACTGGAGAGGACCACAAAGATCAGATGGAAGAGGAGGGGATTAAAAGTGGGCAGAACAAAGGAGACACTTGAAATCGAAGAGAGAACCCAAAGAGAGGAATGTATCAAAACTGGAGCAGCTAGAATTTGGAGCAGCTGTGCATGGCAACCAATCAACTTCTGTCTTTCATTTTCAAAGCTTAACTAAACAAGCTGAAGATAGAAGCTGATTGGTTGCCATGAACAGGTGCTCCTGTTTTGATAAATTCCCCCTAAAGTATACACGGTCTCTCCGTTTGATGGTCTATAATTTATCTATTGCCTACTGGATGCTGTGCATGTCTGCAGATTCTTCATAATTTTGTATCAATTTGCATACATTAAACATGGAGGAATAAAATGGAAAAGAAACGCCCTTCTGCTGAGTTATTTATGACATACCTGTCCCGATGGCTACAGAAGATTCCTCCTCTTTAACTGTCACCGTCATTCTAAATTGCTCTGTAAACCGAGGATCACCTCTCACAGATCTCTCATCTTCTTCCTCTTTAATCTCAACTTTCATATTATTGAGCTTTTCCCCCTTAACATACAGAATGATAAAAGTAACTTCTGGAAAATGTGAGATCCTATAACCTAAGGATACACGTAAGAAAATAGTTCTTTACCTGATGATGGTGAGGGATGGTGTGATCTTCCTGTGTGGAATCCCGGGAATACAGAGGACGGGGACATATCTCTGGTGGGTTCCCATTACTGGATCCATCTACCTGATGATGGTGAGGGATGGTGTGATCTTCCTGGGTGGAATCCCGGGAATACAGAGGACGGGGACATCTCTCTGGTGGGTTCCCATGACTGGATCCATCTGTAGGAAACACACACACTGACTGAATCTATTGTTTCTATGTATTTATCAGATGATGGGGGATCTAGGTGGACCCTCCGTACTGCTCTCTCCTTTCCAATAAAGTCTCCTCTTACCCGGTGATGTGAGGGGCGGCTGATTGTCCATCATGACTTCCTTGTAGAGATCCTTGTGTCCTTCTAAATACTCCCACTCCTCCATGGAAAAATAGACAGTGACACCCTGACACCTTATAGGAACCTGACAAACACAATGATACAGTCACCATCCAGACACATCCCTTGTCAGTTACTGGAGAATGTCCCAGAATTCCCGGCACCGCTCACCTCTCCTGTCAGCAGCTCCACCATCTTCTTGGTGATTTCCAGAATCTTTTTCTCATTGCATCTCTCAGATTTCAGGGTGGGAGGTGAAGAGGACCCATGAGGGCAGCACCTGGGGGTCAGCTTCTCATTAGATGTCTTTTTCACAACTTGGTAATTCTATTAAAAAGATTAATCTCTATCAGTATTTATAGAATCCTCCTCACCTCTCCGGTCAGGTCTGTGTTTTATTAATAGAGATAAGAGTAATGTCCCGTGACCTCCCAGAATCCTCCTCACCTCTCTGGTCAGGTCTGTTGTTTTAATAATAGAGATGAGTGATGTCATGTGACCTCCCAGAATCCTCCTCACCTCTCCTGTCAGGTCTGTGTTTTATTAATAGAGATGAGTGGTGTCATGTGACCTCCCAGAATCCTCCTCACCTCCCTCCCAGAATCCTCCTCACCTCTCTGGTTAGGTCTGTTGTTTTAATAATAGAGATGAGTGATGTCATGTGACCTCCCAGAATCCTCCTCACCTCTCCTGTCAGGTCTGTGTTTTATTAATAGAGATGAGTGGTGTCATGTGACCTCCCAGAATCCTCCTCACCTCTCCGGTAAGGTCTGTGTTTTATTAATAGAGATGAGTGATGTCATGTGACCTCCCAGAATCCTCCTCATCTCTCCGGTAAGGTCCCTGTTTTATTAATAGAGAGAAGAGTGATGTCATGTGACCTCCCAGAATCTTCCTCACCTCTCCGGTCAGCAGGTAGATGATCTCCAGGGTGAAGCCCAATATCCTCTCAGTCATGTGACTTTGATGATGGTCCATTCTCATTCATGTGGTCATGTGATCTGTACAGGGGGTTCCTCTCTACAGATGGAAATTATTGATATATTAGTTTTTGGCACCAGGTGGATATGTCATGCAATGGTTAGGATTATCTGGTATAGAGACTGATGTGACTGACTCAGTGTTTTCTGTACAGCTCTGTAGCATATGTTAGAGCTATATAAATATAATATCGAACACTGCTGCTTGCTGCATATCTTGTAAAGCTTAAAGGCTAAGTCCAACTTTTTGGCCATTTTCTGGCCTTCTATTATCGCTAGTTCGGTGTGGCTGAGTGTGGCTCCACACACACACAGCCATATATTTACACAGATTTGTTAATGAACAACTAAAAGTCCCACCTGCCACCCCAGTGAAGGGACTCAAAATTGGAGCAGAATTGTAATGACATCACCACACTTGTAGTCTATTGATTACCTCCTCTAGATCCATAAATAATGTTCTGTACCTCCTCCAGCTCCATAACCAAAGGTTTGTTCCTCCAGTTACATAACTGAAGGTCTGTACCTCCTCTAGCTCCATAACCAAAGGTTCGTATCTCTTTCAGCTCCATTACCAAAGGCCCATACCGCCTCTAGCTCGATAACCAAAGGTCCATACCTCCTCCAGCTCCAAAAACAGAGGTCCTTACCCCCCTATCTACTTATCCAAAGGTCTGTACTTACTGCAGCTCCATAACCGAAGGTCTGTACCTCTTCCAACTCCATTATTGAAGGTCTGTACCTCTTCCAGCTCCATAACTGAAGGTCGGTACCTCTTCCAGCTACATAACCAAAAGTCCGTACTCTCTCCAGCTCCATAACCAAAGGTCTCTACTTCCTCTATCTCCATAACTGAAGGTCTGTACCTCCTCAAACTCCATAAACAAAGGTCTGTACTTTTTCCAGCTCCATTACTGAAGGTCGGTACCTCCTTCAGCACCATAACTGAAGGTCCCTACCTCTTCTAGCTCCATAACCAAAGGTTTGTACCTCTTCAAGCTCCATTACTGAAGGTCTGTGCTTCCTCAAGCACAATAACCGAAGGTCCACACCTCTTCCAGCTCCATAAATGAAGGTCCGTGCCTCTTCCAACTTCATTACCAAAGGTTCGTACCTCCTCCAGCTCCATAACTGAAGGTCAGTACCTCTTCCAGCTACATAACTGAAAGTACGTACTCTCTCCAGATCCATAGCCAAAGGTCTCTACTGCTTCTATCTCCATAACTGAAGGTCTGTACCTCCTCAAACTCCATAATCAAAGGTCTGTACTTTTTCCAGCTCCATTACCGAAGGTCAGTACCTCCTCCAGCACCATAACCGAAAGTCCCTACCTCTTCTAGCTCCATAACCAAAGGTTCGTACCTCTTCAAGCTCCATTACTGAAGGTCTGTGTCTCCTCAAGCTCAATAACCGAAGGTCCATACCTCTTCCAGCTCCATAAACGAAGGTCCGTGCCTCTTCCAACTTCATTACCAAAGGTTCGTACCACCTCCAGCTTCAAAACTGAAGGTCTGTACCTCCTCTAGCTTTATAACTGAAGGTCCATACATCCTACAACTCCATAACCAAAGGGCAGTGTCCCCTCCAGCTCTATAACAAAATTTCCATACCTCCTTTAGCACTGTAACCAAAGGTCCATTCCTCCTCAAGCTCCTAATCCAAAGATCCATACCTCTTCCAGTTCTACAACCAAAAGTCTACCTTTTCCAGCTCCATAATTGAAGGTCTGTACCTTCGGCTAAAGGAATAGTCTTCAGGAGATTGTGCATTGCACTTGCGATCCAGTGATCATGATTGCAATCTTTTGCTGGGTCCAATGCAAAAAAGTAATCAATGCAAATTGTTTTTATATTGGTAAATTTATTCTTTTCTTTTTTTTAAGGGGGAACATGGCTTTTTGATGAAACCTATATTGCACACACACACATACATATATATATATATATATTATATATATATAAAAAATGTTCGTTCATGACTGTGGTGGAGACATATTTGGCTTCTATGGTCCAAAGGTTGACGTGACTAGCTCAGTATTCTCAGTACAGCACTATGGCATATGTTACAGCTATAGAATGTATTAATAGAAAATTATGTATTATACTATATTTGTATCATCATCTGCTAGAGATAAAAGACATCACCTTGACTATGGAGGAAGAGGACAGACATGACGATGGAGGAAGAGGACAGACATGACGATGGAGGAAGAGGACAGACATGACGGGAGGGTTACTGGGTGTAAATATGAAATAAGATCTTATTACCTCCTCTGCTGCCAGTTCCACCAATGTCTCCTCTCAACCTCCTCCTGGCTCACCTCTCACCCGGAACTTCCTTTTTATACATCAACATCACTTCCTGTCTGTGCGCTCTTGAGGTCATACCTAGTGGAGAATAGAGGAACTGCAGCCTTTACTCCAAAGTTGCGTACAGTCTTCTGAGGATTGCATCGATAAGTCATCATCACACTGAAGATCCCCATCACATTCCAGCCAAGGATGCGTCTGTTATGAAATGACGTGAACTCTGTCACAGTTGCTACCATCGAGCGAACAACAGACTGGTGTCATTTCTACAGAGGTGCATCTTCCATCATTGCGTTCCATGGCAGAACTTGCCAACCCATACCAGTGGGCAGACTTGTGTTCGACTAGTTATTCGTATGTTGTTGATTCAATTAGCTAAGGGCCTAGTCCCAGCCTAGCCAGGCCCATCTCCCTTTCTATTTAAGCTTGGCTTATTCCCTCAGCTATTGCCTGAGAAACGGCTAGTGTTCCTAGTGCCAGGTCTCCCAATGTTTCCTAGTGTCCCCGACCTTCTGAGAAGATTCCAAATGGCCCCAATATTTTGAGGATCCTAGTGTTCCAGACGTTCTGAGAAGATTCCAAATGACCCCAATATTCTGAGGAACCTAGTGTTCCAGACTTTGAGAAGATTCCAAATGACCCCAATATTTCAAGGATCCTGGTGTTCCAGACTTTCAGAGAAGATTCAAAATGACCCCAATATTCCAAGGATCCTGGTATCTCAGGCTTTTTGAGAAGATTCCAAATGACCCCAATATTTAGAGGATCCTAGTGTCCCCGACCTTCTGAGAAGATTCCAAATGACCCCAATATTTAGAGGATCCTAGTGTTCCAGACTTTCAGAGATTCCAAATGACCCGATATTTCAAGAAACGTAGCGTTCCAGACTTGCTGAGAAGATTCCAAATGACCCCAATATTTCGAGGAACCTAGTGTCCAAGACTTTCTGAGAAGATTAAAATGAACTCAAAATTTAAAGAATTTTTGTGTCCCAGACTTTCTGAGAAGATTCCCAATATTTCGAGGAACCTAGTGTTCTAGACTTTCAGAGAAGATTCCAAATGACCCCAATATTTCAAGGAACGTAGCGTTCCAGAGTTTCTGAGAAGATTCCAAATGACCTGATATTTCAAGGAACGTAGCGTTCCAGACTTGCTGAGAAGATTCCAAATGACCCCAATATTTTCAGGATCCTAGTGTTTCAGACCTTCTGAGAAGATTCCAAATGTCCCCAGTATTTCAAGAATCCTAGTGTCCTAGACTTTCTAAGAAGATTCAATATGACACCAATATTTAGAGGATACTAGTATCCCAGACTTTCTGAGGAGATTCCAAATGACCCCAATATTTCCAGGATCCTAGTGTTCCAGACCTAGGAAGATTCCAAATGGCCCCAATATTTTGAGGAACCTAGTGTCCAAGACTTTCTGAGAAGATTAAAATGAACCCAAAATTTAAAGAATTTTTGTGTCCCAGACTTTCTGAGAAGATTCCCAATATTTCGAGGAACCTAGTGTTCTAGACTTTCAGAGAAGATTCCAAATGACCCCAATATTTCAAGGAACGAAGCGTTCCAGAGTTTCTGAGAAGATTCCAAATGACCTGATATTTCAAGGAACGTAGCGTTCCAGACTTGCTGAGAAGATTCCAAATGACCCCAATATTTTCAGGATCCTAGTGTTTCAGACCTTCTGAGAAGATTCCAAATGTCCCCAGTATTTCAAGAATCCTAGTGTCCTAGACTTTCTAAGAAGATTCAATATGACACCAATATTTAGAGGATACTAGTATCCCAGACTTTCTGAGGAGATTCCAAATGACCCCAATATTTCCAGGATCCTAGTGTTCCAGACCTAGGAAGATTCCAAATGGCCCCAATATTTTGAGGAACCTAGTGTCCAAGACTTTCTGAGAAGATTAAAATGAACCCAAAATTTAAAGAATTTTTGTGTCCCAGACTTTCTGAGAAGATTCCCAATATTTCGAGGAACCTAGTGTTCTAGACTTTCAGAGAAGATTCCAAATGACCCCAATATTTCAAGGAACGTAGCGTTCCAGAGTTTCTGAGAAGATTCCAAATGACCCCAATATTTCAAGGATCCTGGTGTCTCAGGCTGAGAAGATTCCAAACGACCCCAATGTTTTCAGAATCCTAGTGTTCCACACCTTTTCAGAAGATTCCAAATGTCCCCAGTATTTCAAGGATCCTAGTGTCCTAGACTTTCTGAGAGATTCCATATGACCCCAATATTTAGAGGATCCTAGTATCCCAGACTTTCTGAGGAGATTCCAAATGTTCCCAGTATTTCAAGGATCCTAGTGTCCTAGACTTTCTGAGAAGATTCCAAATGACCCCAGTATTTCAAGGATCCTAGTGTCCTAGACTTTCTGAGAAGACTCCAAATGACCCCAATATTTCAAGGAACGTAGCGTTCCAGACTTTCTGAGAAGATTCCATATGACCCCAATATTTAGTGGATCCTAGTATCCCAGACTTTCTGAGGAGATTCCAAATGTTGCCAGTATTTCAAGGATCCTAGTGTCCTAGACTTTCTGAGAAGATTCCAAATGGCCCCAATATTTTGAGGATCCTAGTGTTCCAGACTTTGCAAAGATTCCAAATTACCCCTATATAATTAAACGCAATATTTCGAGGAACCTAGTGTTACAGACTTTCAGAGAAGATTCCAAATGACCTGATATTTCAAGGAACGTAGCGTTCCAGACTTGCTGAGAAGATTCCAAATGACCCCAATATTTTCAGGATCCTAGTGTTTCAGACCTTCTGAGAAGATTCCAAATGTCCCCAGTATTTCAAGAATCCTAGTGTCCTAGACTTTCTAAGAAGACTCAATATGACACCAATATTTAGAGGATACTAGTATCCCAGACTTTCTGAGGAGATTACAAATGACCCCAATATTTCCAGGATCCTAGTGTTCCAGAGCTAGAAAGATTGCAAATGGCCCCAATATTTTGAGGAACCTAGTGTACCAGACTTTCAGAGAAGATTCCAAATGACCCCAATATTTCAAGGAACGTAGAGTTTTAGAGTTTCTGAGAAGATTCCAAATGACCCCAATATTTCAAGGATCCTGGTGTCTCAGGCTTTCTGAGAAGATTCCAAACAACCCCAATGTTTTCAGGATCCTAGTGTTCCAGACCTTCTGAGAAAATTCCAAATGTCCTTAGTATTTCAAGGATCCTAGTGTCCTAGACTTTCTGAGAAGATTCCATATGACCCCAATATTTATAGGATCCTAGTATCCCAGACTTTGAGGAGATTCCAAATGACCCCAATATTTCCAGGATCCTAGTGTTCCAGACCTAAGAAGATTCCAAATGGCCCAATATTTTGAGGATCCAAGTGTTCCAGACTTTGCGAAGATTCCAAATTACCCCAATATAATTACTCCAATATTTAGAGGAACCTAGTGTTCCAGACTTTCAGAGAAGATTCCAAATGACCCGATATTTCAAGGAACGTAGCGTTCCAGACTTGCTGAGAAGATTCCAAATGACCCCAATATTTTCAGTATCCTAGTGTTCCAGACCTTCTGAGAAGATTCCAAATGTCCCCAGTATTTCAAGAATCCTAGTGTCCTAGACTTTCTAAGATGATTCAATATGACACCAATATTTAGAGGATCCTGGTGTCTCAGGCTTTCTGAGAAGATTCCAAATGACCCGATATTTCAAGAAACGTAGCGTTCCAGACTTGCTGAGAAGATTCCAAATGACCCCAGTATTTTCAGGATCCTAGTGTTTCAGACCTTCTGAGAAGAAGATTCCAAATGTCCCCAGTATTTCAAGGATCCTAGTGTCCCAGACTTTCTGAGGAGATTCCAAATGACCCCAGTATTTCCAGGATCCTAGTGTTCCAGACCTAAGAAGATTTCAAATGACCCCAATGTTTCAAGGATCCTCGTGTCCACAACCTTCTGAGAAGATTCCAAATGACCCCAATATTTTGAGGAACCTAGTGTTCCAGACTTTCAGAGAAGATTCCAAATGACCTGATATTTTAAGGATCCTGGTGTCTCAGGCTTTCTGAGGAGATTCCAAATGACCCCAGTATTTCCAGGATCCTAGTGTCCCAGACTTTCTGAGAAGATTCCAAATGACCCCAATACTTCAAGGATCCTCTGACTTTCTGAGAAGATTCTGAGATGAATTCAATCTCCTGGCTTTGTTATGCATCCGTTCTGGCAGAAAGTGCTAGATAAGTTGAATTTTGTATATGACGCTGCGCTAACTACAAATCCTGTTCTATGCCTACAGGGGTGTGTAAATTTTAAGAACTTGCATCAGAACCACGTAGTGGCTATTGTAAGATCACTTTTTACAGCATTTAAGCAAATAGCCTCTCACTGGGTCTCACTTAATATCCATTTATCGACATTTTATCCTACCCTTGAGGACTGGATCTGGGGGAAGGATAAATATGTAAAGTTTGAGAAATACACCTACACCCAACGTAATGCCCCTCAAAAGTTCGAAAGAATATGAAAAAAAAAAAAAAAAAAAGAAGAAAAGATAGATGCACCACGTTCCAATTTTAATCTATAATAAATGTCGGGCAATTTTTTTGGGTAGATTAGGATGGCCTGCCACAGAAGGTTTTTATATATATTATGAATATTACATCTTGGCTATGAAATTTTTTATATATATATATATATATATATATATATATATATATACAGTTGCAAGAAAAAGTATGTGAACCCCTTGGGATTACGTGGAGTTTTGCATGAATTGGGCATAAAATGTGCTCTGAACGTCATCTAAGCCACAACAATAGAAGAACACAGTCTGCTGAACATAATACTACACAAACATTAGATGTTGCCATGGTTTAATTGCACATAACATGTAAACATTCACAGTGCAGGGAGGAAAAAGTATGTGAACCTTTGGACTTAATAACTGGTTGACCCTCCTTTGGCAGCAATAACCTCAACCAAACGTTTCCTGTAGTTGCAGATCAGACCTGCGCAACGATCTGGAGTCATTTTGGACCACTCCTCTTCACAAAACTGTTTCAGTGTAGCAATATTCTTGGGATGTCTGGTGTGAATCGCTCTCTTAAGGTCATGCCACAGCATTTCAATGGGGTTGAGGTCAGGACTCTGACTGGGCCACTCCAGAAGGCGTATTCTGTGCTGTTGCAGCCATTGTTTTGTTGAATTACTTGTATGCTTTGGGTCATTGTCCTGTTGCATCACCCATCCTCTGCGGAGCTTCAGTTGGCGGACAGATGGTCGTCCATTTTCCTGCAAAATGTCTTGATAAACTCTGGAATTCATTTTCCCATCAATGACAACAATCCGTCCAGGACCTGAGGCAGCAAAGCAGCCCCAAACCATGATGCTCCCTCCGCCACGTTTTACAGTGGGGATGAGGTTTTGATGTTGGTGTGCTGTGCCTTTTTTTCTCCACACATAATGTTGTGTGTTCTTCCCAAACAACTCAATCTTGGTTTCATCTGTCCACAGTATATTCTGCCAGTAGTGCTGTGGAACATCCAGGTGCTCTTTTGCAAACTTCAAACGTGCTGCAATATTCTTTTTGGACAGCAATGGCTTCCTCCGTGGTGTCCTCCCATGTACTCCATTCTTGTTTAATGTTTTCCTTATTGTAGATGTGTCAACAAAAATGTTAGCATGTGCCAGAGATTTCTGTAGGTCTTTAGCTGACACTCTGGGATTCTTCTTTACCTCATGCAGCATTCTGCGCTGTGCTCTTGCAGTCATTTTTACAGGACGACCCCGCCTAGGGAGAGTAGCAACAGTGCTAAACTTTCTCCATTTGTAGACAGTCTGTCTTACCGTGGACACATGAACATCAAGGCTTTTGCAGATACTTTTGTAACCCTTTCCAGCTTCATGCAAGTCAACAATTCTTGATCATAGGTCTTCTGAGAGCTCTTTTCTGCGAGGCATGGTTCACTTTAGACAGTGTTTCTTGAAACCAGCAAACCCAAAACAGGTGTGTGTTTTTTAAGGGCAGGACAGCTGTCAGCAACACATCCAATATCATCACACTGATTGGAGTCAAGGTTGGCTCACTCCTGGCTCCAATTAGCTCTGGGAGAAGTCATTAAGCTAGGGCTTCACATACTTTTTCCTCCCTGCACTGTGAATGTTTACATGTTATGTGCAATTAAACCATGGCAACATCTAATGTTTGTGTAGTATTATGTTCAGCAGACTGTGTTCTTCTATTGTTGTGACTTAGATGACGTTCAGAGCACATTTTATGTCCAATTCATGCAAAACTCCACGTAATCCCAAGGGGTTCACATACTTTTTCTTGCAACTGTATATATATTTTTTTTTTTAGATATTTTTGAACATCTTTGTATTTTCTGGAAAAATCAGATGGTAGTGAATTAACTCTTATTTGTCTTTTTTTTCCTTATTTAGGTTTGTGATCTGTATTTTATTTTTACTTTTTTTCTGTATTTTTTTTTTTTTCATTGTACTCGTTATAAAATATTTCGAAATAATAAAATGTTGAAAGTATTTAAATATAGTGTAATATATATATATATATTTATATATATATTGGATCGATGCTGCAGCCATCTAGGCGAGTATGTAATGTATCAAACACATCGCCCACCTCTTCCATTGTAAGATCATTCAGGAAGGGTACTTTCCTGCCTCTGTGTGCGGGTTCTCCACACTTTGGATTGTTTGCATCGATTTATTGTTTGCTGTACTGTATGGTGTGTTAGGGTTCCATTTTGGATACAAAGGGTAAAAATAATAATAGACAAGAGACTGGCAACAATTCAAAGTCGTTTAGATGTTTTCTGAATTCTACGGACAGACTTATCTATAAAACGTACCACCACAGATCTGTCACTTGCATCAGCAGACATTGGTTTTCTGATGAGTAATTTGGCATGTGCAGAACATTTCCCACACGTTGAACAAGAAAGAGGGCTCTAGCCAGAGTAGAGGTTTTTTTTTAGAAGTGTGAAGGTATCTTTTCTAAAAGAAACATTTCCCACAGTCTGTACATAAAAAGATGTCCGTCTGCAAGATTTATCTGGCGTATGCAAAGTGCTTTCTTCTGAATGAAACATTTCCCGCACTTTTGACAGGAAAAAAAGTCTGCTCTCTGATGTGGAAGAAGGTAGGCTTTTCGAGTGAAACACTTCTCACAGCCAACGTGAATAAGGACGCTCACCAGAGTGACATCTTTGGTGCCTAAGAAGGTCTGCTTTATGTTTGAAACACCTCCCGCACTCTGTACATGAAAAAGGATGCTCACCCGTGTGACTTCTCTGGTGTGTAAGAAGTTCTGCTTTCTTAAGTAAACATTTCCCGCACATGGAGCATAAAAAAGGCCGTGCACCAGTATGTCTTCTTTGGTGAGGAAGAAGGTCGGCTTTCCGTATGAAATATTTCCCACACTCTGAACATAAAAAAGGACGGTCATCCGTGTGATTTCTCTGGTGTCTAAAGGTGCTCCCTTCCGAGTGAAACATTTCCCACACTCTGACCATAAAAAAGGACGCTCACCCGTTTGACGTCTCAGGTGTGTAAGCAGGTCTACTTTCTTAAATAAACATTTCCCGCACTTGCAGCATAAAAAAGGCCGCTCCAGTATGTCTTCTTTGGTGAGTAAGAAGGTTGGCTTTCCATATGAAACATTTCCCACACTCTGAACATAAAAAAAAGGACGGTCAGCGGTATGACTTCTCTGGTGTCTAAAGAATGCTCCCTTCCGAGTGAAACATTTCCCACACTCTAGGCAGGAAAATAGGATGCTCACCCTTATGACTTTTCTGATGTATAAGAAGGTCATCATTACAAGTGAAACTTTTCTCACACTCAAAAAGGTCGCTCTCCAGTGTGACATCTTTGGTGTCTAAGAAGGTCTGCTTTGTGTTTGAAACATTTTCCGCACTGCGAACATGGGAAAGGACGGTCACCGGTGTGACTTTTCTGGTGCCTGAGCAAGTCTGCTTTCCAAGTGAAACATTTTCCACACTCCGAACATAAAAATGGACGTTCACCGGTGTGACTTTTGCTATGTATAAAAAGGCCGCCTTTCCGAGCGAAACATTTCCCACACTCTGAACATGAAAACAGACGCTCAGCTGTGTGACTCCTTCTATGTATAAGAAGTTCGCCTTTCCGGGCGAAACATTTGCCGCAGTCCAAACACGAAAACAGACGCTCAATTGTGTGACACCTCTGGTGCCTAAGAAGGTCCGCTTTGTGTTTGAAACATTTCCCGCACTGCAAACACGAGAAAGGGCGCTCGCCCGTGTGACTTCTCATGTGCCTGAGAAGGTCGGCTTTCCAAGGGAAACATTTCCCACACTGTGAACACGTAAACGGACGCTTAACCACGTTTGCTTCTTTTTCCGCCGCAACAGATGATTTCGATCCTAAACCTTCATCGACCGTGGACCACGGGATCGTTTTATCGTCTTTGTGTGAAGAAGTATCGAAAGACGATTTTAGGGGATTTGATGGATTCAGGAGTCTCTCTACAACGGGGGGTCTTGGATGGATTTCATTGGTAGAAAACGAATCTTCAGGTTTAGAGGGATCCATTGAGCCGTCCACATAGTAAGGGCAGCGAGGATCAGGATTGGCTCCCGGAGAATATTCTACAATGTCATCATAGGCCAGGGATATGATCCGACGTCCACCCTCTGAAAAGAAACGATTCATAAAATCATGTTTCTTAGTCAACAATTATATACAGTGAAGGAAATGCGTATTTGCTCCCCTGTTGATGTTGAATGTTCGCCCACTCACAAAGAAACGATCGGTCTAAAAATCGAATGTTCGGTGTATTGTAACACTGACAGACAGAATAGCAACAACAAATTCAGCAGAAATGCATGTCTAACAAATGATGACTGGTCTGCATGTTCATGAGGGAAATAAGGATTTGATCTCCTATCATTCAGCAGGATTTCTGGCTACCAGGTGTCTTTCATACAGGTAACAAGCTGAGATTAGAAGCAGTCTCTTAAAGGGAGTGCTGCTAATCTCATTTTGTTACCTGTATAAAAGACACCTGTCCACAGGAGCAATCAAACAATCAGATTCCAAACTCTCCATCATGGCAAAGACCAAAGAGCTGTCCAAGGATGTCAGGGACAAGATTGTAGACCTACACAAGGCTGGACTGGGCTACCAAACTATGGCCAAGCAGCTTAGTGAGAAGGTGACAACAGTTGGTGCAATCATTCACAAATGGAAGAAACACAAAACAAGTGTCAGTCTCCCTAGTTCTGGTGCACCATGCAAGATCTCACCTCGTGGAGTGTCAATGATCATGAGAACAGTGAGGAATCATCCCAGAACTACACGTGAAGATCTTGTCAATGATCTCCAGGCAGCTGGGACCACAGTCACCAAGAAAACAATTGGTAACACACTACGCCGACAAGGACTGAAATCCTGCAGTGCCCACAAGGTCCCTCTGCTCAAGAAAGCACATGTCCAGGCCCATCTGAACATCTGAATGATGCAGAGGAGGACTGGTTGGAAGTGTTGTGGTTAGATGAGACCAAAATCCAGCTCTTTGGCATCAACTCAACTCGCCGTGTTTGGAGGAGGAGGAATGCTGCCTATGACCCCAAGAACA
This sequence comes from Staurois parvus, assembly GCF_062004578.1. Classification (NCBI taxonomy): domain Eukaryota; kingdom Metazoa; phylum Chordata; class Amphibia; order Anura; family Ranidae; genus Staurois; species Staurois parvus. Next base: position 1,604,921 of record NW_028318245.1, on the reverse strand, counting down.
CCATCCCAACTGTGAAACATGGTGGTGGAAACATTCTGCTTTGGGGGTGTTTTTCTGCTAAGGGGACAGGACAACTGCACCACATCAAAGGGACGATAGATGGGGCAATGTACCATCAAATCTTGGGTGAGAACCTTCTTCCCTCAGCCAGGGCATTGAAAATGGGTCGTGGATGGGTGTTCCAGCATGACAATGACCCAAAACACACGGCCAAGGCAACAAAGGAGTGGCTCAAGAAGAAGCACATTAATGTCCTGGAGTGGCCTAGCCAGTCTCCAGACCTTCATCCGATTGAAAATCTGTTGAGGGAGCTGAAAGTTCGAGTTGCCAAACGTCAGCCACCAAACCTTAATGACTTGGAGAGGATCTGCCAAGAGGAGTGGGTCAAAATCCCTCCTGAGATGTGTGTGAACCTGGGGGCCAACTCCAGGAAACGTCTGACCGCTGTGATTGCCAACAAGGGATTTGCCACCAAGTACTAAGTCATGTTTTGTGAAGGGGATCAAATCCTTATTTCCCTCATGAACATGCAGATCAGTCATCATTTGTTAGACACGCATTTCTGCTGAATTTGTTGTTGCTATTCTGTCTCTCAGTGTTACAATACACCGAACATTCCATTTTTAGACCGATCATTGCTTTGTGAGTGGGCGAACATTCAACATCAGCAGGGGAGCAAATATAAATTTCCTTCACTGTGTATTGGTTTGGTAGTTGTTGGTTTCAGAGCTCGGGCACGGAGCGGTGGATAACAACAATATATATAAAAGAGAATACAAAACAAAAATAGACAATAGAATATAAAATAGAATAGAAAACATAAATATCTAACAGAATATAGAATCAAATATCAAATAGAAATGAATTAAAGCATACAAAACAGCCAGGGAGAGGAAAGTAGTGGGAAGAGAGAAAAGAAGGAAGCATCCGAAAATTGATACGGGGAAGGTTCCCAAAGTATAAAAGACCTCTCCATTTTGTAATATTTGCTGTGATTCTCTGTGGATTCTCCGTCTTTTTTTGGTATCGGACCCCAAGAAGCAAACTCTTTCTTCTACGTTTGCATTTGGAAACTCGGGCACTGCCCGAGGGCCCGGGGTCAGTAGGGGGCCCCATGAGATGCCCCTGGTACCTTTTTCATAGGCTTTTTTGAGTTTGGGCAAGGACACAGGGGCCCCATGATCCCCTATTGCCCGGGGGCCCCCAATGAGTTGTCAGTCCGCCCCTGTACGTTTGTTTATAACTCACCTGTCCCAATGTCTACAGAAGACTCCTCCTCTTTCACTGCCACCATTCTTCCAAATTCCTCTGTAGACCGAGGATCACCTCTCACCGATCCCTCATCTTCTTCCTCTTTAATCTCCACTTTCATAGTAATTAGTTCTTCGCCCTAAACACAGAATGATAGAAATACCACCTGGAGAACGTGAGTGCTAATAACCCAGGAATAGACCTAAGAAGATATTTCATATTTTAGTCCTTCAGTCCCACCTACCTGTTGATGGTGAGGGATGGTGTGACCATCCTGTGTGGAATTCCAGGAATACAGGGGACAGGGACACCTCTCTGGTGGGTTCCCATGACTGGATCTATCTATCTGATGGTGGTGAGGGATGGTGTGACCTTCCTGTGTGGAATCCCGGGAATACAGAGGACGGGGACATCTCTCTGGTGGGTTCCCATGACTGGATCCATCTACCCGATGATGGTGAGGGATGGTGTGATCTTCCTGTGTGGAATCCTGGGAATACAGAGGACAGGGACATCTCTCTGGTGGGTTCCCATGACTGGATCCATCTGTAGGAAACACACACACTGACTGAATCCATTGTTTCTATGTGTTTATCAGATGATGGGGGATCTAGGTGGAGCCTCCGTACTGCTCTCTCCTTTACAATAAAGTCTCCTCTTACCCGGTGATGTGAGGGGCGGCTGATTGTCCATCATGACGTCCTTGTAGAGGTCCTTGTGTCCTTCTAAATACTCCCACTCCTCCATGGAGAAATAGACAGTGACACCCTGACACCTTATAGGGACCTGACACACACAATGATACAGTCACCATCCAGACACATCCCTTGTCTGTTACTGGAGAATGTCCCAGAATTCCCGGCACCACTCACCTCTCCTGTCAGCAGTTCCATCATCTTCTTGGTGACTTCTAGAATCTTCTCCATGATGTGTCTCTCAGGGTTTAGGGAGTCACATGGAGGCACTGTGATGGTCATATGATCACCTGACTTCAGAAGAGGAAATCTCTGTATTGAGGAACCAATAGGAATATCATGTTAGACTCCCAGAATCCTCCTCACCTCTCCGGTCAGGTCAGGTCTGTGTTTTATTAATAGAGATCAGAGTGATGTCATGTGACCTCCCAGAATCCTCCTCACCTCTCCGGTCAGCAGGTAGATGATTTCCACAGCAAAGCCCAATATCTTCTCAGTCGTGTGACTTTGCTGCTTTTCCATCATCATTCAAGTGATCATGGGACCGGAACAGGAAATTCCTCTCTATAGATGGATAACATTAATATGGTAAGCTTTCAGCACTAGGTGGATGTGTTGTGCAGAGTGTAAATTTTTTGTTTATTAAAATCTTGCAAACAAAAAACATCATAAAAAATCATATTTACATATATACAGAATAAAATATATATAATTAAATAAAACCAGCTTACTGCAGCAAAATAACAAATCCTGACCGTCACCTAAACACCCCCTCAGGCTAAGAAACAATTAAACATTGATCCCATGCATGCAGCCTTTCTTCAAAAATCTGATGTTACAAAATCTAGGGGACATGAAAGGACAGAAAGAGAAGCCACGCCCCCGGAGACTGACAGATAGCACCTACGGGGACCTGACATTCCTCCACGCCTTTGTCCAGGCTCCCGGCCACCACCTGTCCTTCTCAAGACCCCAAATCTTCCCAACCTCACCCAGAATGTTGTTCACCACCACCTCGACAGGAAGGACTTTTTTGCGAATGGAAACCTGACACCGTGCATTCCACGTGTAGTAACGGACTACTAAGCTAACTAGAAAAAGTGTCTCAAAATCAAAACCCGGTGAGTCTGAAAGGCACCGTAAGACCACTCCGCGTAACTCAAGCGGGAAAGGAAAGGGATCCCCAGAGCCCCACCCACCCGCTTGTAGACATCTATATTGAAGAGGCACTGAAGAAAGAAATGGTCCATTGTCTCCTCCACTCCACCACACTCCACTCTTGGACAACCACGGTTCTCTGCAGAGCGATGCTTCAGGTTGCCCTTCACACAGAGTCTGCCATGGAACGAGAGCCAGGCCAAATCCCGAACCTTTAAAGGGATTCTCTCCAGATTCATCAAACGCAGACCCTCCCTCATAACCGGGCCTGGGCAATCCCTCAAGGCCAATGGCTCGCTAAAGGCAGATTCAACAACCCTCCTCTCCAGGGCCTTCCTAGGAAGAGATTAAATTTCCTCCGCCGTCACTCGCCATTGCCGAAGCATTTTCAGACATGGGGCAACATAAGCCGGGAGCTTACCATGTTGGACCCTCAGGCTTTTCACTGGCCCACCATTCTCCCAGCTCCGTAGAAAAGGTCTAAACCAGGACTGAAAAATACCAACCCACCCAGGCGGTTCCTCTGCCAGCATGCTACCAAAATTATGTTTCAAAAACATCAGAGAAAAGAAAACCACCGGGTTGACCATACCTAGGCCACCCATCCGCCTGGGAAGGTAGGTTACAGACGTCTTAATGAGGTTCAGTTTGTTCCCCCAATAACAGCTGGAAGAAACAACTGTAGATCCTCGCATAGAGAGACACTGGCAAAACACAGACAAAGCTGACATACAGAAATACCAGGATCAGGTAAGTTTTAATCAGGTCAATCCTTTCCCTGTAAGAGAGTTTCCAATCCTTCCAGCTGGCCACCTTGGCATCGGCATCTTGTAGCCTGCTTACCCAATTTGCAAGGCCGTAATCACCGGGACCAAATCTGATGCCTAAAACTTTAATTTCCTGCTGGGGCTCTGGGAAGGCGTCCGGAAGGGTAAAGCCTTCGCCTTCCTCTCCCATCCAGAAAACCTCACTCTTATCCTGATTGATCTTTGAGCCAGATGCCTCAGCATACTGTTCCATCACCGAGACCACCTCCTCCGCCTCCTGCATCCCGGAGATGAAAACAGACACGTCATCAGCATAGGCCACGACCCTCAGAGGGGGCTCCCCAGGAATGCCCAAAGGAACTCCACACAACGGTCCGCTCTCTAACCTCCGAATGAAGGGATTGATTACAAACGCATATAGCAGAGGACTCAAAGGACACCCCTGACGCACACCTGAGCCAACCTCAAAGGGCCGTCCAATCCAACCATTTACAAGCATGAAGCTTTCAGCCCCTCTGTATAAAGTCTTTAGCCAATCGATAAAGCCCCCTTCCAGGCCATACTTGCCAAGAAGCAGCCATAGGTACTCATGATTGACTCGATCAAAAGCTTTGGCCTGATCCAATGCCAGCAGGAACTTTCCCCAGCCTGCAGCCCTGCCCCGCTCCACGGCCTCCCGGACAGCTAACACCGCTGAAAAAGTGCTTCTTCCCTGAACCGAACAGTGCTGATGGCGAGAAAGTAAATTGCCCCCAACAGACGATAAACGCCAGAAAATAATCTTTGCCAATATCTTCCTATCAACATTGAGAAGGCCAATGGGCCACCAATTCTCAATTTTCGAGGAATCCTTACCCTTTGACAGAAGAATCACTGCAGATTGTCGCATGGAGGGAGAGAGCGAACCCTCTCTCAGACAGCCATTAAAAACCTCCACCAAATATGGGGCCAGAGTGACCTTGAAGTGCTTATAAAACTCGGCTGTCAATCTGTCTGGCCCAGGCGACTTCTTCATGGCAAGCTGATCAATAGCTTTCACCACCTCATCTGCCGTGATGTCCTCTGTCAAACTGACAAGAGAACTGCCATTTTCCAGTCCCGGAGTAGAGTCCAGATAACCCAACATGCTCGCCCGTTCGAGGTCCCTCCTACCCAGGAGGTCAGCATAATATGACCTGGAGGTTTCCAGGATCCCCGATTGGACTTTGTCAGGGAACCCGTACTGTCAACCAGGCCTACAACTGACTTAACTGCTCTACCTTGTTTGCAGTTCTGGTAAGGGTCGGGCGAGTGATATTTCCCATAATCCCTTTCCAGAACCAAAGAGGCATGCCTGTCATATTGACACTGCCTGAGCAAAAGTTTAACCTCAGAGATCGCTTCTGGATCTCCATTATTCGAGACAAGCCGATCGAGCTTCCTCTGCAGACGCTGGTAGGTGACATACTTATCAAGCTGTTTATTTCTTCCTATGGCCTTGAAAAACCCAACGATCCTTAGTTTTGTAAGCTCCAACCACTCAGACTTACTGCTGCAAACGTCCATGATTGATACCTGTGCCTGAAAAAAATCCTCAAAGGATTGACTCACCTTCTCATCCTCCAGGAGTGCCGAATTCAGCTTCCAGGTACCCCTCCCCTTAGGTGGTGTATCGGGGCCACTCAGAGTCACAGACAGAATACAGTAATCGGAAAACTCCACCGCCTGACATACTGGTGCCAAGAAGGCGAAATTCCCCTTTAAAAAAAAACCTATCTATTCTACTCTGACTAGAACCTCGCTGAAAAGTGAATCCCGTGTCGTCTGGGCAGCAATGAATGTGCACATCAACCAGACCTGCCTCTCTAGCTATTTTGTTTAAAAAAAACCCGTCACAGTCCAGCCTGACTCCGGTCCCCCTCCTGTCCTTAGTCCTAGTGACGGTGTTAAAGTCACCACCGAAGACAACTTGCTGGGCTGTAAAAAGGAAAGGCTTGATCTTCATGAAGAGGCATTTCTTGTCCCAATTTGTCTGGGGCCCATAGATGTTAATCAGGCGCAGGTCCTGCCCCCCCATGGAGACGTCTAAGACCATGCATCTCCCCATTTCTACCTCAATAATCCGCCAACAGGTTACCATGCCGGAAAAAAGTACCGCAACTCCAGTATAAGGCTCAGCCGCAAGAGACCAGAAGGAGGGGCTGTGCCTCCACTCCTTCTTCGCCATATGAACATCCCCCAAACTGGACAACCTGGTCTCTTGCAAAAAGAAAATATCAGCATCAAACCTGCTGAGCAAAAATAAGGCCATGTTACGAGCGCTTACTGATCTTATGCTGGCGACATTAATGGTCGCCACCTTCAAAGGAGTGGGAACCGCCATCAGGATGATCGAGGTACCCGTTTCTTAGCCTGCTTACCCCCCTCCCTACTTGGAGACCCTACACGCTTCATAGTCCTCTGTGTTTCCTCCTCCATGGAAACCACAGACTCATCACCTGAAGATCCCTCATCCTCCACCTCAGATAACACATCAAAAGTGTTTGACACCTCCACCCTCCCAGGGTCAGGTACAGGCACATCCTTCTTCCGCTTCTTCTTCCCAGACTTCCTTTTTGCCTCCAACCACTCCATATCATCATTTGATAAACCGGACCGCAAAGCCCCCTCCCCTTCCCGTCCACCATCACCAACATCATCCACCCCACACTCTCCACTCACCACAGCAGTCCCCCCAACCTTCACCACAACACCCCCACCATCATTCACTCCACCCCCAAGCGCTTCATGCCCTCTGACCCACAGACGCCGAGGAGTGGGGGTCGGTGCAACCATACACATTGGTCCAGCTTCCTCCACAACCCCCACTACCTCTGGGGAAACTGACACAGGAGGATCAGACACAACAGCCACGGATACTGACTCAGGGGGCACAACACAAGGAGATGACACATTGGATGGATCATCAGACACTGGGACCACAGGGACAGAGACATTGAGGACCCCTGGCACAGCCTCCCTCTCCTCTGCCTCCTCCATGTCCAGACGAAAAAATTCTTCCACCAAAGCTGACTGGTTATGCATGGCCTCAGGGCACCGGTTATACGAATGGCCAACCTTATCACACAGATTGCACCTGATGATGTTACAATCCTTAGCCAGATGCCCCAGATCCTGACATAGAGAGCACTTCATTCATCTCTGGACATGAGGAGGCGAAGTGACCCCGAGAACCACACTTATTGCAGAGCTTGGGCTGTCCAGGGTAGAACACCACAATCCTGTCCTTCCCAATGAAGGCTGAGGAGGGCAGATGCTGGACCACATTCCCACACACATACAACCTCATCTGCACCGACCACCCACCAGTCCATATCCCTCTCTCATCCACAATCTTCTTCAGGGGGGTCAGTAGCTCCCCAAATCTCCTCAGCCAGACAGCCAAGTCAGCAGAAGGAATTGACTCATTCCGTACTAGAATGGTGACCGTCTTCACTAGAGGTTGGCGTGAGACAACCTTTGGGACGAGTCCCTTCCACTCCGGCAGACCCTTATACATATGTTCATACTTCTCCCAGAATATATCCAGAGACTCGGGGCGCACAAAGGACAGGTCATAGTCATAGGATCCTACAGGGCTGATCAAGGCGAAGATGTCATCCGCCCTAAACCCCATCTCCAAAATGCTATCCACCACCAACTTCCTGACCGGGGAAGCACCCCCACCTTCCCATCTGAGCTGCACCAAATTCCTCCTCCTGAAGGATAGGGGTGCAGATGGCAGACCTGCAGCAGACCTCCCCCCAGAGCTGACAACATGATGTGACCCCCTCCTCCCAGCCAGAGCCCCAGAATAGGTTTTATTTGCAGCATTAGTTGTACTGGACCTTAAAGCTGCACCCTGCCCATTGGTTGCAGGAACCTCAGAACCCCCGCTCTGCAAACTACCATCAGAGGCAGCAGCAGTCACTCCATCCACCAACACACATGCATTCCCCTTTCCAGCATTGCAAGCACTTTCATCATTCACATGTTTCCTTTCACTCGTGGCACTACTGCTCCCAGTAGACCCACTCACACCAGATGCTCCTGTCTCCCCCTCCCCCAACATACTCCTCTTAGCTAAAAGCCTTCCACTCCTGGTCACTCTCCCCTGGGTTTCAGCAACACCTTTCAGAGTGCTGCTGACATTTTCCCTCCCACCATTTTCTGCAGCATTTGCAGCCATCAGCAGGGATTGTCCAGCAAAAGTCTCAGATCCCCCCTTCACCTTCCCCCCAGCAGAGTCCACAGTCACAGGGTTCCTGGTATCAGAGTCCACAGTCCCAGTAGAGTGCAGTCCTGCAGGCACAGCAGCCATCTTCCCTGCAGAGCTCTGTGCAGACACTGGAGGATTTCCCTCCAAAACACTGCAGTGCACATGGTTGTCCATGTTGGAGTCCAAACTGTCAATTTAATAAAGCGTGGCTTTTCTGTTTTCTTCTCCTTTACAGGACCAGGAACAGAGTCCTCACCGTCATCCTCAGAGTCCTCAGAAAAGCAGAAGGTTCTTCCAATTAGGGAAGACTCCAATTCCTCAATGAACTTTAGCAGCCTTCCGCCATGTTCCTCTACCTCCTGTGCTGTTCCTCCAGCTTGCTGTGGAGGGAGGGAAGCAGAGGCTGACATTTCCTCCAGGGAAGCAGATCCTGAGGTGGATGGGATACCAGGGGCAGCATCCAGGACCCCCTCCTCGCTCTCCACCCATACTGCCACCACCGATGCTGGATCCTTTCCGGAGTCTCCTTTCATCTTCCGTAACCTTTCCTCATTCCGGAACTTTTCTTTAAAAGCTCCGCTCTTCTCCTTCAGCGTCTTTACCAGATTCTGCTGCTTCTTAATGGCGACCTCCAAACCTTTCATCTCCGGCTTCATACTCTGCCTCTTGCTGCTCCATGCCTTGTCATGGAGAACTTTCTTTTTTTTGTAGTCAGCTTTCAGGTTCATCAACTTTTCCTCCTCCTTTGCAATTCTCACCAGATCAGCAACCCGCTCTCTGAAGACAGGGAGGGATTCCCCTCTTTTAGGGCCACAGTCAAGGTCTTCAGGTGCTGGTGAAGTATGGGAGGGCAAGCTGGGTCCCTCAGGGAGAGCATGGTCTGAGCCTAGCCCAGAAGAGGCCATGTTTCTGGGGCCAGGCGAGCAGGCCTGGCCCCCTAGTGTCTGGAGAGGGAGAGCAACTGCAGCACAACCTCTCTGGTGCAGAGTGTAAGCTCCTCTGGTACAGAGACTGATGTGACTGGGTCAGTGTTCTCTGTATAGCACTATAGTATACACTATATTGCCAAACGTATTGGCCCCGCCCTCCCAATCATGTGATTGAGGCGTTCCAGTCCCCTCCACATCATGTGATTCAGGCGTTCCAATCCCCTCCCAATCATGTGATTCAGGTGTTCCAATTCCCTCCATATCATGTGATTCAGGTGTTCCAATCCCCTCCATGGACACAGGTGTATACAATCAAGCCCCTAGGCATGCAGACTGCTTCTACAAACATTGGTGAAAGAATGGGTCGCTCTCAGGAGCTCAGTGACTCCAAGCGTGGTCCCGTGATAGGTGGTCACCTGTGCAATAAGTCCATCCGTGACATTTCCTGGCTACTAAATATTCCACGCTCAACTGTTAGTGGGATTATAACAAAGTGGAAGCAACTGGGAACAACAGTCACTCAGCCACCAAGTGGTAGGCCACGTCACATGATAGAGCGGGGTCAGCGCATGCTGAAGCGCACAGTGCACAGAAGTCACCAACTGTCTGCAGAGTCAATAGCTAAAGACCTCCAAACTTGGTGTGGCCTTCAGATGAGCCCAACAACAGTGCGTAGAGAGCTTCATGGAATGGGTTTCTATGGCCGAGCAGCTGCATCCAAGCCTTCCATCACCAAGTGCAATGCAAAGCGTTGGATGCCGTGGTGTAAAGCACGCCGCCACTGAACTCTAAAGCTGTGGAGACGTGTTCTCTGGAGTGGCAAATCACACTTCTCTGTCTGGCAATGTGATGGCTGTTTCTGGGTTTGCCAGGAGAACGGTACTTGCCTGACTGCATTGTGCCAAGTGTAAAGTTTGGTGGAGGGGGATTATGGTGTGGGGTTGTTTTTCAGGGGTTGGGTTGGCCCCCTAGTTCCAGTGAAGGGAACACTTTTGGACAATTTCATGTTCCCAACTTTGTGGGAAGAGTTTGGGGATGGCCCCTTCCTGTTCCAACATGACTGCACACCAGTGCACAAAGCAAGGTCCATAAAGACATGGAGGAGCCAGTTTGGGGTGGAGGAACTTGACTGGCCTGCACAGAGTCCTGACCTCAACCCCATAGAACACCTTTGGGATAAATTAGAGCAGAGACTGCGAGCCAGGCCTCCTCCCCCGATATCAGTGCCTGACCTGACAAATGTGCTTCTGGAAGAATGGTCCAACCTTCCCATAGACACCCTCCTAAACCTTGTGGACGGCCTTCCCAGAAGAGTTGAAGCTGTTATAGCTGCAAAGGGCGGGGCCAACTCAATATTGAACCCTATGGACTAAGACTGGGAGGGGCCATTAAAGGTCATGTGCGTGGAAAGGCCGGCAGCCCAATACTTGGGGCAATATAGTGTATGTCAGATGTAATCACTATATCATTATACAATATTTAGCATCAGTTGGAGATAAAAGACGTCACAGTGACTTTGAGGGAAGAGGACAAACATGACGATGGAGGAAGAGTACGGACGTGACGATGGGGGAAGAGGACGGACGTGACGATGTAGGAAGAGGACGGACGTGACCATGGGGAAGAGGACGGACGTGACGATAGAGGAAGAGTACGGACGTGACGATGGAGGAAGAGTACGGACGTGACGATGGAGGAAGAGTACGGACGTGACGATGGAGGAAGAGTACGGACGTGACGATGGAGGAAGAGAACGGACGTGACGATGGAGGAAGAGTACGGACGTGACGATGGAGGAAGAGGACGGACGTGACCATGGGGAAGAGGACGGACGTGACGATAGAGGAAGAGTACGGACGTGACGATGTAGAAAGAGTACGGACGTGACGATGGAGGAAGAGTACGGACGTGACGATGGAGGAAGAGTACGGACGTGACGATGGAGGAAGAGAACGGACGTGACGATGGAGGAAGAGAACGGACGTGACGATGGAGGAAGAGAACGGACGTGACGATGGAGGAAGAGAACGGACGTGACGATGGAGGAAGAGTACGGACGTGACGATGGAGGAAGAGAACGGACGTGACGATGGAGGAAGAGTACGGACGTGACGATGGAGGAAGAGAACGGACGTGAGAATGTAGGAAGAGTACGGACATGACGATGGAGGAACAGTACGGACATGACAATGGGGAAGAGGACGCGCATGACGATGGACGCAAAGGACGGGCATGATGGGGGAGTTACCTGGTGTAACTAAAAGATCTTATTACCTCCTCTGCTGCCAGTTCCAGCAATGTCTCCTCTCTGCTTCCTCTCATCTCACCTCTCACCCAGAACTTCCTATTTATAGATGACATCACTTCCTGTCTGTACATCACACTCAGTATTCATGAGGTCAACACTCAGTGGTGAGCAGGAGAACTGCAGCCTTGACACCCCAGTCACCCTGGATGCGGATTGGCATCGATTCCTCCAGGCTGGTCAGATTTTTTTGCTTGCCAGTGTCCAATTCTCTTGTAGGCGCAATATAACCCAACAGTATTTCACTTCCTGCGCCCCTCAATGGATGTGAAAGAAATGTTCTGCTGAACTATGGCCAGAAATGATTTGCTCAGGCAGCAGCCTCCTGTTAGTGCTGAGACTTGTTGTCCTAGCTGCAGTACACTGATCTCTGGGGGTCACTCACTCGGCACCTCCTCCATTCATAAAAAGCCTTGCATTTTTTTTTTTCAATGATCTGTCATCGGAGATGGAGAGATTGTGACATTTATGTTATGTTTATATTTATTTATCTATTTCAGGTACTTATTTAGCGCTGTCAATTTACTCCTTGCTTTACATATATATTGTACATTCACATCAGTCCTTGCCCCCGAGTTTAGAACCCTGGTTATCACTTTTCCCATCGCCCATACGTACAGCTCAGGAGCGCTTGCTACCAACTGCAGCTTGTCAGCCGATTGGTCTGCTTGGCAACCACACACACACACACACACACACACAGATGTCTGTCTGGCAGATCTTCTAGTTTACACGCACTGACAATATTCTACATACACTCAGCAGCTACACAATGCAATTTTATGCAGGTTAACCACTTCCAGTCCGGACGCTTTCACCCCCTTCCCGTCCTGACGCTTTCACCCCCCTTCCGGTCCGGACGCTTTCACCTCCCTTCCGGTCCAGACGCTTTCACCCTTTTCCAGTCCGGACGCTTTCACCCCCTTCCAGTCCGGACACTTCCTCCCCTTCCAGTCCAGACGCTTTCACCCCCTTCCAGTCCGAGCGCTTTCACCCCTTTCCAGTCCAGAAGCTTTCACCCCCTTCCTGCCCAGGCCAATTTTCAGCTTTCAGCGCTATCACACTTTGAGTGACAATTGCGCGGTCATGCAACACTGTAGTCATATGAATTTTTTAGCATTTTTTTGAGACAGATACAAGTTTATTTAGGTGGTATTAATTCACCACGGGGATTTTTATTTTTTTTGCTATATAAATGAAAAAGTAAAAAAATTTTGAAAAAAGTGTTTTTCTTAAAAATTTTTGCAAATAAATAATATTTCTTCATAAATCTCGGCCAAAATTTATTCAGTTATCTTTTTAGTAAAAAAAAATAACCCAAATTAGTTTATAACCAAAAATGATAATTTTTAAACTTTTTTTTTTTTACATACTATCACCCTAGCAGTACAGTGTCACCATGGTGACACTGTACTACTTGTGGGGGGTGATGAAGTTTTTCTTTTTTTACACCGATTGCTTTTACACCCATAAAGGCTGTAAAAGCAATCATTTCTCCTTCTCTCTGGCTGCATTCCTGCAGCCATTGAGAACTACTGTGTGAGCTGTGATTGGGCACAGCTTGTCACATGATACAAGGCTGTTGTGAATGGCCCTGTACCATGTGATCTCTGTGATCATTCACAGATTTCACACGTAGTAAGCAGTGATGTCAGAAGTGACATCTTGCTTAATACTCTGCATGTGATCACCGATTGGCCAATCAGTGATCACATGATCGGGACCTCACACAGAGGTCCCGTACAACGATCCGATCTGGAGGACGCAGCGGGCACTGGATCATGGTGCTGCGCGCTCCCAAGAAGCATGCACAAGCAGAGGGCGGGGAGGCCATTTATAAACGGCCACCCGTTCCTGCACTGCCACCGTCTGGCCGTTTATATACATGAGGCGGACGGGAAGTGGTTAAAAAAAAACATACACCGAGCCTACAGACACCGGTAACACAATGCCACACTCTCTCTAAGGAGGACGAATTCTCAGCTTAGTACACAGAAAGCACTTATTCATTTTATGATTTAATAGCTGTACACGGGCCGTGTATAGAAATATGTACAAAGGTAATAATACACAAAAAAATGATGTACAGAAATTTAGGATGAGCAAGAAAAATTGAGACTTTCAGCACTCAGAAATGGTAGAGGCACCCATCATATTGAGTTCTGCCAGAATCAGCCGGAAGGGTGGGAGGTGCAGCCCTCTTTGATAGTAGGGAAATCCAATGAAACACAGTGAGCGTGCAAACGCAGAGCGCATTATCCTTAGCATTTGGTTACAAGTAAAGGAAGACATAAATTATACTCATAAGCTAAGTGAGCTAATAGAGTATAGAACTTGGCGCAATATAAAAAACATCTGCTATCTAACTCCAACTAGTGAATCGATGGCTTTGCCATCTGACGCGTTTCGGGGAACTTGCCATAGCTCTGAGAAAGGAGACTCATTATATTACCTTGGTGCTCTGTAGCTGTTTAATATGTTTATTATGCTATCTAGACTCACCGGCCACTTTATTAGGTCCACCTTGCTAGTGCCAAGAAAATACCCCCCACCATGACACCACCAGCCTGAACCGTGGATACAAGGCAGGATGGATCCACCACACCATGACACCACCACCACCAGCCTGAACCATTGATACAAGGCAGGATGGATCCACCACACCATCACCACCAGCCTGAATCGTTGATACAAGGCAGGATGGATCCACCACACCATGACACCGCCACCACCAGCCTGAACCGTAGATACAAGGCAGGATGGATCCACCACACCATGACACCACCACCACCAGCCTGAACCATTGATACAAAGCAGGATGGATCCACCACACCATGACACCACCACCACCAGCCTGAACCATTGATACAAGGCAGGATGGATCCATCACACCATGACACCACCACCACCAGCCTGAACCATAGATACAAGGCAGGATGGATCCCCCACACCATGACACCACCACCACCAGCCTGAACCGTAGATACAAGGCAGGATGGATCCACCACCACCACCAGCCTGAACCGTTGATACAAGGCAGGATGGATCCACCATACCATGACACCACCACCAGCAGCCTGGACCATTGATACAAGGCAGGATGGATCCACCACACCATGATACCACCAGCCTGAACCGTTGATACAAGGCAGGATGGATCCATCACACCATGACACCACCACCACCAGCCTGAACCATAGATACAAGGCAGGATGGATCCCCCACACCATGACACCACCACCACCAGCCTGAACCGTAGATACAAGGCAGGATGGATCCACCACCACCACCAGCCTGAACCGTTGATACAAGGCAGGATGGATCCACCATACCATGACACCACCACCAGCAGCCTGGACCATTGATACAAGGCAGGATGGATCCACCACACCATGATACCACCAGCCTGAACCGTTGATACAAGGCAGGATGGATCCACCACCACCAGCCTGAACCGTTTATAGAAGGCATGATGGATCCACCACACCATGACACCACTAACACCAGCCTGAACCATTGATACAAGGCAGGATGGATCCCCCACACCATCACACCACCACCAACCTAAACCACTGATACAAGGCAGGATGGATCCGTGCTTTCATGTTGTTTACACCAAATTCTGACACCACCATCTGAATGTTGCAGCTGAAACTGAGACTCATCAGACCAGGCAATGTTCTTCCAATCTTCTATTGTCCAATTTTGGTGAGTCTGTGCGAATTGTAGCCTCTGTTTCCTGTTCTTAGCTGACAGGAGTGGCACCCGGTGTGGTCTTCTGCTGCTGTAGCCCATCTGCTTTAAGGTTGGATGTGTTGTGCAGTCAGAGATGGTATTCTGCATACCTTGGGTGTAACGAACGGTTATTGGAGTTACTGTTGCTTTTCTATCATCTAGAACCAGTCTGCCCATTCTCCTCTGACATCAACAAGGCATTTTTCTCCACACAACTGCCACTCACTGGAAAAAAAAATTTCGGACCATTCTCTGTAAACCCTAGAGATGGTTGTGTGGGAAAATCCCAGTAGATCAGCAGTTTTTGAAATACTCAGACCATCCCGTCTGGCATCAACAACCCTGCCACGATCAAAGTCACTTAAATCCCCGTTATTCCCCATTCTGATGCTTGGTTTGAACTTCAGCAAGTCATCTTCACCAGGTCTAGATGCCTGAATGCATCAAGCTGCTGCCATGTGATTGGCTGATTAGCAATTTGTGTTACAAAGCAATTGAACAAGTGGACCTCATAAAGTGGCCGGTGAATGTATTATGGTATTGTGCTAGCTGCTATGTTTTTTAACATCCAACAGAGCCCTAGCCCGTCTTCTTTTGTTTCGTTCTCATTACGTCACTTGCTGGGAATAGAAGTTCTGGCCTCCTCAAGTTGCCAAAGACTAGCCAGATGGATGGGTCAGGATTAGGACATTATATGGACTAGGCCCCATATAATGGTTTTGCTGGTCCCTGGGTGGTTCTGTTCGACCAGGACATACAATTTTGCATCAGTGCATAGCTCAAAATGCGGGGATAAGCTTCATCTCCTGCTGAATAATATATTGGATTTTATTGGAACGTAACCCCTCAGATCCTAAGGCATATCTGTGGTCAAAATCAAATATTCATTATTATTTATAGCCTACTCCTATGATACTGAATAATATTGAAGTTTGTGAAGCTCCACACACATTTACTGTCTTGAATTTCTGTGCCATGAATTCACTACACCCAGTGAGTAGGCATAAAATTCACAGAGCCTGCTTTCTGAACTGCAGAGCAGTCAGTGCAATGCAGGAATCACTGCTTGCAGGTAAAAGTTGCCATTGGATATATAGTCCTTACAAATTAAAAGTCTCATACGATGTCCATAACTCTTACTGTAACAAAGTTACCTTCATAAAAAGTAGTTACTATAAAGGTGCCGGGTGGCACAGTGGCTTAGTGGTTAGCACTTCTGCCTTGCAGTAATTGAGTCATGGGATCGATTCTCAACCATGGTGCCTCCTGCATGGAGTTTGCATGTTCTCCCTGTATTTGTGTGGGTTTCCTCCGGGTACTCTGGTTTCCTCCCACACTCCAGACATGCTGGTAGGTTAATTGGCTCTTGTCTAAATTGTCCTAGTTGCATCCCTGGCCATGCAGGATCTTCTGCATGGTACGGGTTGGGGAAAGACCTGGCAACCTACCCTGTAAAATAATTGCTAAGAGAATTCATGGAAAAAGTCACTTAGGAGTGACAGTCCATGCAATCGCCAAGGTTCGGATACAACTGAATGCATAGATAGATAAAGATGCCAGCCAGTTAGACACCAAACTTGCTTGTGCCATAATGTCCACAAGGCTAACAAAGTACACTAGACCTAAGTAAGACATACATAATATTATATTATATTTGGTCTCTAACAAATCGTAATTTCATTCTTTGTAATAACAGGTTAGTTGTTGGATTGGAAAACCTTGTCAGATGGATATAGAATAGCTGGTAGTAAGGGCGTGTCTGCTGGAGCATAATAAACACTTGAGCACTCCTACATCAAACCCCTTAAACCTTTTGACTTTGTGGGGGGGCTGGCCCTTATGATGTATTCTCAATGTGGTTTTGGCCCCTAGGATAGAAACCAGGAAGCAACTGAAGAAAAGTAAAAACAAAGTTTAAAACAAGTAAATATAACATACCTTTCTATTTACTACATCTAGCAGTATAGTAGTTAACATTGAAAGAAAGAGATTAGTTCCGCTTTAAATATTTATCACTTTTTTTTACTGTTGCTTATGTCTGTTCAGTGATTTTATTTTCATACTTAATAATACTTTCTTGCACCATTTGTCGCATCTTTCATTAAAAGGATAATTAAAAAATCATTAAGCTGAATCTCTGAATGATCTCATCAGAACTTAAAGAGCTTTTGACTCTGTAGGAAACAAGCGTCTTGTAAATGTGGTTACATTCCATTTTGGGTGTGGCAGCAAATGACTTATACTTTCATTTTTAATCCCATTTATTTTATGGTTTCTTATTGTGACGGGAGTCACTTTGGGTGGGGGGGCCCATGGAACACAGCTCATTTTGGAGATGTGGGGAGACCCCTGTCTCAGCTCCCCATATCTCTATTATGTGTAATTCACCCTGTGCCTGTTAAGGGTACAGGGTGAGCTGTCCTAATATTGGGGTGGGGGGTTGTTGATTTTTTTAATACCATGTGGTTGCATCCCATTGTTCTATTGTGTGTCTTGCTTGGTAGCAAACTATTATGGGATGTATGTGTTTATGTGTATTAGCTTAGTAGGGGGTGTCTCCAGCAGCCCTCCCTCCTGATGGGACTGTCTGCTGTTGTGAAGTTTGAATACCTGTGTGTCTCTTGTTGCTAAGTATAGATTGCCCCGCCCTGTGTCATTATGCAGGGAGGGGGGATTGTCCCCTAAGTGCATAAAAAGCCAGTTTGAGTTTCAAATAAAGATTTTCATGTTCAGACAGACTGGTGTCGTCTAGTCTTGTATGGTCAGCGGTGGTGTCTGTTGTTGGTGTTCGGACAGGGAAGCGGTAGTCTAACAGAAGTACCCAAGTGCAGACTGGGTCGGTTCCGTTACACTTATGTGTCTTGTAATCCTGCCCCATTTCCTTGTCTTTCGAAAGGAGATCATTCAGAGATTCAGCTTAATGATAATGTAAAGCGCGTTTGCCTCTGTAGGGAGCTACCATATTGTTAAAGTTGTTACATTCCTGTCCGGGTGTGGCAGCAAATGACTTTTACTTTCACTTTTAATCCCATTTATCTTATTGTTTCTTATGAGTTCTGTAATCCTGCTCTATTTTTTTGTCTTTCATTAAAATAATAATTCAATATTATTTAAGTATTACTAAACCCAGGACCCTGCATTCACTATATCCGCTCTCCCATGACCCTACATTCACTATGTCCGGTCTCCCCGGACCCATCATTCACTATATCTGGTCTCCCCGGACCCTCATTCACTATATCCGCTCTCCCCGGACCCATCATTCACTATATCCGCTCTCCCCGGTCCCATCATTCACTATATCCGCTCTCCCCGGACCCCGCATTCACTATATCCGCTCTCCCCGGACCCCGCATTCACTATATCCAGTCTCCCCGGACCCCGCATTCACTATATCCGGTCTCCCCGGACCCATCATTCACTATATCCGGTCTCCCCAGACCCCTCATTCACTGTATCCGCTCTCCCCGGACCCCGCAATCACTGTATCCGGTCTCCCCGGACCCCGCATTCACTATATCCGGTCTCCCCGGATCCATCATTCCCTATATCCGGTCTCCCCGGACCCCGCATTCACTATATCCGGTCTCCCCGGACCCATCATTCACTATATCCGGTCTCCCCGGACCCCTCATTCACTGTATCCGCTCTCCCCGGACCCCGCATTCACTGTATCCGGTCTCCCCGGACCCCGCATTCACTGTATCCGCTCTCCCCGGACCCCGCATTCACTGTATCCGCTCTCCCCGGACCCCGCATTCACCGTATCCGCTCTCCCCAGACCCCGCATTCACCACATCTGCTCTTCCCGGACCCTGCATTCACTAAATCTGCTCTCCCCAGACCTCGCATTCACTATATCCGCTCTCCCCGGACTTCTGTTTTGTAATCCTGCCCCATTTCCTTGTCTTTCGAAATGAGATCATTCACAGATTCAGCTTAGTGATAAAATAAAGCAATTTCGCCTCTGTAAGGAGCTGCCATATTGTCAGTGCTGTTACATTCCTTTCAGGGTGTGGCAGCGAGTGATAAAGGTCTGAATCGCAGTAGCAGATGCTATGAATGGAGCATGTTTCTGATAAACACAAGGTGGTGGTTACCAAGTGTCCGTGTAAAGGGTTATCTGTGTACTTTATCTGCTCCAGACGAGCACTCTCAATCTGCTGGTGCTTGTATCGTTGTCCCGAAGTCGAAAAAAATCCCTGCACAAGGTTCTGAGAGTGCAATCATCACAGTTCCATCTCAAGACACAGAATAAAACCTCTGATACCCATCAAGCTCCACTGTGTCCTCCAACATACCTTTTACATTGTATGATCGTTCTCCTTCCGTGTCGAGTTTTTCTACATGTTGCGTTTGTACGACTTTACAATATGGCATATTCTACCATGTGATAAGTTTCCATTTTAGATACAATGGGTAATAATAAAAATAGAGGGGGGGGGGGTTAACACTATCCAAAATAGTTTAGATGTGGTCAGAGAAAGGACCTACGAGATCGTTACACAAATAAAAAAAAATGTGATGAATCACCATTCCACATCAGAGGGCATGGGAGTTATGATGTGCAATTAAGTCTAATTTCAGAGCAAAACCTTTCCCACACTCCGAACAGGAGAAAGGAGGGCGCTCCCCGGTGTGAGCTTTCTGGTGTCGGAGGAGGTGTCCTTTCAGAGCGAAACATTTCCCGCAGTCCAAACACGAAAAAGGACGCTCGCCAGTGTGACTTCTCTGGTGTATTGGGAGCGCGGTCTTCCGCGTGAAACATTTTCCGCACTCTAGACAGGAAAAAGAGCTCTCGCCCGTGTGACCTTTCTGATGTATCAGGAGGTCATGTTTCAGAGTAAAACCTCTCTCGCACTCAGGACATGAAAATCGACGTTCGCCCGTGTGCGACCTCTGGTGCCTGAGGAGGTCCGCTCGGTGTTTGAAACACTTGTCACACTCTAAACACGGAAAAGGACGCTCATCGGTGTGGCTTTTCATGTGCCTGAGAAGGTGCCCTTTCCAACCGAAACTCTTCCCGCACTCCGCGCATTGATACGGACGCTCCCCCGCGTTCGCCCTTGGATCTTCAGACATAAAAACTTCAGCACACAGGATCACTTCATCATTGGTGCGCGAAGAAGTATCTAAATCACTGGAAGTCGATCTCCGGGGGTTGGATGGATCCAAGGATCTATCTGCCACGAGAAGTCTTGGATGGACGTCATCGCTGGAAGACGATCTCCGGGGGTTGGATGGATCTGCAACGGGAAGTCTTGGATGGACATCAGCGTTGGAAGACGATCTCCGGGGGTTGGATGGATCTGCAACGGGAAGTCTTGGATGGACATCAGCGTTGGAAGACGATCTCCGGGGGTTGGATGGATCCCAGGATCTGTCTGCAACGGGAAGTCTTGGATGGACATCATCGCTGGAAGGTGATCTCCGGGGGTTGGATGGATCTGCAACGGGAAGCCTTGGATGGACATCATCGCTGGAAGACGATCTCCGGAGGTTGGATGGATCTGCAACGGGAAGTCTTGGATGGACATCAGCGCTGGAAGACAATCTCTGGGGGTTGGATGGATCCAAGGATCTATCTGCAACGGGAAGGCTTGGATGGACGTCATCAGTCAAAGCAGGCAACGTTTGAAAAAAATCAACAGGTTCAGAGGGGTCCGTCGATCGATGCGTTTTTTGGATACCGGCGTTCGCTTCGTGGGAATCTTCCGCATTAAAATCCAGAGATAGAATCTGATGTCTCTCCGGGGGAGTCGCCCTGTGTCCACCTGTAAAGAGGTATTTTATTAACATCGAGTTCAAACAATCAGGTTTAGCAGTCAACGGCTGTGTTGGTCTCAACGCTCTGGCATTAAGAGTCGTACAAATCATAAAAAGCGACATAAAATATACTAAAAAGCGTACAAAAAACAACAAGAGGCGAGGAAAGGAGAGTGAAGGGGGGAAAGCA
Source organism: Staurois parvus (assembly GCF_062004578.1). Classification (NCBI taxonomy): domain Eukaryota; kingdom Metazoa; phylum Chordata; class Amphibia; order Anura; family Ranidae; genus Staurois; species Staurois parvus. The sequence goes on along the minus strand of NW_028318245.1, from coordinate 1,583,888 downwards.
CAAAGAGTACAAAAAAACTTGAAAATTGATTCTTCACGCGTCGATGGTCTATACTTCATAATTCGATCTCTTACTGAATGCTGAGAACGACTTTTTCATTTTTCAAAGTTTTTTTTTGTGTTTTTTTTATTAATAAAG